>NC_133469.1:8146666-8450000 GCF_048565385.1 Saimiri boliviensis | reverse complement strand
GCTGGTCTTGAATTCCTGACCTCAGGTCATCTGCTCACCTCAGCTTCCCAAAGTGCTGAGATTACAGGCATGAGCACCACCCCCAACCCATCTCTTAAAAATATAAAAATTAGCTGGTGTGGTGGTGCACACCTCTAGTGCCAGCTACTTGGGAAGATGAGGCAGGAAAATCATTTGAATCCAGGAGGTGGAGGTTGCAGTGAGCTGAGATCATGCCACTGCATTCCAGCCTGGGTGACAAAGTGAGACTCTATCATCCCCAAAAAATCCAACTACAGAAGACATCTTTGAGGCAGTCAGGAAAATTTTAGTCTAGACATGGATCTGCAGTTAAAATGGCATGATTTCATGATTTCTGGAATTTGCTTTTAAATGTTATCAGGCCAAAAAAAACGGGCAGGGGTAGGCAAAACAAGATTGGCAAAATGTTGGTAACTGCTAAATTTGGACTCCATTCCACAGACTACAGCTACCCAACAAAGAGCCCGGCAATTAAAAGAATCTCTGGCTGGGCGTGGTAGCTCACTCCTATAATCCCAGCACTTTGGGAGGCTGAGGCTAGTAGATCACGCTGGGTGAGAAAAGACCCCAATCAAAAACTATTCAGGATCGGCAGGGAATGGTGGCTCATGCCTGTAATCCCAGCACTTCAGGAAGCCAAGGCGGGCAGATCACTTGAGGTCAGGAGTTTGAGACCAGCCTAACCAACATAGAGAAACCCCATCTCTACTAAAAATACAAAAAATTAGCTGGGTGTGGTGGTACATGCCTGTAATCCCAGCTACTTGGGAGGCTGAGGCAGAAGAATCACTTGAACCCAGGAGGCGGAGGTTGTGGTGAGCCGAGATCGTGCCATTGCACTTCAGCGTAGGCACTCAAGCCTGGGCAACAAAAACAAAACTCCATCTCAAAAAAAAAAAAAAAAAAAAAAAAACTATTCAGGATCATCTGAGCTTTTGCCAACAACGAGTAAAGGCCACCAGGAGGGTCTTCTTTAACTGTATCAAGAAAGGAGGGGACAAAAGTGAAAAAGTGGAAACAATCAAAGTGTCCATGGACACTGTGTATCCATACAGATGAAGGGACAAACAAAATGTAGTACAGACATACAATGGTGTATTATTCAGCCTTAAAAAGGAAATAAATTCTGACACATCTACAACATGGATGAATTTTGAAGACATTAATACTGTATGATACCACCTACATAGGGATCTACAGTAGTAAAATTTGGAGACAGAAAGTAGAATGACAGTAGCCAGGGGCCACAGGGAGGAGGGAATGGGGAGTTATGGGTTTAATGGGGACAATTTCAATCTGAGATGAAAATGTTCTGGAGATGGATGGTGGTAATGGTGGCACAACGATGTGATTACACTTAATGCCACTAAACTGTTCACAGAACAATGGTCAAAATGCCCCCCCACCCTGTCCCCATGAGGGGGTGGGATGGGGTTTAAAAAAAGTGGCTGGCCGGGCTCGGTGGCTCACGCCTGTAACCCCAACACTTTGGGAGGCCGAGGTGGGTGGATTACAAGGTCAGGAGTTCTAGACCAGACTGGCCAACGTGGTGAAACCCCATCACTACTAATAAATACAAAAAAAATTAGCTGACCATGGTGGCTCCCGCCTGTAATCCCAGCTACCTGGGAGGCTGAATTAGGAGAATTGCTTGAACCAGGACCCGGGAGGCAGAGGTTGCAGTGAGCCGAGATCGTACCACTGCACTCCAGCCTGGACTATAGAGCGAGACTCCATCTCAAAAAAAAAAAAAAAAAAAAAAAAAAAAGAGTGGCCAAAATGGTAAATTTTATGTTATGCATATTTTACCACAATTAAAAAAACAAAAACCGGGCCAGGAGTAGCGGCTCATGCCTGTATTCCAGCACACTGGGAGATGAGGAGGATTACTTGAGCCCAAGCATTTAAGACCAGTCTGGAGAACATAGGGAGACCCCATCATTAAAAACAATTTTTTTTTTAAATTAGCCAGGCATGGTGGCATGTGCCTATAGTCCCAGCTGCTGGGAGGCTGAGGTGGGAAAATCAATTAAGTCCAAGAGGTCAAGGCTGCAGTGAGCTGTGATCACACATCACTGCACTGCAGTCTGGGCAACAGAGGGATACCCTATCTCCAAAAAACAAAAAAAGAAAAAAAAATGAGACCTTGGGCAAATCAATTCGTCTCTCCACACAACACCTACCTCACATACTTACTATGGGAATTAAAATTAAAATATCAATGTAAAGGGCTTAAAACAACACCTGACACAGGCCGGGCGTGGTGGCTCAAGCCTGTAATTCCAGCACTTTGGGAGGCCGAGGCAGGTGGATCACGAGGTCAAGAGATCGAGACCATCCTAGTCAACTTGGTGAAACCCCGTCTCTACTAAAAATACAAAAAATTAGCTGGGCATGATGGCTCGTGCCTATAATCCTAGCTACTCAGGAGGCTGAGGCAGGAGAATTGCCTGAACCCAGGAGGCGGAGGTTGCGGTAAGCCAAGATCGCGCCATTGCACTCCAGCCTGGGTAACAAGAGCGAAACTCCGTCTCAAAAAAAAAAAAAAAAAAAAAAAAAAAAGAAGAAAAAACAACACCTGACACATGGAAAGCCCTTAATACATGTTAGTTGTTAATTATTAACTCATGAAAGCAACTACAAGAATTAAGTAACCATAGAGTTTGAAAATCGTTGCTTGTTTGCAGAAGGACTAAGGGATGGGGAGGGCTGCAGATAAAGACAGATGTTCCAATCAGAAGCTCTACATATATTTAGAACTTTGTTAATTAAAAATTCACTTTTGGCCGGGCGCGGTGGCTCAAGCCTGTAATCCCAGCACTTTGGGAGGCCGAGGCGGGTGGATCACAAGGTCGAGAGATCGAGACCAACCTGGTCAACATGGTGAAACCCCGTCTCTACTAAAAATACAAAAAATTAGCTGGGCATGGTGGCGCGTGCCTATAATCCCAGCTACTCAGGAGGCTGAGGCAGGAGAATTGCCTGAACCCAGGAGGCGGAGGTTGCGGTGAGCCGAGATCGTGCCATTGCACTCCAGCCTGGGTAACAAGAGCGAAACTCCGTCTCAAAAAAAAAAAAAAAAAAAAAAAAAAATTCACTTTTTTTATTGCATTTTATGTTTTGGCGTACATGTGAAAAACATGCAAGATAGTTGCATAGGTACACACATGACAGTGTGATTTGCTGCCTTCCTCCCCTTCACCTATATCTGACATTTCTCCCCATGCTCTCTCCCCCCACCTCTCCACCCCCCTAAAAAGTCACTTCTTAAAGAATTCACTTCTGTAGGAAAATAATATATAAAACAAATTTGAAATTATAGAGGAAACAATTTTCTGGTAAAATAAATAAGTAAACGGAACCAAACGATGAGGAAATTGCAGAGACTGGATCCCAAAACAAGTGCCCATGGAGCACCCTGAACGGTCAGATACCTTCCCCAAGCCTGGCTCCCGTGGAGCACGCTGAATGGTAAGATGAGCCCGGCTCTAGTGGGACTCCAGGCCAGTCCACAAGAGCAGAAACGGGAGAGAGACTGACAGGCTCATGAGCAGCAGCTGCAGAAAGTGGCGCTGACTTCTCCATTCTGCTGGTTGCCACCTCCTGCCTCTACTATATGCCCTCAAGAAGAAGAGCCAAGAAATGCCATGAAAAAGTAGAGAATGTTCCTCGGGGAAAAGCTGTGCATGAGCATTGGAAGCACTCAGGCCTAGGCTAACTCCAGACACCAGGAATATGAAAGGGAATAAAAGGAAGCTTGCTCCACTCAGAGGTGAACATACTAAAGGATTATAACTCTGAAGTGAAAGCCTTTCTTAATTGTGGCAATGGAGAAGTGCCCAGTCACCCGACTGCTGATTCTCCTGCCACATCCTAAAGCACAGATTGCAACTTAAAGGCCTACAGAACCAGGCAAGACACTAAGCGTCAGGAAGGAAGCTGTATGGAAAAGACAGCAGGCAGAGTGAAGGCGGCAGCAGCAGAGAGCATGTGCCCACCGAAGGGAGCAGAGACAGGCCCGCCCCAGCAACCACAGTCGTGCAAGGACACAGGGCACTGGGACACGTCTGCTTCTGCAAGAAATGACAGAAATCCAGATTTTTTTTTAAATCCCCAAATCGTCACATTTATAATTAATTTAACTTTCTTAATATTATGTGGACCAATACTATGCAAGACAAGTAAAATGCATCATCAAGCCAACAACAGCTGAGGAGCCAGAGAGCCAGCTAGCCTTCTTGCCCTCCACCGACCCGGGGTCTTAATATGGTGAGGCTACCAGGACACAACACCTTAAACAACAGACAATTATTTCTCACAGTTCTGGGGCCTAGAAGTCCAAGGTCAAGGTGCTGGCCAATTAGGTTGCTGAGAAAGCCTGTCTTCCCCGCTTTTAGACTACTGCCTTCTCCTCGTGTCCTCAAGGCAGGGAGAGTTGAGAGCAGGGTGTCTGGTTTATCTTTGTATGAGGGTATTATTCCCATGTTGAGCCCCACCCTCGTGACTTCTAAAGGCCTCCCTCCAAATACGACTAAATGGAAGTTAGGATTTCAACATATGAATATGGGGTAGACACAATTCAGTCCATAGCACCCTGCCTGCCTCGGAGCCCTTCCAGGAGCTGAGGATGGGAAAAGACCTCCACGTAGAGCATGTGCTCTGCAACTGGAACACAGCAAGGACTCTGCGACAGGCTGAAAACAGCCTGCTTATGTCGCTGCACATTCCAAGATAGCAATTCTCCTCCCAGCAGAGTAAGCCCAGCTGGTCTCCCATCAAAGTCTCAGAAAGGTGACTAACACACAGCCCCACCGGACGGCTATCAGGCCCACGCCAGGTTCTCAGTGTCTCCTGGCTTTCAGAAGAGTATCCTCCTGGCTGTTACGCAGGATGAAGGCTCAAGTGAAAACTGAAAACTTCCACCTGCTCACCACTAGCAACCATGGCAGCTCTCCCGGGTAAGGACAGAGATGGCTAGCATTATGAGGATGCACCTTCCTCATCACCAGTGCTAATGGCCCTGGCCCCAACTCTCCCCTTCCTGAAGACCAAGGTAAACCCCCTAAGCAGCCAGATAACCTCTTGAGCCAGGCAGGCCTGACCGCATCAGGGGACTCCCTGACCACAAAGGTCCAACATAAAGTCCAGTTTCCATCACTTAGCAGCTCTGGAACCCTGGCCAAGTGCCTGCTGCAAGTACACTGCAGGTAAAAATGTGACTCCAGGCTGGGCGCTGTTGCTCACGCCTGTAATCCCAGCACTTTGGGAGGCTGAGGCAGGTGGATCACGAGGTCAGAAGATCGAGATCATCCTGGCCAACATGGTGAAACTCCGTCTCTACTAAAATACAAAAAGTTAGCCAGGCATGGTGGCACATGCTTGTGATCCCAGCTACTCAGGGGGCTGAGGCAGGAGAAACACCTGAACCCGGGAGGTGGGTGGAGGTTGTGGTGAGCCGCAATCCCGCCATTGCACTCCAGCTCGTGTAACAGTGCAAGAATCTGTCTCAAAAAAACAACAACAAAAAGGCGTTGTCAAACAAGCAAAAAACAGCACCAAAAAGCAGCAGGGAGGAAACTGGGGCAGTGAACAAAGCTGAAGTCCAAACAAGAAGCACAGAAGAACTAAGAGCCAAGAAACTGACTTTAGGGTTCCAGCAGCCACAGGAAGAGGGGAGCAGAAGCTGGCTGCATCCACACACTCAAAGCTCAAAGCCCAATACAGTAGGTAGTTTCCTACCAACCCTAGTTCACAGATCAAAAGCAGAGGTCTCAATAATTACATCACTAGCCCAAGGTCATGGGCTAATTGTCTGTTCTAGAACTCGAACCCAGGTTTGGCTGAGAGCAAACCCCATGTTCTCAGTCTCCACATGATAACCAGATTCTGGCCAACTTAATGAAGGAAAAAAGGAGTTATCAAATGAAATCCAAAATGAATGACCAAGACTGAAAGTGATGACAGGAAGGCAATACCCAGGACCAAACTCGTCCAGGAAGGGCATCACAGCAAAGAGCTAAGGGTCAGAGCAGAGTTCCACAGGCTTAGGAATGATGGGATCATGATGAGAAAGAAGTCAAGTCTTCAAAGTGGAACAGTCCGCCCCAGGCATGGTGGCTCATGCCTGTAGTCCCAGCATTTTGGGAGGCCGAGTTGGATGGATCATGAGGTCAGGAGTTCAAGACCAGCCATCTCTACTAAAAAAAAAAAAAAAAAAAAAAAAAAAGCAAAAATTAGCTGGGCGTGGTGGCAGTCGCCTATAATCCCAGCTACTCAGGAGGCTGAGGCAGAGAACTGCTTGAACCCAGGAGGCAGAGGTCACAGTGAGCTGAGATCACGCTACTGCACTCCTCCATCCTGAACTACAGGCACATGCTACCATGCCTAATTTTTTCTTTTGTATTATTGTGCAGAGACAGGGTCTCATTATATTCCCCCGGGCCAGTAATGTACTTTAAAAGGTGTCTGAGTCAGCTGTTTTTTTTTTTTTTTTTTTTTTTTGAGACAGAGTTTCACTCCTGTCACCCAGGCTGGAGTGCAATGGTGCAATTGTGGCTCACTGCAACCTCTGCCTCCTTCAAGAAATTCTCCTGCCTCAGCCTCCTAAGTAGCTAGGATTACAGGCACCTACCACCATGCCTGGCTAATTTTTTGTATTTAGTAGACATGGGGTTTCACCATGTTGTTCAAGCTGGTCTCAAACTCCTGACCTCACGTGATCCACCCGCCTCAGCCTCCTAAAGTACTGGTATTACAGATGTGGGCCACCACGCCCAGCCTCTGAGTCAGCTTTTCTAAATAAAAGTTTATTGGAACATAAAGAGAAACACACACACATTCCTCGATGTCAGATGAGCAAAAAATTAAAAAAATGAAGCAAACAAACAGAAACATGCACACAAATGCCTGATACATAATCAGTTATTATTCCAAAATTTATTATTTTATTTGTTCTTCCTCTATTTTTCTAGGGAATCCACCAAAAACTTTTTAAAATGAAGCATTTAAAAAGTCGGCCGGGGCCGGGCGCGGTGGCTCAAGCCTGTAATCCCAGCACTTTGGGAGGCCGAGGCAGGTGGATTACAAGGTCAAGAGATCGAGACCATCCTGGTCAACATGGTGAAACCCCGTCTCTACTAAAAATACAGAAAATTAGCTGGGCATGGTGGTGCTTGCCTATAATCCCAGCTACTCAGGAGGCTGAGCCAGGAGAATTGCCTGAACCCAGGAGGCAGAGGTTGCGGTGAGCCGAGATCGCGCCATTGCACTCCAGCCTGGGTAACAAGAGCAAAACTCCGTCTCAAAAAAAAAAAAAAAAAAAAAAAAAAAAAAGTCAGCCGGGCGCAGTGGCTCAAGCCTGTAATCCCAGCACTTTGGGAGGCCAAGGCGGGTGGATCACGAGGTCAAGAGATCGAGACCATCCTGGTCAACATGGTGAAACCCCGTCTCTATAAAAATACAAAAAAGTAGCTGGGCATGATGGCACATGCCTGTAATCCGAGCTACTCAGGAAGCTGAGGCAGGAGAATTGCCTGAACCCAGGAGGTGGAGGTTGCAGTGAGCCGAGATCGCGCCACTGCACTCCAGCCTGGGTAACAAGAGCGAAACTCCGTCTCAAAAAAAGAAAAAAAAAAAAAAGTTAGCCTTTCCCTTATTAAAAAAAAAAAAAAAAAGCGAGAGGCTTTAGAGTCAAACTACCTGGGGTACAAATCTTGACTGTAACACTGATTTGTTGTCTACCCCAGTTTCCTCATCAGGAGACAACACAGGCATACTTTGTCTACCTGCTTCACAGATACTGTGTCTTCTACAAATTAAAGGTTGGTAGCACCCTTGTGTCAAGCAAGTCTATGGATGCCATTTTCCCAACAGCTGTGCTTACTTCACGTCTCCGTGTTGCAGTCTGGTAATTCTCACAATATTTCAAACTTTTTCATTATTGTTTTATCTGTTATGGTGACCTGTGATCAGCAACCTTTGATGTTCCTATTGTAGTTGTTTTGGGGAACTACAAACCCTGCCCATATAAGACAGCAAGCTTAATAAATGCTGCCTATGTTCTGACTCTAATATCAACCGGCCATTTCCCTGAGTCTCTCTCCCCACTCCTCAGGGCCTACTCCCTGAGACACTTAACAGTAATAAAATTAGGTCAATTAATTCAGTATGAAGGAAGGGTCACATGTTTCTCATTTCAACCAAAAGCTAGAAATGCTTAAGCTTAGTGAGGAAGGCATGTCAAAAGCCAACAGGCCAAAAGCTAGCTAGCCCTCTTGCACCCGTTTGCCAAGTTGTGAATGCAAAAGAAAAGTTCTTGAAGGAAATTAAAACTGCTACTCCAGTGAACACAGAAATGATAATAAAGCACAACAGCTTTATTGCTGATATGGATAAAGGTTGCTTTTTGTTTGTTTGGAGACAGGGTCTCGCTCCGTTGCCCAGGCTGGAATGCAGTGGCACAATACAGCTCACTGCAGCTTTATGTCCCAGATTCAAGCCATCCTCCTGCCTCAAGCCTCCCAAGTAGCTGGGACCAGAGGCATGTGCCACCACACTCAGCTAAACTTTTCATATTTTGTAGAGATGAGGTTTCACTGTGTTACCCAGGTTGGTCTCAAACTCCTGAGCTGAAGTGATCCTCCCCCCTCAGCCTCCCAAAGTGCTGGGGTTAGAGGTGAACAACCATGCCCAGCCTACAGAAAGTTTTCATGGTTTGGAGAGAAGACCAAACCAGGCACCACATTAAGCCAAAGCCTAACCCACAGCAAGGCCCTCACTCTCTTCAATTCTACGAAGGATGAGAGAGACAACAAAGCTGCAGAAGAAAAGCTGGAAGTTAGCACAGGTTGGTTCATGAGGTTTAAGAAGCCACTTCCATAACATAATAAAATGCAAGGTGAAACGGCAAATGCTGGCCAGGCACGGTGGCTCATGTCTGTAATCCCAGCACTTTGGGAGGCCAAAGATCACTTGAGGTCAGCAGTTCGAGACCAGTCTGGCCAACATGGTAAAACCCTGTCTCTACTTAAATAACAAATGTTAGCTGGGCTTGGTGGCAGGTGCCTGTAATCCCAGCTATTTGGGAGGCTGAGGCAGGAGAATCACTTGAACCCGGGAAGCAGAGGTCGCAGTATCCCACCATTGTACTCCAGCAAAACTTCATATCAAAAAAAAAAAAAAAAAAAGTAACAGAACTAAAACTAGAAGCAGAGCCTAAAGATGTGACTGAATTGCTTCAATCTCAGGACAAAATAGATGAGGAGTTGCTTCTAATCAATGAGCAAAAAAAGCCGGTTTTTGTTTTTTTTTTTTTGAGGCAGGGTCTTGCTCTGTTGCCCAGGCTGGAGTGCAGTGGTGCGATCTCAGCTCACCACAACCTCCATCTCCTGTAGTCAATCGATTCTCCTGCCTCAGCCTCCTAAGAAGCTAGGATTACAGGTGTGTGCCACCATGCCCATCTAATTTTTATATTTTTAGTGGAGACAAGGTTTCACCATGTTGTTCAAGCTTGTCTCGAACTCCTGACCTCAGGTGATCCACCTGCCTCAGCCTCCCAAAGTGCTGGGATTACAGGCATGAGCCATCACATCCAGCTGAACGTGGTTTCTTGAGATAGAATCTACTTCTGGTGAAGGTACTGTGAACACTGTTGAAATGACAACAAAGGATCTAGAATATTTCATAAACTAGATGACAATGCAGAGACAGGGTTTGAAAGGACTAACTCCAGCCGGGCACGGTGGCTCAAGCCTGTAATCCCAGCACTTTGGGAGGCCGAGGCGGGTGGATCACGAGGTCGAGAGATCGAGACCATCCTGGTCAACATGGTGAAACCCCGTCTCTACTAAAAATACAAAAAGATTAGCTGGGCATGGTGGTGCGTGCCTGTAATCCCAGCTACTCAGGAGGCTGAGGCAGGAGAATCGCCTGAACCCAGGAGGTGGAGGTTGCGGTGAGCCGAGATCGCGCCATTGCACTCCAGCCTGGGTAACAAGAGTGATACTCCGTCTCAAAAAAAAAAAAAAAAAAAGAAAGGACTAACTCCAATGTAGAAAGTTAAACTGTGGGTAAGTGCTATCAAACAGCATTGCATACTACAGAGAACTTTTTCATCAAAGGAAGAGTCAATCAATGTGGCAAACTTCACTGTCCCCCAAGCTGGAGTGCATTGGCACTATCTTGGCTTACTGCAACCTCTGCCTCCCAGGTTCAAGCAATTCTCCTTCTTCAGCCTCCCAAGTAGCTGCGATTACAGGCACACACCGCCATGCCTGGCTAATTTTTACATTTTCGGTAAAACAGTTTCACCAAACTTCTGACCTCAAGTGATCCACCTGCCTTAGCCTCCCAAATTGCTGGGATTACAGCCACCATACCCTTCAGCAACCACCACCCTGTTCAGCCAGAAGCCATCAACCCTGAGACAAGACACTCCACAAGCAAAAAGATTACAATTCCCTGAAGGCTCAGATGATTAGCAGTATTTTTTAACAATTTTTTTTTTTTTAAGATAGGGTCTTGCTCTGCTGCCAAGGCTGGAGTGCAGTGGCGCAATCTCGGCTCACTGCAGCCTCAACCTCCCAGGTTCAAGCTAACTCACCTCAGCCTCCCAAGTAGCTGGGACTCCAGGTGTGTGCCATCATCCCCAGCTAATTTTTACAATTTTTGTAGAGATGGGGCCTCATTATGTTGCCAGGGCTCTCAATAAAGTATTTTAAATTAAGGTACGTACATTGTTTATTTAGTCATAATGCTATTGCACACTCAAGACTGCAGAACAGTGTAAAACATAACTGTTACATGCACTGGGAAACCAAAAAATCTGTGTGACTCGGTTTATTGCAATACTCATTTCATTGCAGTTGTCTGGAACCAAACTATAGTATCTCTGAGGTATGCCTACAGTACTTATAAATAGCCATTCCCAAGACTTTAACATTATCCCCATGCTGACAGTTGCATACCTGCAGCTTGACTTCTCCTCTGGGTTCCAGATTCTTCTGCAAGATACTTTCTCCCTAGTGACCCTTGGACTTCTCAGACTTCCACTACTTTCAGCCAAGAGAGAGCCTTGCTTTCTTCCAAAGCATAACGCCCCCACCCCTACCACCACCCTAACTCGGCTTCCCTATTTCAATAAACAGTGCTACTATCCACCCATGCATTTCATCAAAAAGCCTAGAAAGGTTGAGGGGGCAGAGAGGAAAAAAGAGGCCAAGAAATCACCGAGTCCACTCATTCTCTCACACCCCTCTTCTAATCTATCAACAAGTCCCAACAGCTCTACCTCCAAAATATCTCCCTAAATCGACCATCAAGGTCTAAACCATTACTATCACTACACCCACCTCCCAACACTCATGTGCCAATATCCTATGATCATGGCACTCTCCAACTCAATCTCCAGCCCAGGTTTCCCCCATAATTCAGACTCAAGGCCCAACTCCCTACTAACACCTGCAAGGAACGGCTTAATTAGAAGACCAACTTTCCTGTCCAGGCTGCTGCCTCCTTCCCTTACCCTAAGCCAGGCGTCCCCAAACTACGGCCCGAGGGCCGCATGCAGCCCCCTGACGCCATTTATCCAGCCCCCCGCCGCACTTCAGGAAGGGGCACCTCTTTCCTTGGTGGTCAGTGAGAGGAGCACGGTATGTGGTGGCCCTCCAACGGTCTGAGGGACAGTGAACTGGCCCCCTGTGTAAAAAGTTTGGGGACGCCTGCCCTAAGCACATCAGACTCCCCTAGGTTTCTAGGGGATATCCAGCCCTTTCCCACCTCAGGGCCTTTGCAGGTGCTGTCCTCTCAGCTGGAAGACTCTGTCCCTCAACTTGTCTCAGAGCTAGCTGCTTCTCACATTCCAGAGATTAACTGAAATGAGTTAGAAAAGTCAAAGGGGGAGAGATATACATACCTATTATGTACCCACAAAATTTTAAAGTAAAAAATAAAAATAAAAGGAAAATAAACCAGAAAGGAAGGGACATCAAAAATTGCAGGGGCACTGAGAAGCCAAGAGCACGGCCGAGAGGGACCATGAGGGAAGAAGGATGGATTAAAGAACAAGACACAGGAGAAGGGTCTAGGAACAAAACCAGTGGGTACAGTGACAAAGCGGGGGCTGCAGTGAGAGGCAGGGACTAGCTGGAAGTGACTTGGGGGAGCTGGTGCTGACAGGGCAGGAATGAGCAGCAAATCAGGAGAAGTCAGTAAGAGGGTGGACAAAGCAGGTAGGTTAGCTGCGCTGCAAGTACATGGAGTGGCAGGTGGGGGATGGTAAGGTGCACAGGGGAAGGTGACGGGTGTGAGGGAAGAGATGATGGGGATGGAAGGAACAGGGCAGTGTGGGTTAAGGTGAGGTTAGATAAGTGGTGATATCTGAAGCAGTGATGAGGAGCATGACGGGAAAGAGGAGTGGCCAGGGAAAGAGGGGGAATAACCAAAAGGAGAGTCAGTGAATGGAAAATGGACAAGAGGGGCGATGACAGTGGGCGCTGAAAGTTCTCCCACCAACAGGCAGGAGAGAAGCACTGGGGTCACTAACAGCAGGGCAGGACTAATGGGAAGGGTCCCTGGTCCCTAACAGATAAGGGATAAAAGAGATCGTACAAGAGGGGACAGGCACTGACATCACGGGAGAAGTGATGGCGAGGGCCTTGACAGGCACTAACACAGGGGTCCTGATGGCAAAGAGGGAAAGAACACAATAGGCAGGACAGGGGAGGCACTTCTGAGGGAAACTTACTGGCGGCGGGGTTCACTGACAGAGGGCACTGGCACTAACAGGGGGTAACTGACAGAGATCAATGACAGATGGGGGCATCACTGACAGAAGGGGTCACAGAGCACTGGGACTGACAAGGAAGGGCACTGACAGGGGAGGGACTATGCGGTCAGTGACTGACAGGTATGGGTGGGGGGTGCAGGCACTGACGGGAAGGGGGTAGGTGACAGAAAAGAATTGCCTGGAGGGGACACTGGCTGGTGGGGGACACTGATTGCCAGGAGGGGACACTGATGGGGGGCAGACTGGACTGATGGTGGGGAACACTGATCAATAGCAGAGGCACCAACCACTGGGGGGAGTGACCAATTCGGGGGCACTGACTGATGAGAGGAGCATGATGTGCAACGGGCACTGACTGGTGGGGTGAGGGGACACTGACTGGTGCAGGAGGCACTGACTGACAGGAGGGGGACAGAATGAGGGCACTGACTGTGGAGGGCTTTGATGGGGGAGCACTGAATGATGGCAAGGAACTGACTGGGGAGGCACTCACTGACTAGGGGGTCACTAACTGGAGAGGGTACGGAGGGGGGAACTGACTGAGGTGGGAACTGACTAGAGAGGGTACTGAGGGGGGAACTGACTGGGGGGGAACTGACTAGAGAGGGTACTGAGGGGGGAACTGACTGGCGGGGAACTGACTAGAGAGGGTACTGAGGGGGGAACTGACTGGGGGGGAACTGACTAGAGAGGGTACTGAGGGGGGAACTGACTGGCGGGGAACTGACTAGAGAGGGTACTGAGGGGGGAACTGACTGAGGGGGGAACTGACTGGGGGGGAACTGACTAGAGAGGGTACTGAGGGGGGAACTGACTGGCAGGGAACTGACTAGAGAGGGTACTGAGGGGGGAACTGACTGAGGGGGGAACTGACTGGGGGTGGAACTGACTAGAGAGGGTACTGAGGGGGGAACTGACTGGGGGGGAACTGACTAGAGAGGGTACTGAGGGGGGAACTGACTGGGGGGGGAACTGACTAGAGAGGGTACTGAGGGGGGAACTGACTGGGGGGGAACTGACTAGAGAGGGTACTGAGGGGGGAACTGACTGGGGGGGAACTGACTAAAGAGGGTACTGAGGGGGGAACTGACTGGGGGGGAACTGACTAGAGAGGGTACTGAGGGGGGAACTGACGGGGGGGAAGTGACCTGGGGGGAATTGACAGTGGGGGGCTGACTAGAGGGGACACAGGGAGGAGCTGACTGGAAGGGACACTCACTGGGGGGAACTGACTGGGGGGAACTGATTAGAGGGGACACGGGAGGGGACACTGACTGGTGGGGAGACTAACTAGGGAGCACTGACTGATGGGGGGACACTGACTGATGGGGAGGAACTGATGGGAGGGCGCTGACTGGGGAGAGCTGACTGGAGGAGACACTGACCAGGGAGGAACTGACTGATGGCGGGAACGGACGGTGGGGGGCCCCCAGTGACTGGAGGGACACTGACTGACTGAGGGGGAACTGACTGGAGGAGCACTGACTGGAGGGGGCACTGATGGGGGGAACTAACTGGAGGAGAACTGATAGGGGGCACTGACTGGGGGGAACTGACTGGAGCGGCAGTGACTGATTTGAGGGGGCACTGACTGGAGTAGGCACTGATGGAGGGGAACTAACTTGGGAGGGCACTTACTGAAGGGGGCGCTAACTGGGGGGAAACTGGGGTGGGAACTGACTTGGGGGGGCACTGACTGGAGGGAGCACTGACTGGAGGGGAACTGACTTGGGGGGGAACTGACTTGGGGGGCACTGACTGGAGGGGGAACTGACTTGGGGGGAACTGACTGGAGGAAGCACTGACTGGAGGGGAACTGACTTGGGGAAACTGACTTGGGGAGCACTGACTGGAGGGGGAACTGACTTGGGGGGAACTGACTGGAGGGAGCACCGATGGGGGGACTGGGGGCACTGACTGGAGGGGGAACTGACTTGGGGGGAACTGACTGGAGGGAGCACTGACTGGAGGGGAACTGACTTGGGGGGGAACTGACTTGGGGGGGAACTGACTTGGGGGGAACTGACTGGAGGGAGCACTGATGGGGTACTGGGGGGCACTGACTGGGGGCACTGACTGGAGGGGAACTGACTTGGGGGGGAACTGACTTGGGGGGGAACTGACTTGGGGGGGAACTGACTTGGGGAAACTGACTTGGGGGGCACTGACTGGAGGGGGAACTGACTTGGGGGGAACTGACTTTGGGGGGAACTGACTTGGGGGGAACTGACTGGAGGGAGCACTGATGCGGGGACTGGGGGGCACTGACTGGGGGCACTGACTGGAGGGGAACTGACTTGGGAGGGAACTGACTTGGGGGGAACTGACTTGGGGGGCACTGACTGGGGGAAACCGGGGAACTGACTTGGGGGGCACTGACTCGGGGAACTGGGGAGGAACCGACTTGGGGGGCACTGACTGACTTGGCAGGCACTGACTGGGTGAGAACTGACTTGGGGGGACCTGACTGGGGGTGCACTGACTGGGGGAAACTTGACTGTTGGGGAACTGACTTGGGGAGCACTGACTGACTGAGGGGGCATTGACTGACTGGGAGATAACTATCCGGAGGGGGCACTGACTGACTCGGGGGAAGTGACTTGGGGGGCACTGGCTGACCGGGAACCGGGTCCGAGCGGCGTGCGGCCGCACTCACCTGCCCTGCGGGCCGGGCGTCGCGGCAGCTCCTCGGAGGCCCGTGTGGAGGCCCGAACGGAGGCCAGGGCGCTGGTTGAGGCAAAGCCCAGGCGGCCTCGGGCGGGCCGCACACACATGGGCCCGGCCCGGGGCGCAGCGCCTACGGACACCGGCGCGGCCGGCCGGCGGCTCGAGACCAACTCGGGGCCGCGGGCGGCACTCGGATCGCTCCAAAATGGCGGCAGCGACGCACGGGCGCGCGCTCGGGGGGCGGGGTCTCCGCGTGGGGCGCGCACGCTCGCGGCCGGGGGCGAGGCCTCACGGGTGGGCGGGGCCGGGACGTGGCCCAGCTCTCCCCGCCTCCTGGAGCCCGGCGCTGGGTGCCGCCCGCGTGGGAGCACGAGGGCTTGAGTGTGTTGAGTCCCTGCCAAGGAAGGGTGTCTGCCGCCTCGGAGTGGGTGTGGTCAGGGTGCGGCTTTCCCCTTTTATGTTTCCCTTTGAGGTACTGGCTGAAGTTCTGTGCCAGCATAATTTTCTTTTTCTTTCTTTTTTTTTGAGACGGAGTTTCGCTCTTGTTACCCAGGCTGGAGTGCAATGGCGCGATCTCGGCTCACCGCAACCTCCGCCTCCTGGGTTCAGGCAATTCTCCTGCCTCAGCCTCCTGAGTAGCTGGGATTACAGGCACGCGCCACCATGCCCAGCTAATTTTTTGTATTTTTAGTAGAGACGGGGTTTCACCATATTGACCAGGATGGTCTCGAAACCCTGTCTTTAAAAAAAAAAAAAAAAAGAAAGAGGGCTGGGCGCCGTGGCTCAAGCCTGTAATCCCAGCACTTTGGGAGGCCGAGGCGGGTGGATCACGAGGTCGAGAGATCGAGACCAACCTGGTCAATATGATGAAACCCCGTCTCTACTAAAAATACAAAAAAATTAGCTGGGCATGGTGGCGCGTGCCTGTAATCCCAGCTACTCAGGAGGCTGAGGCAGGAGAATTGCCTGAACCCAGGAGGCGGAGGTTGCGGTGAGCCGAGATCGCGCCATTGCACTCCAGCCTGGGTAACAAGAGCGAAACTCCGTCTCAAAAAAAAAAATAAATAAATAAAGACGGGGTTTCACCATGTTGGTCAGGCTGGTCTTGAACTCCTGACCTCAGGTAATTCGCCCGCCTTGGCCTCCAAAGTACTTGGATTACAGGCGTGAGCCACCACATCCGGCCTGCATAATTAATTTTCTCATAGCCATAAAACAATCTTCGAGTGGCCCGATGCAGTTTGAAAGTCACACACCTGGGGCAGGGGTTTCCCCCGTGTCTCGGGGAAGGGCCTGCTCTTCTGGCCCTAACCTCCTGCCGCAGGCCCCTCCCAGAGGCCAAGGGGCGTGAACACTCCCCACCCCCAGCAGCAGGAGCAGGCTCAGCCCCCGAAGCCAGGCCAGGCCCCTCCCCGTCCCGCGTCCTGCGTGGACCCGGAGCACCTGAGCCACCTCCAGACACTGTTTTCTCCAGGTGCCCCACGGGTTCTTGCACGGCATTTTTCAAATTAAGTATATGCCTATTTAACAACAGTTGGAATTGTTTAATTCCATCTAACTAATCTCTAGAATGATCACTATTATTTCAGATGTCAGAGCGAGCCGTGGGTAAATGTTGGGAAAACATAGGACACTTAAGAGATTTCTAGGGCCGGGCGTGGTGGCTCAAGCCTGTAATCCCAGCACTTTGGGAGGCCGAGGCGGGTGGATCAGGAGGTCGAGAGATCGAGACAATCCTGGTCAACAAGGTGAAACCCCGTCTCTACTAAAAATACAAAAATTAGCCGGGCATGGTGGTGCGTGCCTGTAGTCCCAGCTACTCGGGAGGCTGAGGCAGGAGAATTGCTTGAACCCAGGAGGCGGAGGTTGCGGTGAACCGAGATCGTGCCATTGCACTCCAGCCTGGGTAACAACAGCGAAACACCGTCTCAAAAAAAAAAAAAAAAAAAAAAAGAGATTTCTAAACCTTTTTTCCTGTTGTCAGTGAATACATTCTCTCAGCTCCACATTCACCATGCTCTCTGCGAAAGCGGATCTGGGCCGCTCAAATAAATATTCAGTATTTCTCCTTTGCCAGCTGGCGCTGTTAGGCTTTATCGGTAGAGGGCGCCAGAGAGACGTTGCAGGAGAAAAGGGCTTGGCCCTGCGGCTGGCGGCCCCGGGGCTCCTATGCCCGTCTCCTGCCCTGGTCAGCAGCACCCTCCTCGGAGAGTTTTTTTATTTTTTATTTTATTTTATTTATTTTGAGATCGCTCCTCTGTCTCCCAGGCTGGAGTGCAGTGGCGCGATCTCGGCTCACTACAACCTTCATCTCCCAAGTTCGAGCAATTCTCCTGCCTCACCCTCCTGAGTGGCTGGGATTACAGGCGGCTAATTTTTGTATTTTTAGTAGAGACAGGTTTCACCATGTTGGCCAGGCTGGTCTTGAACTCTTGACCTCGTGATCCACCTCTCGGCCTCCCTAAGAGCTGGGAAGACAAGCGTGAGCCACCACTCCCGGCCTTCTCCATGGTTTTATAGCAGATGTCTCTGGGGAGCCTTTCCCCAACAACAGCTTTTCCCCTCATATCCTAAGGGCAGATTTCTGACACGTTCCGTTGAAGGAACTTCCAGGAAGTGGGGGTAAAGAAGCCTCAGCCTCACAACCTAGAAAAGAGATGCCCTGCATTCCGGTAGGCTTTGCCCTTCTGTAGTCGCTGCCCTTGCTGTGGTCTCCTTTGCAGAAGCTGGAGGTGCTGCTGCTGAATTGAGCTGCAGAATGGGGACTGGGGCCAGGGTCACCAGATGTGAGAGATGCCCCTACCGCCCTTTTGTGGCCCTGAGCACGTGCAACTCTCTGCCTGATCTTGATACCCTTCCTGTGCTCAGCCAGTGCACCTGGGCTCAGCAGGAGCTCCTCTCCTCTTCTCACACCCACACTGAATTCATCAGCAAGTGTGTTCCCTCCACTGCAACATGTTAGATGCTTGATGCTGCAAAGAAAAATCAGCACTGAGAAAAAAGATCTTTCAGCAACACAATTTTTTACTTCCTGGACTGCAGGAAGGGTATCCTTGCTAGCCATCGTGCCATGAGAATACAATGAACAAAGGAACACCCACAAATGTATTCCTTATGCATTTCCGGTCGTCCTTACTGCTGTGTCTGATCTCTGTTGGCAGAAGCCAGACCTCATGATCTAAACTAAAACCCAATTGGCTAACAACTTAAAACTGATCTAAACAGGTAAAAGCAATGGAGAGCTGGGACATGCCTGTGAGCACGTCCAGCTCAGATATCTTGGTTAAAGTACAAGGACACACAGTGTACTACGTGCCTGTAAGCATGGCGTCTCTAACAGCTACACAGGTTAGGGCTTAACAAAGTTAACAAGAAAGGAAACTTTAAAAAGGAACTTTCTTACTTCCGACACTCCACTACCAACACTCTGGTTCAAAACCAGTTTCTCTCACCTGACTCCCACTAGTTTCCTATAGGGGCTCCCTGCGTCTGTCCTGGAGCACTTGCTGTAGGTCAGCTTGCTGTCATCAGCAAAGCAGCCAGAGGGCTCCAGTTAAAATAGATCTAATTGGCTGGGCAAGGTGGCTCACATTTGTAATTCCAGCACTTTGGGAGGCCCAGGCAGGAGGATCACTGGAGCCCAGGAGTTTAACAACAGCCTGAGCAACAAGTGGGCCTCCTGTCTCTACAAAAAGTTTAAAAAAAAAATAGCCAGGGCCGGGCGCAGTGGCTCAAGCCTGTAATCCCAGCACTTTGGGAGGCCGAGGCAGGTAGATCATGAGGTCAAGAGATCGAGACCATCCTGGTGAACAAGGTGAAACCCCGTCTCTACTAAAAATACAAAAAGTTAGCTGGGCATGGTGGTGTGTGCCTGTAATCCCAGCTACTCAGAAGGCTGAGACAGGAGAATTGCCTGAACCCAGGAGGCGGAGGTTGCGGTGAGCCGAGATCGCGCCATTGCACTCCAGCCTGGGTAACAAGAGCGAAACTCCATCTCAAAAAAAAAAAAAAAATTAGTCAGGTGTGGTGACGAACCTGTAGTCCCAGCTACTTGGTCAACTGAAGCAGGAGGATTGCTTGAGCCTGGAAAGTAGAGGCTGTAATGAGCTATGATCTTACTGCTTCGTTCCAGCCCAGGTAACAGAACAAGACCCTGTCTTAAAAAAGTAAAGGGCCAGGAGTGGTGGCTCATACCTGTAATCCCAGCACTTTGTGAAGCTGAGGTGGGCAGATCATTTGAAGGCAGAACCAACCTAGCCAACATGGTGAAACCCCTTCTCTGCTACAAATACAAAAAATTAGCTGGGGTGGTGGCAGGCCCTGTAGTCCCAGCTACTTGGGAGGCTGAGGCAGGAGAATCACTTGAACCCAGGAGGTGGAGGTTGCAGTGAGCTGAGATCGCATCACTGCACTCTAGCCTGGGTGATAGAGTGTGTCTCTGTCTCTAAATAACAAAATAAAATGAAATAAAATCAGGCCGGGCACGGTGGCTCAAGCCTGTAATCCCAGCACTTTGGGAGGCCGAGGTTGGTGGATCACGAGGTCAAGAGATCGAGATCATCCTAGTCAACATGGTGAAACCCCGTCTCTACTAAAGGTGCAAAAAATTAGTTGGGCATGGTGGCGCGTGCCTGTACTCCCAGCTACTCAGGAGGCTGAGGCAGGAGAATTGCCTGAACCCGGGAGGTGGAGGTTGTGGTGAGCAGAGATCACGCCATTGCACTCCAGCCTGGATAACAAGAGTGAAACTCCGTCTCAAAAAAAAAAAAAAAAAAAAAAAAGGTCGGGAGCGGTGGCTCAAACCTGTAATCCCAGCACTTTGGGAGGCCGAGGCGGGTGGATCACGAGGTCAAGAGATTGAGACCATCCTGGTCAACATGGTGAAACCCCGTCTCTACTAAAAATACAAAAAATTAGCTGGGCATGGTGGCGCATGCCTGTAATCCCAGCTACTCAGGAGGCTGAGGCAGGAGAATTGCCTGAACCCAGGAGGCGGAGGTTGCGGTGAGCCGAGATCGCGCCATTGCACTCCAGCCTGGGTAACAAGAGCGAAACTCCGTCTCAAAAAAAAAAAAAAAAAAATGAAATAAAATAGGTCAGATCACGTCTTGCCTACCGCCAGGAGCTCCTGCCTCACAGGCTGAACAACAAAGCTCCTCCTGTGGCCCACAGAGCCCTACCTGATCTGAGCTCCCCTCTCCCACTCCCTGTGCTCATGATTCCCAGCCTGACGACCTCCCGCCACCGGCCACTGGCTGGCGCTGTCCCTGCATCCCCACAGGCCCTTCCTTGGTCATTGCTGCGCTGGTGACTGGCCACCGAGGTCTTCACTGCACACTGCCCTTCCCTGCCTGGGTTTCCCTGGTCACTAGGTTTCAACTCTCTGTCTCACAAACTACACCACACACCACACACACCGCCATGCACACCTCACACACACCACATCACACCACACACACCCACACACAGCACACACACCCACATACACCACACACACCCCACACACACCACACAACACACACCACACCACACGCACACGACACCACACCACACGCACACCACACACGCCACACCATACACACCACACCACACACCACAGTACACACCACACACCACAGTACACACCACACCACACACACCCACACACACACCACACACACCACACACACAACCACACATACCACACCATGCACACCACACCACCCATACCCCACACACACCACACGCACACCACACACACCCCACCACGCACACCACACCATACACACCACACCACACACCACACCACACACACACCACACACCATACACAACCACACACACCACACCATGCACACCACACTACACACACCACACCACACACCACACCACACACACCACACACACCACACATCACACATGCCACACTATACACACCACACACACACACCCACACACATACCACATCACACACCACACACACACCACACACCACAAGCATACCACACACACATATGCACAACAACCCTGCACACCCCACACACACAACACACCCCACACCCCCCCCACACACACCCATACGCATACCACACACCACAAACACACCACACATACCACACTCCACACACAGCACACCCCACACACATCACACACACACACACCCCACACACCCATACATACCCCACACCACACACACACACACACACACCACACACAACACACCCCACACCACACACACCACACTAAACCCCCAGCACACACACACCACACACACCCGACACACCATACCACATGCCCAACACACTCCACACTGCACACACATACAAACCACATACACTATACAGCACACACACCACATACACACTCCACACAAACCACATACCATACACATACTACACATCACACAAACTGCACACACTGCACACCACACACACCACACAACCACACAGCCACACACATACACACCACACACTCCACATCACACACAGACTACACACACCACATACTACCCACCACACACGCCAGGCACCTCACACACTCCACACCACACAAACACCACACACACACTACACACCACACACACTACACACACATATACATCACACACCCCACATACCACACACCACACACACTACAAACCACACACATGCCACTCACCACATACTACACACACCACACACACAGACACCACACACTACACACCACACACCATATACCACACACATATCACACAGACCACACACACTACACAAACATACCACACACACCACACACACATAGCACACCCACACCTCACACCCACCCACACACACCACACACACATCCCACACATTACACCCACACACCCCACACATAGCACACCCACACACCACACACACATGCACATGTACATACACACACATACACACACACACATAAACACACACTCACACAGTTTACCGCCTTCCCTACTTGGTTTATCCTCCTTCAAAATTTTGTCACTAGGGCTAGGCAGAGTGGATGACACCTGTAAGCCTAGTACTTTGGGAGGCCAAGGTGGGTGGATCATTTCAGGTCAGGAGTTCAAGACCAACCTGGCCAATGTGGTGAAACCCTATCTTTACTAAAAATACAAAAATTAGCTGTGTGTGGTGGCGGGCGCCTATAAACCCAGCTACTTGGGAAGCTGAGGCAGGAGAATCACTTGAACCCGGGAAGCAGAGGTTACAGTGAGCTGAGATTGCATTACTGCATTGCAGCCTGTCCAACAGAGTGAGACTCCATCTCAAAGAAAAAGATTGCATCACTAGTTATGGTTCACTAAAGGGACAGAAACCACGCAATGATTTCAACAGGGAAAATTTGGTATAAAAATATTATCAACACACTTTGGGAGGCCGAGGTGGGTGGATCACGAGGTCAAGAGATTGAGACCATCCTGGTCAACATGGTGAAACCCTGTCTCTACTAAAAATACAAAAATTAGCTGGGCAGGGTGGCGCAGCCTCTAGTCCCAGCTACTTGGGAGGCAGGAGAATTGCTTGAACCCAGGAGGCAGAGGTTGCGGAGAGCAGAGATCGCACCACTGCACTCCAGCCTGGGTAACAAGAGTAAAACTCCGTCTCAAAAAATATGTATATATATTATCAACAAGAAGAGATTAGTTATAAAGTAAAAAATTTCAAGAAAGGACAGTCTGGCCTGGGCAACACAGTGAGAGACTGTCTTTCCAAAAATAAATTTTTTTTTGAGACGGAGTTTCGCTCTTGTTGCCCAGGCTGGAGTGCAATGGCGAAATCTTGGCTCACCAAAACCTCTGCCTCCTGAGCTCAGGTGATTCTCCTGCCTCAGCCTCCCAAGTAGCTGGGATTACAGGCATGCACCACCATGCCCGGCTAGCATTTTTAGTACAGATGATCTTTCTCCATGTTGGTGAGGCTGGTCTCAAACTCCTGACCTTAGATGGTCTGCCTGCCTCGGCCTCCTAAAGTGCTGAGATTACAGGCATGAGCCACCACACCCGCCCTCCCCCTGTTAAAAATTTTAAAAATTAGCCGGGCATGGCGGTGCATGCCTATACTCCCAGCTACTCTGGAGGCTGAGGTGGGAGGATTGCTTGAGCACCCTTAAAAATTTTAAAAATTAGGCCAGGTGCGGTGGCTCATGCCTATAATCCCAGCAGTTTGGGCGGCAGAGGCAGGTGGATCATGAGGTCAAGAGATGGAGACCATCCTGGCCAGCAAGGTGAAACCCTGTCTCTCTCTCTCTTTTTTTTTTTTTTTTTTTTGAGACAGAGTTTCACTGTTTCGCTCTTGTTACCCAGGTTGGAGTGCAATGGCGCGATCTTGGCTCACCGCAACCTCCGCCTCCTGGGTTCAAGCAATTCTCCTGCCTCAGCCTCCTGAGTAGCTGGGATTACAGGCACGTGCCACCATGCCCAGCTAATTTTTTGTATTTTTAGTAGAGACGGGGTTTCACCATGTTGACCAGGATGGTCTCGATCTCTTGACCTTGTGATCCACCCGCCTCAGCCTCCCAAAGTGTTGGGATTACAGGCGTGAGCCACCGCGCCCAGCTGAAACCCCGTCTTTACAAAAAAAAAAAAAAAAAAGGCTGGGCGCAGTGGCTCAAGGCTGTAATCCCAGCACTTTGGGAGGCCGAGGTGGGTAGATCACGAGATCAAGAGATCGAGACCATCCTGGTCAATATGGTGAAACCCCGTCTCTACTAAAAATACAAAAAAAAGAAAAAAAAATTAGCTGGGCATGGTGGCGTGTGCCTGTAATCCCAGCTACTCAGGAGGGTGAGGCAGGAGAATTGCCTGAACCAGGAGGCGGAGGTTGCAGTAAGCTGAGATCACGCCATTGCACTCCAGCCTGGGTAACAAGAGCGAAACTCCATCTCAAAAAAAAAAAAAAAAAAAAAAAGACGGGGTTTCACCGTGTTGATCAAGCTGGTCTTGAACTCCTGACCTCAGGTAATCCACCTGCCTTGGCCTCCAAAGTGCTTGGATTACAGGTGTGAGCCACCATGCCTGGCCCGAAACCCCGTCTCTACTAAAAATACAAAAATTAGCTGGGCGTGGTGGCACATACCTGTAGTCCCAGGTACGTGGGAGGCTGAGGCACAAGAGTTGCTTGAACCCCGGAGGCGGAGGTTGCAGTGAGCCAAGACCGCACCACTGCATTTCAGCCTGGCACCTGGTGACAGAACAAGACTCTTTCTCAAAAAAAAAAAAAAAATTTTTTTTAAATTAGCCGGGCATGGTGGTGCACACCTGTAGTCCCAGCTACTCTGGAGGCTGAGGTGGGAGGATTTCCTGAGCCCTAGTGAGCCATGACCATGCTGCTGTACTCCAACCTGGGTGACAGAGCAAGACCTTGTCTCCAAATTAATTAATTAAAATAAAGAAGGAACAGGCCAGGTGTGGTGACTTACATTTACAATCCCAGCACTTGGAGAGGCTGAGGCAGGAGGATCACTTGAGGCCAGGTGTTTGAGACCAGCCTGGACAATACAGTGAGACCCAGTCTCTTTTTTTCTTTTTTTATAAGATGGGGTTTCACCATCATCTTGAACTCCTGACCTCAGGTGATCCACCTACCTTGGCCTCCCAAAGTGCTAGGATTACAGGCGTGAGCCACCACGCCCTGCTGAGAACCAGTCCCTAAAAATTTTTTTTTTTTTTTTGAGACGGAGTTTCACTCTTGTTACCCAGGCTGGAGTGCAATGGTGCGATCTCGGCTCACCGCAACCTCCGCCTCCTGGGTTCAGGCAATTCTCCTGCCTCAGCCTCCTGAGTAGCTGGGATTACAGGCACGTGCCACCATGCCCAGCTAATTTTTTGTATTTTTAGTAGAGACGGGGTTTCACCATGTTGACCAGGATGGTCTCGATCTCTCGACCTCGTGATCCACCCGCCTCGGCCTCCCAAAGTGCTGGGATTACAGGCTTGAGCCACCGCACCTGGCCTAAAATTTTTTTAAAGTTAGTAGGTATTCTGATGTGTTCCTGTAGTCCCAGATACTCAGGAAGCTGAGGTGAGAGGATTGCTTGAGTCCAGGAGGTTGAAGCTGCAGTGAGCTGTGATTGCACTACTGTACTCCAACCTGGGCAACAGAGTAAGACCCTATTAAGAAAGAAAGAGGAAGGAAGGAGAGAGAGGAAGGAGAGGAGGGAATGGGATAGGAAATGAGGAGGGGAGGAAGGAGAGAAAGGAAAGAAAAGAGAGAATAAGGAAGAGAGGGAAGGAGGGAGACAAGGAGAAGAAAGGGAGGAAGGGAAGGGGAAAGAAAAGAAAAGGAAGATAAAAAAGGAAGAAAGAAAGAAGGCCTGCCGTGGTGGCTCATGCCTGTAATCCCAGCACTTTGGGAGGCTAAGGCAGGCGGATCACCTCAGGTCAGGAATTTAAGACCAGCCCGAACAACGTGGTAAAACCTGTCTCTACTAAAAATACGAAAAGTAGCCGGGCGTGGTGGCACGTGCCTGTAATCCCAGATACTTGAGAGGCCAGCAGGATAATTGCTTGAACCCGGGAGGCAGAGGTTGCAGTGAGCCGAGACTGCGCCATTGCACTCCAGCCTGGGTGACAGCAAGACTCTATCTCGGGGGGAAAAAAACGTAGAAGGGGGTTCCTTCCCCAAGGGTGGGAGTTCATTCTTTTTTTTTTTTTTTTTTTTTTTTTTGAGACGGAGTTTCGCTCTTGTTGCCCAGGCTGGAGTGCAATGGCGCGATCTCGGCTCACCGCAACCTCCGCCTCCTGGGTTCAGGCAATTCTCCTGCCTCAGCCTCCTGAGTAGCTGGGATGACAGGCACCCGCCACCATGCCCAGCTAATTCTTAGTATTTTTAGTAGAGACGGGGTTTCACCATGTTGACCAGGATGGTCTCGATCTCTTGACCTCGTGATCCACCCGCCTCAGCCTCCCAAAGTGCTGGGATTACAGGCTTGAGCCACCGCGCCCGGCTGGGAGTTCATTCTTTGTTAGAGAAGTGTGGATGTGTCCAGCAGGATCCCCGGATTGTCCTGGGGTGGAGCTGATCCACAGCCACTGAGGAGAGTCTGGCGGGCAGGAATGCACCCCTCTAACTGCAGTTTGGCCAAAGCTGGAAAATCAACCTCTGAAGTGCCTGTGAGGCTCAATGGGAATCTGTCCATGGAGTTGGCACTGAAACTCAGTGGGAAGCTACCCCCGGGGTGACACCAAAAGGTGGTGAGGATGAGTACAACTGCAACATTTCAGAAGACATTAGCCGGGCACAGTGTGCGCTGGCAGCCACGCAGCAGGAGCTGGAGGAGAAGGAATGCAGGCGGGCACCGGAAGCCCCTTCCTCCTGTACCCTCTCCTGGCAGAGCTTCCCAGGGGTGGTCTCAAACTCCAAAGTGCTGGGATTACAAGGGTGAGCCACTGTGCCCAGCCAGCGTGTCATGTTTTTGGTTAAAAGACGCAACATTGAGGCATAGCGAGGGCGGTGGCAGTGCAGGCAGGGACTCCTCAAAAAAAAAAAAAAAAAAAAAAAAAAGACATTAGCCAGGCACGGTGGCTCATGCCTGTAATCTCAGCACTTCGGGAGGCCGAGGTGGGCAGATCACGAGGTCAGGAGATCGGGACCAGCCTGGCCAACATGGTGAAACCCCGTCTCTACTAAAATACAGAAAATTAGGCAGGCATCGTGGCAGGCACCTGTAGTCCCAGCTACTCAGGAGGCTGAGGCAGGGGAATCGCTTGATGTGCCTCATGGAGAGGCACTTTTGCCTCTTCCCTGTTTCAGGTGGTCTTTAATCTGGTCTGGATTAAAGTTCTGCCTCCTACCTCAAAATCAGAATACAGGTATTGATCGACTTATGACCAATGCAACTTACGACCATTCAACTTAACGACCACAATCGCTAGCCACGACCGCTCTGCGTCTGGCAGCACAAACATTGCCCAGCTGAGCGTATGACGGTGCGGACCAGTTTCTGGCAGCACTATCATCTCCACGTGCACCATTTCAACTGTTATCCCCGACTCGGTACAGCAATTTGTGTTTTGTGTCTTTGATATTTTTCATCAAACCCTTCGCAAGATGTCTACCAAGAGGAAATTGTCTTTATCTACGCCTCAGCCTGCCAAGAAGGAAAGAAAGGCCATCCATCTCGACATGAATATGAAGGTAATTAAGCAGTACGAAGGAGGAAAGAAAGTGAATGTGATCACACGTGATACGAAGTTATCACACTCAACTGTGTCGACGATTTTGAAAGATAAAGAATTCGTTGTCGGGCCGGGCGCGGTGGCTCAAGCCTGTAATCCCAGCGCTTTGGGAGGCCGAGGCGGGTGGATCACGAGGTCAAGAGATCGAGACCATCCTGGACAACGTGGTGAAACCCCGTCTCTACTAAAAATACAAAAAATCAGCTGGGCATGGTGGCACATGCCTGTAATTCCAGCTACTCAGGAGGCTGAGGCAGGAAAATTGCCTGAACCCAGGAGGCGGAGGTTGCGGTGAGCCGAGATCGCGCCATTGCACTCCAGCCTGGGTAACAAGAGCGAAACTCCGTCTCAAAAAAAAAAAAAGAATTCGTGAAGCTGTGAAAGGTTCTGCACCCATGCGATCAACAGTTATAACAAAGCAACGAAGTGGGCCCATCCACGAAATGGAGAAATTGCTATATACCTTTGGATGGAAGATAAAATTCAAAAATGGACACCATTAAGTCTTTTTACTGTGCAGATGAAGGTGAGAAGTCTATTTCAGACTCTGAAGGAGCGTGCTGGAGAAGATTACAGTCAAGAACTTGTAGCAAGCACTGGCTGGTTCCAGAGATTCAAGAAAAGATTCCAAATGCATAGTGTTCGAGTCACTGGAGAAGCAGCGAGTGCGATGAGGAAGCAGCACGTAAGTTTGCTGATAGTCTGGATGAATTAATTACAGATGAGGGATATCTAGCAGAACAGATTTTCAATGTTGATGAACTTACAAATGAAGAGCTAATCGAACTGGAAGAAGAAAGAGTTGCGGGAGAAGAAAGAAGAGAAGCAGAGAAAGAAGAGGAGGAGCCAGAAAGAAAGTTCATCACTAAGGGATTATCAGAAGGTTTATCTTCACTGAATAAACTTCTTATACATTTTGAAGCAATGAACCCAAACATCGAACGATTTGCAAGGATTGAACAGATGGCGCATGATGTGTTTCGTCCGTATCGTGAAATTTATGAAGAAATAAAGAAACATACAATTCAGACAAAGCTCACCATATTTATGAAAAAACGAACTCTGGTAACCTCAACTGCTGCCTCAGATGACGCCATCAATGATCCGCAGCCAAGCACCAGCGGCCAATAAAATGTTTCGTACATGTTTATATATTTTGATAATATTTGCAATTGGGAAAATGTTTCCTATGGTATTTTTTACATCTGTATTTTGTATTTTTGTATGCACCTGTATTTTGTAATTTTGTATGTTTTGCAAATATTAAACCAATTGTACTGGTAATGCAGTGTTTTACTTAAACCTGACGAATGTAAAAATACAGTAAGAAACAAAATGGTGTAGAGATGATACAAATGGCATAAAATGAACAAAGAAAATTATGATATATAACAATAATGAAAGAAAATTATGATAAAATGACTTAAAGATTTTTATAACATCATTTCACAGTACTGTACATACAGCCTACTCAACTTACGACCAAATCGTGTTACCACCGGTATGTCGGAACCAATCGTGGTCGTAAGTTGAGCACGAGCTGTACATCTTTTTTTTTTTTTTTTTTTTGAGACGGAGTTTCGCTCTTGTTACCCAGGCTGGAGTGCGATGGCACGATCTCGGCTCACTGCAACCTCCGCCTCCTGGGTTCAGGCAATTCTCCTGCCTCAGCCTCCTAAGTAGCTGGGATTACAGGCACGCACCACTATGCCCAGCTAAATTTTTTTGTATTTTTAGTAGAGACGGGGTTTCACCATGTTGACCAGGATGGTCTCGATCTCTTGACCTTGTGATCCACCCGCCTCGGCCTCCCAAAGTGCTGGGATTACAGGCTTGAGCCACCGCGCCCGGCCAGCTGTACATCTTATAATAATGGCATGCAATAACCACGGGAAAAGAAAATGTTCAAGACCATTAGTAATCAGGCAAATGCACATTAAATAGCCAGGTGCAGTTAACTGCACTCTAGCCTGGGTGACAGGATGAGATCTCTTCTCTACAAAATAAATAAATTTTAAAAATCACGAGATATCATTACTCACTCACTGGACTGGCTAAAATAAAGACGCTTGGCAATACCAGTTGTTGGTAAGGATGTGGAGCAAACAAAACACTCACACACTGTTAGTAGGAATTTTTTTTTTTTTTTTCTTTTTTTTTGAGAGGGAGTTTCACTCTTGTTACCCAGGCTGGAGTGCAACGGCGGAATCTCGGCTCACCGCAACCTCCGCCTCCTGCGTTCAGGCAATTCTCCTGCCTCAGCCTCCTGAGTAGCTGGGATTACAGGAACGCGCCACCATGCCCAGCTAATATTTTGTATTTTTAGTAGAGACGGGGTTTCACCATGTTGACCAGGATGGTCTCAATCTCTTGACCTTGTGATCCACCCGCCTCGGCCTCCCAAAGTGCTGGGATTACAGGCTTGAGCCACCGCGCCCGGCAGTAGCAATGTTTTTAAATGTACGGCTGCTTTGGGGAAAGCTAAACCTATACCCAGACTATGCCTCAGCAATTTGGTTTCTATGCACGTCCAAGAGAAACGAAAAAAATGAGCCTGGGTAATGTAAGACTCCATCTCTCAAAAAAAAAATTGAAAAACATAATGGGGCATGGTGGCGTGTGCCGGTAATCCCAGCTACTTGGAAGGCTGAGGCAGGAGAATCACTTGAACCCAGGAGACAGAGGTTGCAGTGAGTCGAGACCGTCCCATTGCACACCAGCCTGGACAAGAGCAAAACTCTGTCTCAAACAAACACCAAAAACAAACAAAAAAACAACACGGCCATGTGCTGCTTAATGGTGAAGTTATGTCCTGAGAAATGGGTCACTGGGCGATTTCGTTGTGCGACAAACCTAGACGGGACAGCCTATCCCACACCCAGGCCACATGATCCGAACAACACGTGGTAATCTTTCATTTATTTATTTAGAGATGGAGTCTCCTTCTGTCACCCAGCCTTGAGTGCCATGGCGCCATCTCGTCTCACTGAAACCTTTCCCTCCTGGGTTCAAGCGATTCTTCTGCCTCGGCTTCCCGAGTAGCTGGGACTACAGGCGCATGCCACCACGCCCGGCTAATATTAGTATTTTTAGTAGAACGGAGTTTCACCATGTTGGTCAGGCTGGTGGTCTCGAACTCCTGACCTCGTGATCTGCAGCCCCACCTCCTCGGCTTCCCAAAGTGGTGGGATAACAGGCGTGAGCCACCGCGCCCAGCCAAAACGTAGTAATCTGAAGGGCCCAGCACAGTACATGCGACCCGCGTTCCGAGGAAACGCCACGAGGCCCACGACTCAAACGTTGTGCCTCATTAAGTTACCTACAGCCCCAAACTAGCCCTTCCACGCCGGGCCGCGAGGTGCAGAGGCAGAGGCGTTGTGGACCACAGCGGGCTCCAGGGGCCTCGCGAGGGAGGGAAGGGCTCGCTGCAGGTCCCAGCGATTCCCCCGGAAAGCTAAACTGCAGAGGCGCAGCGTGGACACCCAGGGTCAGACGCCATCTCAGGCCACGCTGGCCCCAGGGAAGCGGGCGGGGGTCCGCTGCGGTGCCTGGGCGCTCAGTGAAGACGCCATGCCGCCACGAAAACGCCCGCGACGCCGTTGCGCGGTGGGGCGAGGCGGGCAGGCCGGATCTGCGAAGCCCGACGAGCCCGGCACCGACTAGCTCCGGCCTTGCTCTGCCTCCCGGGTCTGGCCTCGAGGCTATGGCGAGCCGCGAGCCCTGGGGCCGCCCCAACTCTCTCGGGCCTCAGACCGGGAGGGGAGAGGAAGGCTCCCGAGCTGCGGCTTCCGCGGAAGTCCTCCAGCGGGCTCCGCCACTCTAGCCCGCGCGCGCCCTGCTCGCTAGTGCTCTGGGCCGCGGCCGGTCGCTGGCGCTTCTCCGGCGTTAGGGGGCGCGAGGCCGCGGCAGGGCCGCTCTGGGCCGCGGCGGCCGCTCGACTGCTCCGAGGCGCGGTCCCGACGCGCCCCGCCCCCACCCGCGTTCCCCGGGCAACCTGCGGCCGCCGACATGGACGCGCCGTTGGGCGCCGGGCCGCGGCGGGCTCGCACCAGCCTGGGCGCCGCCGGACCTGTGTCTTCGTGCCGCGCGGCGCGGACCCCGGCGGCACCCTGGGCGCGCTTCTCCGCCTGGCTGGAGTGCGTGTGCGTGGTCACCTTCGACCTGGAGCTGGGCCAGGCGCTGGAGGTGAGCGGGCGTGGGGGCGGGCGGGCAAGGCTGGGCCGCCCGGGGCTGGTCTCGCCTCGCTTGGAACCCGCGGCCGCCCCGCACTGTCCTCGGCCTTCGGCCACCGCCTCCTGGAGGGGCCTTTTCCCCGGGCTCCAGAAGTGTTCCCCAGGCCAAGGAGGGAAGGCGAGTCTCTCGGAGTGGGATCTTGTGTTCACATTGGGATGGAGGAGATAGGGACCCTGCACCTTGCCTAAGCTACATGGTACTCCTTCGGTTTTTCCCTGTAAATATCTCACAACTCTCCCCTCCATTCTCCACCGGAGCAATGACACCTTCATACTCTCAATGGCTCCCGCCAGAGTCCCGGGCTCACCCTCCGACCCGCATCCCATCCCTGAGCCTGGGCAAGGCTGACAGCTCCTTCTGCAACAAAGGTCTCGGATCCGTTTCATTGCTGCCATCGCTGATGTCATTCCCACTCCAGCTGCACCCTAGAATTCATCCTTATGGCTCTCTCTCCTGCTTAAAATCCTGCGGCGCCTCCTTGTTCACCTAGAATCAAATCCAGACCCCAAGGCCCCTGCTTGGCCTTATCCCTCCACCTGCGCCTTGTGGTGGTCTTGCCCTTTAGGGTCTGTTCACTGGCTGTGCCCATGGGCTTTCGATGGGGTCTTCCTGCTGCACGCGGGGCTTCCACCCACCTACCCACACAGGCAGCTTGTCTTCCTCCAGGTGTAGACTCCGGGAGGCCCTGCAGGATAATCTTCTCTGTGTCCTGTGACACACACCACAGAGCTGACCAGCACAGGGGAGGCCCACCTGCAGGGGGAGGGAGGCTTCCCGGCACTGGCCGAATTAACCTCCTGAGAGGTAGTGAGCACTCCATTACTGCACATATCCAAGATGAGGCCAAATTATCACCATCAGGAAAGCCAGTCAGCATGTCTCTGTGGTTGGGAGAGGCTTTCTAAGGCCCTGCTGAACTCCAAGAGGCAACAAGAAGCCTAACGTTTTCTGAACAGAAAAGCATAACTCCAGCACCCTCTGGAGCCCCTCCCACCACACACCATCCCCAGTGGGTGCATGACCTCAAACGGCACCACTGCGTGGGGGCTGAGTACCAAGAGTTGTGGTGATCTGCCCAGTGTTGAGATCCACTTTCTTAGTTCAATACTGTCACCCACATTGCTCCCCACAAGAGAAGTTAAGAGGTTGCTCTTTTTTTCTTTCTTTCTTTTCTTTTTTTTTTTTTTTTTTTGAGACGGAGTTTCGCTCTTGTTACCCAGGCTGGAGTGCAATGGCGCGATCTCGGCTCACCGCAACCTCCGCCTCCTGGGCTCAGGCAATTCTCCTGCCTCAGCCTCCTAAGTAGCTGGGATTACAGGCACCGCGCCACCACGCCCAGCTAGTTTTCTGTATTTTTAGTAGAGACGGGGTTTCACCATGTTGACCAGGATGGTCTCGATCTCTTGACCTCATGATCCACCCGCCTCGGCCTCCCAAAGTGCTGGGATTACAGGCTTGAGCCACCGCGCCCGGCCGTTCTTTCTTTCTTTCTTTTTTTTTTTTTTTTGAGACAGAGTCTCACTCTGTCACCCAGGCTGGAGTGCAATGGCATGATCTCGGCTCACTGCAACCTCCACTTCCCAGGTTCAAGCGATTCTCCAGCCTCAGCCTCCTGAGTAGCTGGGATTACAGGCCCGTGCCACTGTGCCCAGCTAATTTTTGTATTTTTAGTAGAGATGGGGTTTCAGCATTTTGGCCAGGCTGGTCTCGAACTCCTGACCTTGTGATCCACCCTCCTTGGCCTCCCAAAGTGCTGGGTTTACAGGCATGAGCCACCGCGCCCGGCCAGAGGTTGCTCTTTCTTAAGGCATTCTCATGTATCATTTTCTAAAACCCATTCAGAAAGTTATTTCCGAGCTGAGTTAAAGGCTGTGTGTGCTTGGACTCCTTAGCTTTTCCTAAGGGGATGCTCAGCTTGGACTGGGAGCATGCTCAGCTGCTGGGGTGTTAGGGACCCCAGGCGACGGACCTCCGAAACCCTCCGTAGAAGTGACCTGGGCACCTGCAGCTCATTGAGTCTGTGCTGGCAGAGCTGTGGGGTGAGGTGTCCAGCTTGAGAGGGCTTGGGCAGGACTGTGGGATGACGAGTATACAAGTCAGCTAAGGAAAGGGCCTGGCTTCGCCTTCTCAGCTCTTGAAAACTCACCCCTTGGGCTGGGCGCAGTGGCTCCCGCTTGTAATCCCAGCACTTTCGAAGGCTGAGGCAGGATAATCACTTTGAGCCTAGGAGTTCCACACCAGCCTAGGCAACATAGTGAGACCCTGTCTCTTTTTTTATTTATTTTTATTTTTATTCTTATTTTTAAAGGCAAAGTTTTACCATGTTGGTCAGGCTGGTCTTGAACTCCCGACCTCAGGTGATCCTCCTGCCTTGGCATCCAAAGTGCTTGGATTACAGGCGGGAGCCACCACGAGACACTGTCTCTACCAAAAATAAAAATAAATTAGCCAGGTGTGGTGGCTTGCACCTGTAGTTATAGCTACTCAGGAGGCTGAGGCCAGAGGATTGAGCTCAGGAATTCAAGACTGCAGTGAGCCATGATCACCACTGCACTCCAGCCTGGGTGACAGTGAGAACCTGTCTCAAAAACAAAAACAAACAGACAAAAAAGAGTAGGTGCAGTAGCTAATGCCTGTAATCCTAGCACTTTGGGAGCCCAAGGTGGGAGGAGCACTTCAGCCCAGGATTTCTGAACCAGCCTGGTCAGTATAACAAGACCCACAACTCTACAAAAAATACAAAATGAGGCCAGGCTCATTGGCTCACACCTGTAATCCTGACACTTTGGGAGGCCAAGGTGGGTGGATCACCTGAGGTCGGGAGTTCAAGACCAGCCTGACCAGCATGATGAAACCTCGTCTTTATTTAAAAAAAAAAAAAAAAAAAAGAAAGGAAAAAAAAATTAGGCATGGTGGCACACACCTGTAGTCTCAGCTACTTGGGAGGCTGAGGTAGGATAACTGCTTGAGCCCAACTGGAGGTTGACCCTGTTTCTTTTTTTTTTTGAGGCGGAGTTTCGCTCTTGTTACCCAGGCTGGAGTACAATGGGGTGATCTCGGTTCACCGCAACCTCCACCTCCTGGGTTCAGGCAATTCTCCTGCCTCAGCCTCCTGAGTAGCTGGGATTACAGGCACGCGCCACCATGCCCAGCTAATGTTTTGTATTTTTAGTAGAGACGGGGTTTCACCATGTTGACCGGGATGGTCTCGATCTCTCGACCTCATGATCCACCCGCCTCGGCCTCCCAAAGTGCTGGGATTACAGGCTTGAGCCACTGCGCCCGGCCACCCTGTTTCTTAAAAAACAAAAAGAAGGCCAGGCACAGTGGTTCATGCCTGTAGTCCCAGCACTTTGGGAGGCAGAGTCGGGTGGATCACCTGAGGTCAGGAGTTTGAGACCAGCCTGGCCAAGATGGTGAAACCCCATCTCTACTAAAAATACAAAAGTTAGCCAGGCGTGGTGGTGGGCACCTGTAATCCCAGCTACTTGGGAGCCTGAGACAGGAGAATCATTAGAACCCGGGAGGTAGAGGTTGCAGGAGCGGAGATCACGCCACTGCACTCCAATATGGGTGACAGAGAGAGACTGTGTCAGAAAAAAAACAAGAAAAAAAATTTTTTTGAAAGGGAAAATTGGGGCCAGGCACGGTGGCTCACGCCTGTAATCCCAGCACTTTGGGAGGCCGAGGCGGGTGGATCATGAGGTCAAGAGATCGAGACCATCCTGGTCAACATGGTAGAAACCACATCTTTACTAAAAATACAAAAAATTAGCTGGGCATGGTGGCGCATGCCTGTAATCCCAGCTACTCAGGAGGCTGAGGCAGGAGAATTGCCTGAACCCAGGAGGTGGAGGTTGCGGTCAGCTGAGATCGCGCCATTGCACTCCAGCCTGGGTAATAAGAGTGAAACTCTGTCTCAGAAAAAAAAAGGGAGGCCGAGCGCGGTGGCTCAAGCCTGTAATCCCAGCACTTTGGGAGGCCGAGGCGGGTGGATCACGAGGTCAAGAGATCGAGACCATCTTGGTCAACATGGTGAAACCCCGTCTCTACTAAAAATACAAAAAAAATAGCTGGGCATGGTGGTGCGTGCCTGTAATCCCAGCTACTCAGGAGGCTGAGGCAGGAGAATTGCCTGAACCCAGGAGGCGGAGGTTGCGGTGAGCCGAGATCGCGCCATTGCACTCCAGCCTGGGTAACAAGAGCGAAACTCCGTCTCAAAAAAAAAAAAAAAAAAAAAAAGAAAAAAAAGGGAAAATTTATCTCTCCATATCCCAGCTCCCTCCGAAGACTCTGGAGTGAACTCTGGTCAGTTAGAACACCAATTTCACTGTGGCAATCATGCCCTCCCAGGCAGCAACTCCCGTTCTCTTAAATCTTAGGATGCTTTTGTAGTCTTAAGTGTTGAGGACCGCAAAAAGCCTTTTTTAAAAAAATATATATGAGTTATATCTATCAATGTTTACTAGGTGTAAAACCAAGGAAATTAGTTGGGTATGGTAGCACAGGCTTGTAGTTCTAGCTACATGGATGCCTGAGCGCAGGAGTTTTGAGACCAGCCTGAGCATCATAACAAGACCCAGTCTCTACAAAACAGTGTGAAAATCAGCCATGTGTGGTGGTACAGGCCTGTAGTCCCAGTTGCTCAGGAGGCTGAGGTGAAATGGTTGCTTGAGCCCAGGAGGTCAAGGCTGCAATGAGCTGTGTTCCCACCACTGCACTCCAGCCTTCGTGACAGAGTGCGACCTTGTCTCAAAAAACATTTTTGAGAGTTAGAGGGGCTGGGCATAGTGGCACAGTGGCTCACGCCTGTAATCCCAGCACTTTGGGAGGCCAAGGTGGGTGTATCACAAGGTCAGGAGTTCAAGACCAGCCTGGCCAATACGGTGAAACCCTGAGTCTACTAAAATACACAGAAAAATTAACCAGACTTAGTGGTGTGTGCCTATAGTCCCAACTACTCAGGAGGCTGAAGCAGGAGAATCATTTGAACCCGGGAAGTGGAGGTTGCAATGAGCTGCGATTGCGCCACTGTACTCCAGCCTGGGTGACAGGGTGAGACTCCATCTTGGAAAAAAAAAAAAAAAGCAGGGGTTGAGGAAAAGAAAAAAAGAAATAATATAAAAATAGAAAAAAGAAAACTTTAAGAAAATATTTTTAATTGTACGAACCTGAGGAAATTAAAAAATATTCATTACTTCATTGAAAAAATAACATCCTATGTATTAAAATACAACCGTATTTTTCAAAACAAAAATAATTTATTGAGAGGAGTGGCATCTTTTCACACTTCCACAAGCCTTATTAACGTCTGGCCATGCCAGGTGCATTGGCTCACAAAGTAATCTGAGCACTTTGGGAGGCTGAGGCAGGTGGATCTCAAGGTCAGGAGATCGACACCTTCCTGGCTAACATGGTAAAACCCCTTCTCTACTAAAAATACAAAAAATTAGCTGGGTGTCATGGCACGGGCCTGTAGTCCCAGCTGTTCAGGAGGCTGAGACAGGAAAATCGGTTGAACCTGGGAGGTAGAGGTTGCAGTGAGCCGAGATTGCACCACTGCACTCCAGCCTGTGTGACAGAGTGAGACTCTGCCTCAAAATAAAAGAATTAATAAAATGGTCAAATAGAAAACAGCTGGATTTGGCCAGGCGTGGTGGCTCTCGCCTGTAATCCCAGCACTTTGGGAGGCTGAGGCAGGCAGATCACCTGAGGTCAGGAGTTTGAGATCAGCCTGACCAACATGGAACAACCCTGTCTCTACTAAAAAATATAAAATTAGCCGGGCGTGGTGGTGCAGGCCTGTAATCCAAGCTACTCGGGAGGCCGAGGCAGGAGAAACGCTTCAACTGGGGAGGTAGAGGTTGCAGTGAGCCGAAATGGTACCATTGCACTCCAGCCTGGGCAACATGAGTGAAACTCCGTCTCAAAAACAAACAAAAAAACGAGCTGGATTCTCATCAGCACTGCATTCAGCCCACCAGGACAGGGCACACTGCGGCTTCCGGGAGCTACGCTGTACACGAGGGCGAAGATGAGAAGGAGACTCTCGTGTATTGGAAGAGCTTTGACCCCGGGACCACAGGGGTGGCCAGGCCATACCTTGAGAACCACTCCCTGGATGTGCCTTCTCCAAACCAAGCTCCCACCCTGGTCTTACTCCGGGTGACTGGTGACCAGGAGCAGGGACCTGTGCAGGCCGGCTTAGGGGAAAAGGGCAAGACCCTCATGGAACACTGAGCAGGGCACAGCCTGGCCTGGGAGGCCTCCTTGCCCTGAGTGTCAGCTCCGTTGGTCCTCTCACCTTGGTCTGGCTAACCCCGGGTGGCTGACCTCTGGCTTAGCAGTCAGCCCTAGGTTGTACCTGGACCCCAGGGCCACTCCCAAAGAGGGTGAACCTGTGAATGTGGATTTCCCTGGTCAGATATGCTGAGGGACCCCTGGGAATGGGCATGGAGCCCAGAGACCACAAGCGCCTGTGACCGGCAGACCAGATGCAGAGCCTTCAGCTTAGGCAGAGGGTACCTGCCTTTCCTCGGCTCTCAATGCAGACACATGAAGGCTCAGCCTGAGTGGCCGAGTGGCCCTGCCCCTCACAGAGCTATCCCGAGGCCCTCCTGTGGGTCCAGCCTACCCCCACCTCCCCATCATCCTCCTCCTTCTGACCCCTGCTTGGTGCCTATTTAGCTCCCCTCCACCCACCTGTTTAGTAGACCTCACAGACCTCTTCATACGTGCAGCACTGTATGTGGGGAGGGTCTGTTTCGTGCCAGGTGCTGGGAGGCAGAGGGAACCAGGACAAGGTCACTGCCTTAAGGAGACTTACTGTGCATTGGAAGAGACAAATCAGGACCACAGCAGCAAGCCCAGACCAAACAAAAGGGCAGAGCTTTTTTTTTTTTTTTTTTTTTTGAGAAGGAGTTTCGCTCTTGTTACCCAGGCTGGAGTGCAATGGCGCGATCTCGGCTCACCGCAACCTCTAGGGCAGAGCTATTTTAATAGCAAGCAGTCGTGGTGGCTCGTGCCTGCACTCCCAGCACCTCAGGAGGCTGAGGTGGGAGGATCGCTTAAGTCTAGAAGCTCAAGGCTGCAGTGAGCTGATTGTGCCACTGCCCTCCAGCCTGGTCATGGCGCGAGACCCTTTCTCTCAAAAACACAATGGCAGATGTGTTCATCCAGGGCATGGCATTGTTGGGAGGACCCCAGGGTTCAGCTCCTCACCATCTGGGGGCTCAGGGTACACTCTGGAAGAAGCCACATTACAGCCTAAACCCAACTCTGGACAAGTTGGGCAGATGGGATGAGGAGGGCACAGTGTGCAGAGGTCCTCCCAGCAGGCTTCAGACACAGCTCAGGAGACACCGCAGGGCCCACTGGGAATGGAGCCCCTGGGGGCTCCCTACAGTGAAATTGGACCCACTGGGCTGGTCTCCCAGGCCCGCCTGCCCTACCTGTCTTCCAGGTCATTCAGCCTCTACCTAACATCATGTTCTCCCCAACTGTCCACTCCTGGGGGTGCAGGACTTGCCCAGCCGGGCACTCTCCAGGCACTACAGGTGGGGCACAGGCCCTAGCAGGGGGAGGGTGGGTGAAGACAGCCGAGCAGGACGGGGAGAGAGCCTGACAGGAAGCTCCCATCTGGGGCAGGGGTACTGCCAGGTCTGTGTCTGAGCAAAGGCTAGGGTAGCAGCACTGCCAGGGCCCTCTGGCTTGGGGGGTGGTGAGGGAGGTGGGGGAACAGCCAGGTAGGGCCCTGTGATTGTCCCAGGTGAGGGGGGCCTCTGGGTCCCTGAAACACTGCCCCTCTTTTTTTCTTTTTTGAGATGGAGTCTTGCTCTGTTGCCCATGCTGGAGTGCAGTGACTCCATCTTGGCTCAGTGCAACCTCCGCCTCCTGTGTTCAAGCAATTCTCCTGCCCGGCCTCCCAAGTAGCTGGGATTACAAGCGTGCATCACCATGCCTGGCTAATTTTTGTATTTTTAGTAGAGCCAGGGTTTCACCATGTTGGCCAGGCTGATCTCGAACTCCTGACCTCAAGTGATCAGCTTGCCTCAGCCTCCCAAAGTGCTGGGATTAGAGGCATGAGCCACTGTGCCTGGGCAAAGCTCTGCCCTTCTGATGCTGTGAACAGATGTTGGGCTGATAGGGGATTGGGGGCCCAACTACAGTCTGGGCAAGAGGTGGTTGGGTGGCTGTGAGGACCAGGGGTATGAGAAAGGGATCAGGAAGCCCACCCAGTTGTGCTGGCCTCTTACTGAGAGGGTCCTGGGGAGTAAAGAAGCCTCCAGCTGGGAGGGGAGTTGCCTTTGGCCTGGGGCCTGGGGCCTGGAGGACAGAGAGAGGATCCAGTCAGCAAGAAGCCAGGCATTGTAGCCAGAGAAGGTGGTGTGGGGAGGATGCAGCACACTGATGGAGCAGGGAACTGGGGCGAGCCAGCACCATGGTCACTGACCTGCGCCCCACGGATGCTGCAGCTGCTAGGACAGCCCCAGCCCCATGGATGCCATCGGGGGTGTTGCCTCCATGAGCAGATGGCATCACCAAGTGCTCTGTCTTCCCCTGCAGCTGGTGTACCCAAATGACTTCCGGCTCACAGACAAGGAGGTGAGTCCTGGCCCTCTTGGGAATGGACGTGACCCAGGAGTGAGTCGGCCCTCACTGGGTTTTGTATGTTTCAGAAAAGCAGCATCTGCTACCTGTCCTTTCCCGACTCACACTCAGGTAGGCGACCCCACCTTTCCTGGGGCTGGACATGGAACCAGCTGGGAGTCCCTGTAGCCCAGACCAGGGGCATCACAGCTGCCTGCAGTGCACAGAATGCCGCAGGGTGGGCAGCACCAGCCCCGTGCCCATGCAGCATAGGCGCCCAGGTCCCTGTGTTGCAGCAGGGCAGCCAGGTCCCTAGGTACATGTGGAAGGGGTGTATCTGGGCAGAGGGACCAGCAGTCAGTCTTCTACACCCCACATAGTGGCCACCAGGAGCAGGGCCCCCCTCCCGCTCCCACCCAGGGGCACAGGCATCCTGGTTTTCCGTCTCAAGCAGGTCGAGCCAATCTCCCAGAGAAGTTGAAGGTGCTTCTCTGTGAAAATATATATATATATATATTTTTTTTTGAGATGGAATCTCGCTCTGTTGCCAGGCTGGAGTGCAGTGGCATGATCTCAGCTCACTGCAACCTCTGCCTCCTGGGTTCAAGTGATTCTCCTGCTTCAGCCTCCTGAGTAGCTGGGACTACAGGCTCCCTCCACCACACCTGGCTAATTTTTTTGTATATTTAGTAGAGACAGAGTTTCACCATGTTGGCCAGGATGGTCTCGATCTCTTGACCTTGTGATCTGCCCACCTTGACCTCCCAAAGGGCTGGGATTACAGGCATGAGCTACCATACCCAGCCCTTGTGTAAATATATTCTAAGACCCTAGGTGCTGGGCGTACAGGAGTCAGAATAGGAGCCCGTTGGGAAACAGACCCCTTGGGTTGGGCATTCTTTCTGGGGCATTTTATCAGCAGAGTCCAGGCTCACAGAGCCCTTGCCCCAGGTCCCCAGCTCCAGGGCCTGCAGGAGAGGCTCCTGGCTCTGACTCACATGGTGGGGCTGCCCCTTTTCAGGCTGCCTTGGAGACACTCAGTTCAGCTTCCGCATGCGCCAGTGTGGAGGGCAGAGGAGCCCCTGGCATGCCAACGACAGGCACTACCACAGCAGGGCCCCCGTGACGCTGCAGGTAAGCACTGGGCTGCCTCTCTGACCTGCTTCTCCTCCCCTGCTCTCCATGGGCCCTGCCAGGGTCTGGCTGGTGTGAGAAGCCCCTTCAGAGTGCCTGGGCCCTGTGTGGCAGGAGAGGAGCTGGCCAGGCCCCACTGGTCCTGCAGTCCTAGGCACCAGCCCCAACTGAGGATGGGCCAGCTCTTCCAGGGTCTCTCCAGGGTCCTTCGGACTTTTCCTTGGCACCACACATCCGTGGCTGGGCATCTGCTTAGTTGAACAGGGGCCCACGCTGGTCTCCCAGGGCTCCCAGCCTCCGAAGCTCCTCTCCACTATGCCATCTGATTATGGGCTGTATCAGCAGGGGTTTTACACACCTTCTGAGCCCTAGACCTCCCAGCCTGCCTCTGCCTTGGTGGCCAGAGGGCAATGACAGCAGCTCTAGGAGCCGCCTGGTTCTCCAGGCTCCCATCTGCCGCAGTTCCTGCCTATTTCTTGCCACTCGCAGCCCTGGGCCGGGTGGTCTGGGTGGGGCATGGCCTGGCTAACACCTTGCTCCTTCCAGAGGGAGCCAGCACACTACTTTGGCTACGTGTACTTCAGGCAGGTGAAGGACAGCTCTGTGAAGAGGGGCTACTTCCAGAAGGTGAGTCACTGGGCTACCGAGCCGGTGCCTTGGAGAGGCAGGAGCTGGCAGGCAGCAGGAGGGACTGGGGGGCAGGCAAGGGGTCCTGAGCCTCCAGCAGTGTCCACTCCTCCTGCAGCGCCACCTGGGCTGTGTCTAGCTCTCCTTGCGTCCCCCCTGCCCTGTCCTTGCCTGGCAGCACCCGAGGCCCTTCTGTCCTGGTCCAAGGTGTTCCTGCCCCTCCCTGCTGGCTGGTTGGTCATCACACTGTCAGGGTTAGGATAGCCCAGCCTGGAAGCCATACACCGACAGTGAAAGCTGCTCAGTCCCAGGGAGATCATTCCAGAAATCCTGGGCACCATGCATTTCCCCCCAAAGGCCCTAGGGTCCCCCCACCGTTGGCCGCCACCCAGGGAGTTCGGTGTTGGGTTTTCTCCTAATAATCTGGGGTCTGAGGCTGTTGAGGCAGCTGTCCTGTGGAGTTCGGTGTTGGGTTTTCTCCTAATAACCTGGGGTCTGAAGCTGTTCGGGCCAGCTGTCCTGTGGAGCTGGTGGGATGTACTACCCGGGCCAGCTCCAGGTAAGCTTGGCTTCAGGGGTCTCTGTGGGCTCCTGAGTGGCTGAGATGAGGCCTGGTGCTGGGGCCCTCTGACTAGGCCTGTGACCCCACAGTCTTTGGTGCTGGTGTCCCGCCTACCCTTTGTCCGGCTGTTCCAGGCACTGCTAAGCCTGATCGCTCCCGAGTACTTTGATAAACTGGCACCCTGCCTGGAAGCAGGTGAGTGGCCGTCAGGCGTGCCCATCGCAGTCTCATCATCCCAGCTGTGGCCCCTGGTGGGCACGGCAGCAGCCTCTCCTTGGGGAGGAAACTGACGCTAGCTACTGTATCCACAGTGTGCAGCGAGATCGACCAGTGGCCGGTGCCCTTGCCGGGGCAGACCCTGAACCTACCTGTCATGGGTGTTGTCGTACAGGTGAGAGCCCGCTGGCTGGGGAGCAGACTCTGCAGGTGTGTGGGGATGCCTTGCTCCCTCCGGCAACTGCTCCCTCCTTCCCCAGGTGCACATCCCAGCCAGGGTGGACAAGTCCGAGTCCAGTCCTCTGAAGCAGTGTGACCAAGAGGTGGGAGCTGAGGTGGGGGCTGAGCCGAGAGAGCTGGGCTTCACGCGACTTGAGTCCTGCTCCTGGGCTGGATGGTCACATCTGCCTCCCTGGTCCACCCTGTGGGGTTGTGAAACCCAGGCAAAGCCATAGGCTGTGTCTTGGTGTAGGGCTGGACGCTCCCCACCCTCTCCTGTGCTGTGAGACAGGGGCTGCTTGGGGCCCAAGAGGTGCCCGCCTTGCCTTGGCCCTGACCTACCCTCTCCTCTTCTCAGAACCTGCTGCCAGCCCCAATGGTTCTTCCTAGTGTCCATGAGCTGGACCTGTTCAGGTGAGCCCCTTAGGGTGCTGCACACTTCTTTGGGGGAGCTCAGCTGTGTGTGCATATGCGTGTATGTGTGTGTGTGTGTGCATGTGTGTGTGTGCGCGTGTGTGTGTGCATGTGTGTGCAAGTGCATGTGTGTGTGCCTGAGTGTGCGTGTGTGCGTGAGTACACCTGTGTACATGAGTGCCTGCGTATGTATGAGTGCATGTGTGTGCATGTGTGTGCGAATGCATGTTTGTGCACGTGAGTGCATGTGTGCGCTTGTGTGTGCGAATGCATGTTTGTGCACGTGAGTGCATGTGTGTGCAGAAGTGTATGTGTGTGCACGAGTGCATGTGCGCATGTGTGTTCATGTTCATGTGAGTGCATGGGTGCATGTATGTGAGTGTACGTGTGCATACATATGTGCATGTGTATGTATGGCCAATGCCATGTGGGGACTGCCCAAGAGAGGCACTGCTCATCTTGAGTAACCCTTGAGGCAGTTCCGCAAGGAAGAAAGGAGAATTGTGCAGAAGAGGAAGCAAGTGCCCACATGTCTGCAGCCAGCGGAAATGGGCACAGTGGGCAGGAGGTTCTAGAAGACAGGTGTCAAGAAGAGGCTGTCAGGAGAGATTCAGTGCCTGAGGCCACTCTCTCTGCCTCTGGGCGAGTCTGCAAGGGGGCCTGGGCCTTGAGACCATCCTGCTCTGTGCTGGGCCCAGCAGGAGCCAGGGCTGCACTTGGAGTGGGCACAGAGTGACTGCAGGGGTCTGGCCAGATACGCTCCCCAGCCCAGGTCAGCAGCCCCTGTCCTGGCTCTGGGGCTGTTTCAGGACTGCTGGTCCCTCACAGGTTGGTCCAGGTTGAGTCCCCCATTCCTGGGGCCAGGCCTAACACAGGTAAACTATCAGAGCTTGGGGTGGCCATGGCAACCCAAGACACTCTCACATATTCAGAAATCTGTCTTCATCCTGGGGCAGTGTGCCGCGTTCACCAGTGCCTGGGTCTGGGCCAGCCTGGGCAAACGGGTGGGAGAGCAGGACCAGGGCCAGGAGTCTCAGCCCTGCCTGACCTCCCGGATCATCCTGCCCGGCGCCAGGTGCTTCCGGCCTGTGCTGACTCACGTGCAGACACTGTGGGAGCTCATGCTCCTTGGGGAGCCCCTGCTGGTCCTGGCACCCTCGCCCGACGTGTCCTCGGAGATGGTGCTGGCCTTGACCAGGTACCGCCTTGCCTCGGTCCTGGCTGGGGGTGCTGGACCATCTTGGCTGTGCCTGGGCCACCCCTGCCTCACCTGCTCCTGCTGCCCCTGCCCACAGCTGCCTGCAGCCCCTGAGGTTCTGCTGCGACTTCCGTCCTTACTTCACCATCCATGACAGTGAGTTCAAGGAGTTTACCACACGCACGCAGGCCCCGTAAGTGCCGCCTCCACCCTGCTGCCCTCGCCCTCACTCCACCTCCTCGGGCCTCTGTCTCTGCCTCTTCTCTCTCTCTCTCTCGCTCTCTCTCTCTCTCTCTCTAGACCAAACGTGGTCCTGGGAGTTACAAACCCTTTCTTTATCAAAACACTCCAGCACTGGCCCCACATCCTCCGAGTTGGGGAGCCCAAGATGTCAGGTAAGGCTCCTGGGGAGGTGCAGGGAGTGGTGCTGAGAAGCCTCATTGAGTGCGGGACCTCAGAGCCTGTGGGAATGGCCAGAGCTGTGGGCACTGAGGCCTGGCCACCGGCGTGTCTCCTAGGAGACCTGCCTAAGCAAGTCAAACTGAAAAAGCCTTCAAGGTTGAAGACTCTGGACACCAAGCCAGGTCTGTGCTCCCCTAGACCTGGAGCCCCTCCACTGCGGAGAAGCCTGTCTTGTATCTGGCAGGTCTCCCGGGTGGGGCAGCCAGGCCTCCAGGCCACTGAGTCCTAGAAGAGGACTCAGCGGCAGAGCTCAGAATCCTCAGGGGGAGGGGGCGATCTCTTCAGCGGGTCTCTGTCTGGGGTGGGGCAGGTGAGGTTTTTCAGGTGCAGCCAAGGCCATGGGGCTGCAGGCAGATGAGACCCCACCCTGGCTTCTCTGTGGGGTGCAGGAGTGTGGGAGGGAGCCCCTCAAAGGGCAGGGTGCCAGCTGTGCCCTCCCGCCAGGCCTCTACACCGCTTACACAGCCTACCTCCACCGAGACAAGGCGCTGCTCAAACGGCTGCTCAAGGTATGGGCTGGTGTGGTGGGGGCTGGGGATGCAGGGAGCCTGGTGTGGTGTGAGGCACAGTGAGGGCCTCGCCCCCTTCCCTGCAGGGCGTGCAGAAGAAGCGGCCGTCAGATGTGCAGAGCGCCCTGCTGCGGCGGCACCTCCTGGAACTCACACAGAGCTTCATCATCCCCTTGGTGAGGCATGGGGCTGGGGGGCACAGGCCTGGGGGGTATGGGGCTGGAGGGGCACAGGGCTGGGGGGCACGGGGCTGGGGGAGCACGGGGCTTTGGGGCATGGGGCTGGGGGGCACAGGCCTGGGGGGTATGGGGCTGGAGGGGCACAGGGCTGGGGGGCACGGGGCTGGGGGAGCACGGGGCTTTGGGGCATGGGGCTGGGGGGCACAGGCCTGGAGGGCATGGGGCTTTGGGGCATGGGGCTGGGGGGCACGGGGCTGGGGGAGCACAGGGCTTTGGGGCATGGGGCTGGGGGAGCATGGGACTGGGGTAGCACGGGGCTTTGGGGCATGGGGCTGGAGTGCACAGGGCTGGGGGGCACGGGGCTGGGGTGTATGGGTCCATAGGCTCACTCCCCTCCCTTCCCCACCCAGGAGCACTACATGGCCAGCCTCATGCCCCTGCAGAAGAGCATCACGCCTTGGAAGGTGGGGGTTCCAGGGGGGTCCAGGGAGTGCGGGTTCCATCCTCACCCACAGGAGGGAAGGTCTGGAGCAGATGGGGCAGGAGGCCGTGGCTGTGCAGGAGCCATAAGGCTCCAGGCTGTCATGTTTGTGAAACTGGGGGCCGCAGGGCAGGAGGCGGACAGGACCCTTGGAGGGGCTTGGGGCCTGTTCCTGGGAAGGGCTCTCCGGGATCTGTGCCAGGTAGGGTGGGGGCTGGGGGTCTTCAGGTGTGGTGAAGAGTGTGTCTGTGAAGCATGTCGGGTACAGGCCTGTGAGTTCCCACGTGCTGGCCCCCACCCCTTCTCAGACTCCCCCTCAGATCCGCCCCTTCAGCCAGGATGACTTCCTGCGGAGCCTGGAACATGCCGGGCCCCAGCTCACCTGCATCCTCAAGGGCGACTGGCTGGGTCTCTACAGGTGGGTGGACGGTGGGTGCAGGTGGCCTGTGCCCCCCGCCATGGTCCACAGGGTCATCCCATGGCCCCTGCCTGTCACTCCCCACAGGCGGTTTTTCAAGTCCCCCCATTTTGATGGCTGGTACCGGCAGCGGCACAAGGAGATGGCCCTGAAGCTGGAGGCCCTGCACCTTGAGGCTATTTGTGAGGCGGTGAGGGAGGCTGGGGATTGGGGGTGCAGAGCATGGTGGGGTGGGCACAGGCCCAGGGCAGGGGAGGGCCTTGCTGACAGCAGACCCCATCTTACTCTGTAGAACATTGAGACCTGGATGAAAGACAAGTCTGAGGTGGAGGTCGTGGACCTGGTCCTGAAACTTCGTGAGAAGCTGGTAAGATGCCTCCCGGCCTTGTCCCAGTGCCACTGGCCTGGCACGGAGCTTTGCCTGCCCTGACCGCTGCTGCCCTACAGGTGCGGGCTCAGGGCCACCAGCTCCCTGTGAAGGAGGCAACGCTGCAGCGGACCCAGCTGTACATCGAGATGGTCATCGGCTCCCTGCCCAAGGACCTGCAGGCCGTCCTGTGCCCTCCCTAGGACAGAGCCAAGGGCCATGGTCCCAGGAGCCTAGGTCTGCCTGAGCCTCCCTCTCCCCAGTGGCCACGGCACTGGGCCAAGCACGTGCTCCCCTTCCTTGGCCCCCCGCCCAGACTGCAGACTCCCCTTCCTGCACCACCATTGTCTCAGCAGTAAAGGCGACATTTGGAACCACAGCATGACCCTGACCATAGGGATTATGCGCAGGCTGAGCCTTGCCTCCTCCTGGGCCCCACCTGGACTCTGCAGACCGCAGGCTGGGCCGCTGGGCTGGGGCGGGGACAGGCTGGGAGCCCTCACTGATATGGGTGTGTCTACTGTCTGCCCCTCCAGTGCCCATCTGTTGGCCCCCAAACCCCCTGCCCTGTGTGTGGTGCTCCTTTCAGCCCGACAGACTGCCCAGGACAGGAGGGACCCTCTCCCGACACAGCCACCCACCCCTGTCTTGTCTGGGGATGAGAGGGTGCTTTGCACATAGTCATCAACTCAAGAAGGGGAGAGATGGCTTTGCAGTGTTAAGAGTTCTGCCCACCACCCCTAGTGCCCCTCTGGGCCCCCACCTACCTGGCGCTGTGGTTTGTTTGGTGGTAGGGGGTGGGCAGGGGGCCATGTGGGGCCCAGTGCCTCTGCTAGGAGAGCTGGCTCAGCCTGGCCCTCGGAGGGTCCACAGCACCTTCTTGGCTCCCAGTCCTGGAGCCCCCACCAGGTGCCAGCTCCGTGCTCCCTCCTGAGAGGTGGACAGGGTCCCTGTTGTCTGTGTGTGTCCGTCCATCCCCACATGCAGCCAAGGTGCGCTGGACTCTGGCCTGACCCTGCCTCTGGCTGGAGCTGCGTGTCTCCCTTTCCTTGGTAAGAGCCACCTCTGGGTCATGTGCACCCCCATATGATACCTGCAGGCACTGAGCCCTGTGATGTACGGTGCTGACAGCACTGTCAGGGCTCCAGACCGCCAAGCCCCACTCAGCATCACACACTGTGTGCCTGGGGATAGGTCCCCTGACCACTCAGACCCTCACTTCTCATCTGAGAGTTCCAGAGATCCATGCAGTTGCCTGATGGTGCTGGGAGGGCCCGGGCCCACCCATGGAGACTGGGCCTTGTGCCCTGCAAGGCCAGGCTGGTGCTGGCCAGGGGACACAGGGCTGGAGCAGGGACTTTTCATTTTCTTCTGAGGCCCCCATTCAGTGTGACGTACTGTGTGCGTTCTCATTGGTGCTCTCAGACCCCAGCTTCTAGCGAGGCGGTGGACACCCAGGCTTCAGTGCAGGGTGTGACTGAGCCACGAGGACTCTGGGCAGGTGTCAGGCACCAGGTCGTTCTCAGAACTTGGTCCATGTTGACTTGTCCAGCCTGACTACAGCCCAGGACAGCCTGTCCCTGTCCCCATTCGACAGACAAGGACACAGGCAGTGGGGAGGCTGACAAGGGGACTGTTCAGCCCAGATGTCTGGTGCAGGGTCCCAGGACATGGCCACATTAAACAGAGCACGTAGAGGCTGAGGCAGCAAATCCGTTCTGTGGCACTGGCAAGCCGGGGCCCGAGGGTGAGAAAGGTCCTGGCCCCAGATGCAGCTTGGCCTGCCCCTACTGTGGCATGGGGCGGCCTCCCTGCTGAAGGCTTGGTCTCTAGCAGGTCTGCAGAGATGCTGGCACTTCCTGTGTGGCCAGCTGGAATGTGACCTCTGTAAGATGGGACCTGGAGGACAGTGCAGGCCCTGCCGTCAGCTGCCCTCCATCAGCGCCTTCTGCAGAAGTCCCGTGCTCATCCCAGCCCCCTGAGGACCATCACATCAAGGTGTCAGGGCAGCTTGGGAAGAGGACCCACTCTTCTCAACTGTGACCCGATTTGGGGAGTGCACCCCACGTGCCAAGCAGCCTGTGCTTCCCCATACCACAGTCTGGTCTCCCTTGGCTTTCTGAGGGCTGCAGGGGAGGGGTTTCAGGCTGGTCTCTGAGAAGCCCCCAGGGACCCTGGCCACTGTCTGTCCAGAAATGCACAACCAGATTTCCCTGGAGGGTTCTGGTGAGGCCACGTAGCAGGGAGGAAAGCTTGGTGGGCACCAGGCCAGGTGGGAACATTGCACTGGGCAAAAGCCCAGGCTGAGGTAGAGGGTACTGTCCCTCTTCCTCAGGGCCTGTCCCTGCCTGTGCAGAAGAGCCTCAGGGTGGAATGTGGCCTGAGGTACGAAGTGAAGAGGGAGGAAGGTCCAGACTGCTCTACCCCTGGCCAGAGTGCCAGCCCCCACAGGCAAGAGGGCCTGTGCTGGGCAGAACTTAGCTGGCCAGGATGAGGACTGCTGTGGTCACTGAGGCCTCCCGAAGGACGGGGACCACAGGATTTAGAGGGTGGAGAGGGCTAGGAGCAGGCTGGAGTGGGCCTGGGGGCTGAGGGTGCACACAGGGCCTGCTCAGGGACAGGAAGGACAGCTGCTCACCCTAAGCTTCCTGTCGGCTATTTAAAGACTCCCTTTTAGTCTAGAATAGTGGCCTTCCCACGGTTTGGCTATTAAAACGTCCTTTTGTGACACAGTGCTTGTCTTTTAACTTCTTTTTTTGATAAAAAGTTGGCAGCCTTGTCAGACCCTGGTAATTTTGGGGTCCCCTTCAGCGAGGGGGATGGTAGCTGAGATGTGGATTGTGGTTCAAGGCCCAAGGGAATAAGTGGGCAGGAACCAGGCCTGGCTGTTGGAGGGTGGGAGAAGGCAGACGCAGACGAAAGCTCTAAGTCAGACAGGAGGAGGTTGTCAGGATGTGGCCGGGCAGATCCCAGGTCAGGTTGGGGAAGCAGAGGAGGAGGGGATGCCTGGATCAGGGACAAGAGGAAGCCAATGGCAAGGTCCTTCAAGGTCCTTGGTCCCGGCAGGTCTGGGTGGAAGGTGGGCCCCAGGGAGGGGCGCCTCAGGGTGGGAGGGAGGCCGAGGGCTTGGGGAATGCTTCTGTCTCCTGCTCAGCACATCCAGTCCTGGGAGAGCAGTGGGGGCACCCTCCAAGGAATAGCCCTGCAGAGGGTTCTCCATCTCTTCTCAAGTCCAGGGAACACCAGGAGCATTGGGGCCTAGGATGCCAGAAGTGGGGCAGCTCTGTCCCAGAAACCAGAACCCCCAGAAGGAGGTCTAAGTCCACCCACCACCACATCCTGAAGGACCAGTGTGGGGTCCTGGGTGCCGTGTACTGAGGTGCTGCTGGGAGGTCAAGGATGTGCTGGGAGGCGTCTTCAGGTGCCTGGCTTCCCTGGGAAGGTTGAGGGCCTGAGACCCCTGGGAATGGTTTCTCTGGGGAAGTTGAGGGGCTGAGACCCCTGGGAAAGGGCCAAGGTCCAGCAGCCCCCACCTCTCAAGCCCCCACCCCTGAAAGCTGCAGGGGAGTGGCTGGCCTGCTCTCAGTCTTCGGTGAGGATATGGTGCCTTCCCATCTCAACTGGCAGGGACCCTCAGAGATGTTCCTCTAGCTGGGCAGGAGCACTCCCATAACGTCGTCCTCTAGCACCAAGCGCTGGGCTCCCCTCAAGCCTGCAGGGCTCCTTGTGCATGGGTCGGTGGGTGGGGGAGCTCAGGCCAAGGCCTCTTCTGGGACAGCGATGTTTTGGGCAGGGCGCTGCCCTGGAGGAACCTGGGTCTCAAGTGGCAGAAACTGGGTCTGGGGTGGCCGAACCTATCCAACCACGCTGTAGCCACTGGACCAGGGTGGCGTGGGGGGGCGCGCGGGGAGCGCAGGCCCGCCCCTCCCCTCCCTTCCCATTCACCCCTTCCCTCCCCTCCCGTCTCTTTCTCCCCCACTTCCCGTCTCCTACCCTCCCTTCCCGTTCTCATCTGCCCTCCCCTCCCTCTATCCCTCCTCCTCTCCCTCTTCCCTCTCCCCCCCTTCTCCTGTTCTCCCCTCCCTCCCCTCAACACGCTCGTCGGGGGCGGGGCAGGCAGCTCCCGCGCGCTCCGGCCCCTCCTTGGCCACACAAAGGCCCCGTCTCCATGGCAGCAGCGCGGGCCAGAGCGCAGCGCCGAGCGCGGCCCGGGCGCCATCGAGCCTCGGCGGCGGACGTGCAGGTACTGAGCTCGCGGGACAGGGCTGCGGGAAACGTCGCGCTGGGCAGGGGAGGCTTCGCCGTCAGCTCCGCTCCACCCGGGCCTGCCGCGCTCGGGCCTGGGCACCTGCGGCAGCTGCGGCTCCGCGGAGGGTTCCTGGGGCCTGGGCCCCGTCCGTCTGTCTATCCCGCGAGGCCCGGGCCGCTCCTGCCCCACGCCCTTTCCCGTGGGGACTCGGGGGACGGGCCTGGCCGGCGGGGCCTCCGTGTCGCTCTGGAGCCGCATCGGATCCCTCTTCCGCCTCTGCCCCTCACTTTTCAGCCACCGAGCTCCGTGCGCCGAGCGGAGATAGTCCCCGCGGTGCGGGCGCTCCGGACTGGCCCCAGGCTCGGCGGCACCGGCACCTGGCTTTGCCCGAGCTCCCGGGGGCCCGACACGCACCCCTAGGGCCTGCTTGGCGCAGGGGGACCAGGGCAGAGAGCACCCGCACCTGGCGAGACCCAACGGCCTGGGCCTCCTCGCGGTTCCTGGGGTGGCACAGAAAGTCTTAGAAGCGGGGGCGCGGGCCCTGCCTCTCCCCTGCTGATCCTGACCCTCCGAATCCTGCTCTACATGAAGCGGCTGCTGCCCTGCCATTCCCCCCTGGTCGGGCTGTTTGGCAGATCTGGGGAGCGCGACTCCCCCTGTCACCTGGGGGTCTCAGCCTGGGAGCCCTGGAGCTTCCTGTTAGGCCCTTGGCTTCTCTTCTCGAAGCTCCTAGGGAAAGGAAGAAACTGCCCACGGTCTGTGCCCACCGTGGTCTGTGGCAGAGTCAGGGCAGGGGGTGAGGGTGGGCCCCAAAGCCGGTGGATCCCAGGGGCCTGGAGGGCTCCCTGGGCCCCACCTTCCCTGGAGCTCGCCCCACTCCCCCACTTACTGTCTGACTTCAGCCGGTTTGCTTGGAGGCTCCGAAGCCTGTGAGGCTTTAAAGTTGAGCTCCCTCAGGAGCCCTTTGGGGGTGGGAGAGCGAGGCTGCCGGGAAGTGGGGGCTCTCAGCCTGCTCTATGCCCAGATGACCCTGGCACAGAACAGCTGGTGGGAGATGTCCTCCCTTTCCTGTTCAGAGGCGAGGGTCCCCCGGAGGGCAGGGCCAGTGGGCATTTTTTGTGACGAGTCAGCTTTTCGCGTGTTGCACAGAAATCCCCGGAGCCGACCGAGGAGCAAGCAGGTGGGTCTGGCGTGTCTGAGTCCTCCCACGGTACCTATGAGGGACCCACCCGTGTCCCGGGATGTCTGGGAGGCCTGAGGTCTGGCCAGGGGTTCCTTGCCCCAGTAGAGGAGGGAAGTTACTGAGAAAAACAAGGGTTTGGAATGTGAGTCCCCCTCCCCCACCGGCTGCCTGCCAAGAAGGAATTATTTTGGATTATCCAGCCGTGTCCAGCCACCCGAAGCGGGAGGCTGCAGCGTGGGAGACGGATCCACTTCCGGGCCGTGAGTTGAGGGCCCCAGGAGGAGGACAGACAAGTCTGGGCAGCTCTGCCACCTCCTACAGCAGCTGCCCAGCCCAGACTAGGCAGGGAGGAGATGCGTCACCTTTGGGTTGGAGAACACCCCAAGGTTGGCCCCAGCAGGCCCTGCTGAATGAACCTGCAAGTGGGCCCAGGAGCCTCTGGGGGAGGCCATGAGACAGGAGGAGCTCTGGGCCCAGCCAGGGAACCACTCGCCCTGAAAAGCCTCAACTGTGGTCTGAAGGCTTTTGAGGCACCCTCCAGACCCTAGTTCAGTGACGCACCCTGTGCCAGTGACCTGTGCATGCCAGGGAGGTGGCAGGCAAGAACAAAGCTAGGCTGCCAGGGAGGGCACTGGGGTCTTTCTTAGGGGCCCTCCTTTCTCCTCTGACTCCCTGTTCAGCTACTGACTAATGGACCAGCCTCCCTCCAGGCCCCTGTAACAGCCAGCTCTTGCCTACGATTCCCCTTGGATATGGTGCCTGTGAGCCATCTCTCAGGTGGGGAGACTTAGGCCAGAAATGGGTCTGTCTGTGTGAGGAGTGATCTGGGATGCTGTGGGCCCAGGGCTGTGGCCGCCGGGGGCCCTGGGTTCATGCCGTATGTCCCGGGGCACGTGCCCAGCAGCCTGCATGGGGACCACATCAGGAGGTGGAGCCCGCAGCTGGCCCCAAGTGCAGAAAGCCCAGGGGCTTGGCCGGGGCCCAGGGAAGTGGAGCAGAAGAGATTGGATTGGAAGGTGCTGGGGAGGGCCCATATGGCATGGTCTTCCTCCCGCCCCAGGACGTCATCCAGTCTCACCATGTCCTGCCCCCCCGCCTCACCCTGTGCCAGCCAGAACTGATGGTCCACCTGGGAGTATGTGGGCATGGGCAGAGGTACACTGGCTGTGAGAGGCTGTGTCTTCTGGCCCCTCACACCGTGCCATCTCTGAGCTAGGCAGGCACTGGGGTGCCAGGCCTTTGCCACGAGGGCTGCCTTCCCCTGAGCCAGAGTTCTCACTCAGCTCATGCCTCCTCCGTTCCTCTGGCTGCAGCCTGGCCACCCTCCTTGGAAGTTGGGGGTACCTCCTGTGCCCGGAGCCCGCTTTAGATGCCGTTTGGGGATGAGGTGGTGAGCTGCTCAGAATTCACCCAGTGGCCAGCTGGGGGCCCCCAGCCTTGACCTCCCTTCTGTCAGGCAGATCCAGGTTCACTGGGGGAGGGGGATTTGTTGGGGTTAGGGCTGGGCAGAGTCCCTCCCTTAGGGATAGTGGCTGTTTGTGTTTGGGGTGGGGCCGTGGGTGAGGTGGGGCTGGGTCTCTGACTAATTACAGGATGGGGAGGGTGGGTCAGAGCCTATAATTGGGTGGGGGTGCTCGGGCTCTGGGGCCTGGGGAGGGGCAGCTGCCCTAGCTTCCCTCTTTCCGGGCACTGCCAGGTTTCACATCCCCTGACACAGGCCCTTGCTTCTTCCCATACCCCTGGATTGTAAGGACCCTCACCTCTCTGCTGACCAGGGAAGGACCCTGCTCTGTTCTGGGCTTCCCCAGTTACAGGCTTGGCCTCAAACCAGGTCCTAGCACAGCGGCACCCCCCTGGCCTGAAAGCCTCTCTGAAGGCCGAGCGTGTGAAGGGGTTGGCTGGGCCCCTGCGGTCTGGCCCTGAGCACTGGCACCGGCCCTCAGTGGATCCACCCTGCTCAGTGAAATTCATGAACTTGTGACAGTGACTGGCCCCAGGCCCCACTGCAGCCAGGGATGGTGGGCAGGCTGCCCCTGGTGGTACTGCAGGTCTGCCCCACCCCCTGGGGATGTCTGTGTCTCCGGGATGAGCCTGGGGCTGGCCTGGGTGTGGAGCTGGGGGTTCTGTTTCTCCGGGTCCTGCCTCTGCAGCCTGGCTCCTGCAGCGGGTGGCCCCTGAGGCGTCGTGGAGGCCACACCTGAGCTGCCTCATGTCCCAGGCTAGGTGAGGGAGGAGATGGCCCTGGGCTGGATCAGGGCGCCTGGGGGCAGGGCCAGCTCTCTTCCTCAGCCCCCAAGGTCTCCTGGCTTCTGAAAGCCAGCAGTTCCTCATTCTGGTGCCAGCTGCATCCTGGGGCAGGAGAGGGAGGTGCTGCCTCAGTTCTGCCCCCGGCTCTGCCAGTGGAGTACCAGCAGCAGCAGCTTCAGGTTCAGGGGCTGGGCTCCCCGGGGTAGGGCCTCTGCCCCTCTGGCACAGCTAGTTAGCAGCTTCATGGGGGCTCCTGGGTGGAGCCACAGTGTCTAGCACCGATCTCTGGGCCTGATGCTGCCCCCAGCTAGGCCTGCAGCAAGAGCAAGAAAGAGGAAAAGGGCTTGGTATCCACCTCAGAGGAGGCCTCCTGTGTCCACACGACCCCCCGAGGGGCCAGGCAAGGGCGTCTGCTCCTGTGACTGGGATTCTCTTCCCAGGTGGCCTCCTGCTGTGGTCTGGGACCCCTGAACCAGCATGCCCCCTGCTCAGTGACAGATTGGGCCACCTGTCAGATTGGCAGCTAGGGGACACTGTCCACTCTTTCCATGCTGTTTTGAGGGCTTCTCAGAGGAGGAACTTCCCCCCCGCCCTGCTTGTCCAAAGCGGGGTGCTGAAGGCTGAGGCAGTTTTCAGGGGGCTGTGCCTCAGGCCTTGTAGGTGGCTGTGGTAGGAGGGTGCTCTGTGATTGTCACTGCACCTGCCTGGGGCCCATGCTTTGTCCTCAGCTGGGCTCTGACTCTGAACCTAGGTGAGTTCTGGGGCTCTGAGGACAGCCCAGACACGGAGCACCGGGGGTCTGTCCTGGGGGAAGCAAAGGAGGCCTGGGCATATGTGACTCGGAGGCCACAACTTGGCAGGATGACGGGGGCTTGGGGGTAACCCAAGTCTTTCAGGACCCAGCTACGGGGATCAGGGTTTAAGAACCAGCAGGAGGTGAGGACTCCGTGTATCCCAGCCCTGCCAAATGTGTTTCCAGAGCTGGGGCCTGCTTTGGAGGAGATGGAGGGCACAGAACACTGCTGAGCCCGGGCCCCGGGCCCAGCCCTGCTCCAGCCTACCGGCTTCATACCAGGGCCTCCCTCCCACCAGCAAGGGGGAGAAGCTATTTTAAGTGGAGCCAGCAGTCCACAGGGGCAAGGGGCAGGTGGTGGGAGGGAGAGGCTCCAGCATGGCCCCTCCCAATCCCTCTCAGCCTCAGAGATTGGCCGGGGGAGCTGAGGGGCTTGGCCTCCCCACTCCCATCTTGACACTGGGCCTGATTTGGTGACCACCCTGAGGGACCTCTGGACAGAGAAAAGGATGTTAGGGAGAAGGGCAGGAAGGCAGGGCACCCCAGGCAGGCCGCCCAGGCCCTGCAAAGCTCACTGGAGAGTCTCCCAGTTCCACATCTGGAGGGGGGCCCACTGGCTCTTGACCAGGCTCTGGGGGGTTTGAAGTCCTCAGCTCCATCAGGAACAGAGCAAGCCCCCTCGTGGAGCAAGGGGCTGGTCCCCCAGGTCTCCAGGGAGATCCTGTTGCCTTGCAGGGAGACCCGACACCCACCTCCCCACACAGCTCTAGCCACGTGCATCTCCTGCTCACTGTCCTGCCCCCGCTCCGAGCTGGGCATTTCCTCATTGGGAAATCCCGGTCCCTCTGCCCTCCCAAAGCCCCGAGTGTTTGCCCCAATGGGGCCCAGCCCACTTCCTGGGCTGCCTTACCCTCTGCCTGGACCCAGATCCTGCCCAGCACCCTGTGCCTCACCAGCCCGTAACTCATCTGGGGCAGATACAGCCCCTCTCCTCTGCTGAGACCGCCCTTCCCACTGCCCCCAACCCCATGCCACACATGGCCCCTCCCTTAGTGCTGGCTCCAGGCATGCCCGGCTATGAAAGCCCCACTGCCAAGATCCCAGCTACCCACAGCCCCTCTCAGCCCAGGTGTCCCCGCCTGACGCACCTCTCCTGGCTCTTTGTCCTGGGGACGAGTTCTGGGTGTTGGGGTGAGACCCCTGTTGGAAGGGCTCTTCCGGCAGCACCCAGCCGTGAGTGTCTGCACATATGTGGTCATGTGTGCAAGTGGTGTCTGGCACACAGGCTTGGCGAGGTGCCCCAAGCTAATTGTGGGGTTCATTGGTGATGGGAGAGGCAGGGCTGGGGTGACTGCTGAGGCGCTGACAGGCTGACAGGAAGATTACAGGCCTTGCTTGCTGCTCACTGGCTGGGGCCTCACCCATCTGCCCCCCACACCCACCCCAGGGGGGTGAGAAGCCCTGCGGTGGGCGGGCTCTGGTCCTAGGCCAGCTGCATCCAGGCAGGACCTGGTCTTTGAGGAGCTGGCTGCTGCAGGGTTGATCTGGAAAAGGGGAGATGCATGGGGCCACTCAGAGGAGAGCCTGCAGGTGGGCATGAGTGCTGGTGGGGATGGGCACCATTGGGGATGGCCCCAGTGGGCTGGGAGGCCTCCATGCAAGAGAGGCTCCGGGTCACTGAGTCCCAAAATCCCACGGGAGTCCCTCTGTGGCTGGGCCGTCAGACCACACGTCCTGACCTGATGAGCTGGTGGTTCCTGCAGTGGCCACCGGCCTCATGTGTGTGCCCCAAGTGCCTGGCAGTGCCCGCCCCTCCCTCAGGAGGTCTTCAGGGAGCACAGGGACGTCTGTGGGTTCATTGCACTGCCCAGCTTTCTGACCCAAAGGACTGCTGTATGGGGAAAGGAGGGCTGCAGTTATGTCCAAGCTTGACAGGATGGGGGCTGGGACCCCAAAAGGGGTGGTTGAGGAATGAGATGGTTCTGAAGGCCTGGTGAGTGTGGGGACGGTGCCATAGCCAGCTGGATCCTACGTTTTGTCTGAGGGCTGGGGAGGGCCATTCTCCAGATGCCCTGGTGAGCTGTGGCCAGAGGGGAGGTCCCCGAAACTGTGTGTGGCATGGGAGGGCAGCCCTGGGCCCCAGGCTAAGGACCCTCGATACACAGGGGCTGATACACAGGGGCTGAGCTTGATGCAGAGGCAGGGTGGGGGCTGGGGCAGGCCTCTTGGGCATGGCCAGGTGAGCTCAGGGGGTGCCTGAGGGCCAGAGCTAGATACAAAGGCCCTGGGTACCTGGTGGCCTGGGTGCCTCAGGAGGTGGACCAGTGGGCCGTGGCCATCTCGCCTGGAGCAGGTGACAGGGAGACTGGAGGAGCTGGGGCTTCTTGGGGCACACCCCAGGATCCTGGGCTGGTGACCCCATTGCTGCCACCAGCCAGGGTGACTTCCTGCTGGGACGGGGAGCCCAGACCCAAAGGAAGGAGCCCAGCCCCTGGAACCCAAGCTGGCAAGAGAGGGAGTGTGAACACCTCCACCTGGGAGGGGTTCTCGCCCCGAGTCCTGCGGGAACGCTCTAGGCGCTGACGCAAGGCCCAGGCCGCATTATCAGTCTGTCCCTGGAGTCCCGCCCAGCCCCAGTTCCTAGGTCGGGTTGTGCCGGGAGCGCTTGGCCTTTGCCCCGGGTGAGTCTGGCCTTGACCTCAGGTCGCGAGTCCTGCGGGAGGCTGCTGCGGGCAGGGCCGTGCATAATGGACAGCTGGGCCGGGAGGAGCCGAGCCTGGAGTCCGACCCTGGGGCACGGGCGGAGCCACCGTCGGCCGGAGCAGCTCCCCGCTCCCCTTCCCCGGCCCCGAGGACTTAGGGCCTGGGCGGCCGCGCCCTTTGATGTGCTTGACGCCAGGTGAGCGCTCCGCGGGGACGCCGTCTCCTGTGTTCCTGTGACTGCGCCGCCGCAGTCATTGTTACTTGGGTCAGGCTCCCACTCGCCTGAGCGTCCTGGGTTCCTGGGTCTGGTGAAGTTCGTCCCAGAGGCGGGTACGTGCTCCCTCCAGGTGCGCGCCTGGGGCATGGGGCGGAGGGGCGGAGGGGCGGGCGGGGCGCCGGAGTCCCCAGGAGGGCCCGGGCGTTGGCCGCGGATCTTCGGTCGCGGGGGGCAGTGGGCGGCGCGGAGGACGCCTGGGCCTAGCACCCGCGCTTCCTGCCCCCGGGCGCGCTTTGCGCCTGGCTCCCAGGCAACCGTTCTGCGCCCTCCGGGGAGTCTGCCGGCGCCGGCGCCGGCGCCGGGGGAGGGGCTGTGCCACCTGGGTCTGTCTGGGAGGAACCAGGCCAGGGCGGTCCACACAGGCCGGGGTGCCCGCTTTTGGGTCTGGCCGGGTACCCGGCTCGCAGACTCACCCAGGAGACGACCCTTCCCGTTCCGTTGGCTCCGGGGAGCCGCCCCCCTCTCCCCTCTTCTTCCCGTCCCTGGGCTGAACTCTGACCCGGGTCGCTGGAGGGTGGGGATGGGCGCTGGGTCTCCCCGCGCGCTCTCGGGCCAGTCCCTCCCCGCGTCCGCAGTCCCTCCCCGCGTCTGCCCATGGGCGCGGTGCCGCGGCGAGGGGCGGCCGGGGTCCTTGCGGATCCCCCCACCCCCGTCCCTTTGCGACCCCCTCGCGCTTGTTTTCATAACAGCGGAGGCTGGGATTCGCCGCCGCGACTGTTGTTTCCTCTGATTAGTTTAGCGCTCAGGGCTAATTGCCGATTTGCGTGTGTCGCTAGCATTGGCCCGGCCCCCAGGCTGCTGGCTCCGGGGGGGCTCCCTGGCTTCTCCTTGATGCCTCTCCGCGTCTCCCGCCCTCCTCCCTTCCCCTCCCCGTCCAACCCCCCCTCCCCCCCGTTCCGGGACAGCCACTTTCAGACCGCCTTGGCCTGTGTTCCTGGCAGGGAATTATCCAAGGCTGCCTCCTCCAGCACCCCGTGGCTGCGGCCCCCAGTGCAGGGCCTGTGCCCACCCTGGTGCTTTGACCCCTGGAGGGCTGCACAACCCTAGGACCCCTGCCTGCTCCACCCAGGGGTGGGGGGTTGTGCTCATGCAACCCCTCCAGTCCTCCTAGGCCTGGGCCTGAGCTGTCCTGTTCTCCATGGCTGCTGGTGCTGGGTCCCCATCTCAGATTTGGCCAGCCCAGGCACCTCGTCCGCCCCCTCCTCTGATCCCTACCCTCTCTGTTTCACCTCTTAGAGCCCACAGCCTGGCCTGGCCCAGAGCTGCTCCCAAGCTGGGCCCTTCCTCCCAGTGGGCCTGACTGCTTTGTGGTGGTTTGATTTTAGCATTAAGAATGGTTCAGGCCGAGCAGTGCTGTGGGCTGTAATCCCAGCACTTTGGGAGGCTGAGAGGGTGGATGATGAGGTCAGGAGATCGATGTCAGCCTGGCTAATGGTGAAATCACGTCTCTACTAAAAATACAAAAAATTAGCTGGGTGTGGTGCACACACCTGTAATCCCAGCTACTTGGGAGAATCACCTGAACCCCGGAGGAGGAGGTTGCAGTGAACCGAGATCGCACCACTGCACTCCAGCCTGGGCAACAGAGCGAGACTCCATCTCAAAAGAAAGAAAAAAGGAATGGCTCAGTCTGTGTTTGCTTGAAAATACTGAAAGGCAGAGAACCCCCAATTTTAGGCCCCCCTCAGAACCCTCTCCCAGTGCAGCCAAGACTTGATGTGGTCTCAGAACCAAGGCTGGCAGGAGTTGGGGGACCTGGCAGCCTCCACTCTTGGCCTCATCTGGAGCAGGGCTCTGTCTTTCTCCCTTAGATGCCAGCAAGCGGCTCCTGCTTCTCCCCAGGCTGCCTGGGGCATAGGGAGAGGCCCAGCATCCCTGGGCTGGCCTCTGACCCCATTGGAGGAGGAGGTTGGGGGGAGGAGACCCTCCTCTGCTCTCTTGGAGGTCTGGGGAAGGCCTGCGGGGGCAGATGTGCTTTTGGGCTCACCACGCCTTCCGGGCTCATGGAGCTTGGGAAGCTGCCAGATCCAGTGTTTGGACTTGTTGGGGAGGGAGGGCAGGGCCTCTTGGTGAAGACCATAGACCACAGAGCAAGGCCAGTCACTCAGGGGCTGGGTCAGGGAGGGTGTCTGGGTGTTCTGAAGGATGGGTGGGAGCTTTACTGGGAGCACAGTGAACACGGACGTGGGAATGTTGTGAGGCAGTGTTCCCTGGGTGCCTTCTCTGAGCGGGCATAGCTGTAAAAATTTCCACATCCACTCAACCTCAAGGCAGCCCTCTGAGGTGGGCACCATTACGACCCCCAGGCTACACATGGGGAAACTGAGGCACAGAGCAGCTTTCTTTCTTTTTTTTTTTTTTGAGACAGAGTCTCACTCTGTTGCTAGGCTGGAGTGCAGTGGCACGATCTTGGCTCACTGCAACCTCTGCCTCCCGGGTTCAAGCAATTCTTTTGCCTTGGCCTCCCAAGTAGCTGGAACTACAGATGCCTCAGCTAATTTTTATATTTTAGTAGAGATGGGGTTTCACTGTGTTTGCCAGGATGGTCTCGATCTCTTGACCTTGTGATCGCCCGCCTTGACTTCCCAAAGTGCTGGGATTATAGGCGTGAGCCACCGTGCCCGGCCCAGAGCACTTTCTTTTTTTTTTTTTTTTTGAGACGGAGTTTCGCTCTTGTTACCCAGGCTGGCGCGATCTCGGCTCACCGCAACCTCCGCCTCCTGGGTTCAAGCAATTCTCCTGCCTCAGCCTCCTGAGTAGCTGGGATTACAGGCACACACCACCATGCCCAGCTAACTTTTTGTATTTTTAGTAGAGACGGGTTTCACCATGTTGACCAGGATGGTCTCTCAACCTCGTGATCCACCCGCCTCAGCCTCCCAAAGTGCTGGGATTACAGGCTTGAGCCACCGCGCCCGGCCCCAGAGCACTTTCTGAATGGTACACTTGAGCCAACTAGAACATGACAGGGCTGGGGTGTGAATTCAAAGGTCTGGCCCGGGAGTTCAGGCCCTGAGGCCCCAGCTGTGTGGTTGGGTGTGACCACAGCCTCCCAGGGAAGAAACTCCTTTTTCTGGGGTAGCTAAGTGGGAATCCTGTGAGCAAGAGATGGAGCCTGGCGGAGTGTTGGGGGCCGGATGGGTGAAGGTGGGAGAAGGCTGAGGCCAGGCGGAGGAGGTAGAATGGGCCAGGAGGAGCTCCAGGTCGAGGGTGGGAGGGGTCCAGGTGTTATTCCCTGGGAGAGGAAATCCCTGACCTTCCTCCACTGTGAGAGCCAGGGAAGAAGACAGCAGGAAGCCCCCTCCAGGAGAGTGGCGTTTGGGTCCTGCCTCTGGCTTTCTGAGTGCATTGATCACTTGGGGCAGGTCCTTGGGGGGGATTCCGGGGTGGGCTGGGAGGAGGCCAGCCTCCCCTGACCTTGGCTAATCCCCCGACCCTGGGGCCTGGGCCGATGGAGGCTGGGCCTTGGAAGTGTGCTGCCAGGAGAAGTTTAGGGCATGCTGCCAGGAGAAATTTAGGGCTGCAGGAGGCTGAGGGAGTTGGCACAGGGGCACACAGGCTGGCATAGTGTCCCTTCAAGGTGGCAGGTCTGGGGGCACCATGCCACCACCATCACTGCCACCTCCTTCAGCAGCTGAGTCTCCAGTCCGAGCAGGTCCTGCCCTTCTCGGGAGGCCGCATCCTCCCAGCAAGACCCATGACCCTGAAATTTCACTTACTAGCTGTGTGACCTTGGGCAAGTCACTTAACTTCTCTGTGCTGCATTCCCATCTGTGGAATGGAGACAGTAACAGTGAGCTACCCAGGGGTCTATAAGGACTAAATGAAATTGTTCACAAAAAGCCTCAGAGTGTTACACTGTAGCACTCAGCAATGCTTGCTATTATATCTACCTTCCCATTCTGCATAAACACCCACTATACCCACAGGGAGGCACAGACCCAGGGTGCTTCTCGGCATGGTTGGTTTTAGTGAAAATTTGGCAGCCACCCAGCATCCCACCAGAGGACACTGTGGAAAACTACAGGTAGATGCAAGCAGGTGGGTCTGTGCTGACTCTGATGGGGAAGTCTGGGGTGCAGGGTCCAGCCCCGTCCATCTCTGAGAGGCTCCAGAAGCCCTCAATCCTGCTGACCTTGTGATCCACCTGCCTCGGCCTCCCAAAGTGCTGGGATTACAGGTATGAGCCACTGTGCCTGGCCTTCTTTTCTTGTCTTTTTTCATTTTTTTTGAGGCAGAGTCTTGCTTTGTTGCCCATGCTGGAGTGCAATGGCGTGTTCTCGGTTCACTGGGAACTCAGGTGATCCACCCGCCTCGACCTCCCAGAGTGCTGGGATTATAGGCGTGAGCCACCGCGCCTGGCCCAGCTTACTTAGACAAGTCATATGTCAACAGTCTTAGACTTGTGTTTTGCTTCAGTCTTAGAGGCCGGGTCTTGTCCCGTCAGCCTCCTGAGTACCTGCGGCTTCAGGCTGCACCACCACACCCGGCTTTAAGCTTTTTTGTTGGTGTGTGTGTGTTGCGTATGTGTGTTTTGAGACAGACTCTCACTCTGGCCTGGGTGGGAGTGCAGTGGCCTCCTCCTTGTTCCCAGAGTTCACCACTATTTTCAATTTGGAATGAGGGCTTCTGGAGCCTCTCAGAGATGGACGGGGCTGGATCCTGCACCCCAGACTTCCCCATCAGAGTCAGCACAGACCCACCTGCTTGCATCTACCTGTAGTTTTCCACAGTGTCCTCTGGTGGGATGCTGGGTGGCTGCCAAATTTTCACTAAAACCAACCACGCTGAGAAGCACCCTGGGTCTGTGCCTCGCTGTGGGTATAGTGGGTGTTTATCCAGAATGGGAAGGTAGATACAATAGCAAGCATTGCTGAGTGCTACAGTGTAACACTCTAAGGCTTTTTGTGAACAAATTCATTTAGTCCTTATAGACCCCTGGGTAACTCACTGTTACTGTCTCCATTCCACAGATGGGGAATGAGGCACAGAGAAGTTAAGTGACTTGCCCAAGGTCACACAGCTAGTAAGTGAAATTTCAGGGTTGTGGGTGTGCATATTTTTCAGAAAGCAACTTTTTTTTTTCAGAAAGTTTATTTTAAGCAATGTTAATAGACATACCTGGTTTAAACATGGGCAGATCGGGTCGACAGACTTAGAATGAAAAGAAGTCCCTGACAGAGGGGAGTGCCCGGAGCCCTGGAGGTGTCTCAGGGATGAGGAAGGGGCCATGCAGGGGGCCAGAGGGAGAAGGCAAAGGCCAGGTGGGGTCCTGTGGGCTGTTTCTTCCCCCAGCCCCTGCCACCATGGGATGGGTTCGGGGGCTCTGCAGCAGGCCAGGCTCCTCTTGTGACCACCATCTCTCCTTTGCCTCCTAGAGAATCTCGATGCTGGCCTGGAGCAGAGACTGAGTGGGACCACTGGAGCCTCGGTGAGGGGCCTGCACCCCGCCTGGGAAAGGCCGTGGGTGGCTGGGGCTATGCGGACAGGGAGGCTGGAGGTATCTGGAACTGCCATGTGGTGTCTTCGAGGCTCTGCCCAGCCAGGTTTCCACCATAGCTGTCCCTCTGCAGCCCCTCCATGGCCTGGCCTGGCCTGGATTAACAGAGGGCAGGGGTGGGAGGGAGCAGGGAGCTTCCCTGCCCACAGAGCCACTGCGAGGCCCCCCTGGTTCTCTGAAGCCAAGCTTTTGCTCAGGTGGAGTGGGCTTTGCAGCGAGACTGGGACACTCAGTTCTGGGAATTAGCGCTGGGAATTCAGGCATTGGGGGTGTGGTGAGGGGCGGTGCTTCGTGGGCCAGCGGCAGCCAGAGTTGGTGTGGCCTCTTGAAAGTGCCCCTCGGAGCTCCAGCCAGAAGGAAGGCACCAAAGGGCTGGAGGAAATCCCCACCAGCCCTGTAAGTGGGGGTCCCAGGAGGGCTTCAAAACAGGAAGTGCTTGCTGCCCGCCCTCCCTCCTGTTCCAGGAACACAGGCAGCAGGAAGCAAAGCTGGCTGTGCCTGGCACCTCCTGCCCAGACGAAGCTTTGCTGTTGGTCCGGTGGGTTGCCCTTTGCTCCTGGGCCTGGGCAGGCAAGTCACCTGAGGCCTTGTTTGTCCAGGAACCAGGAGGCAGCTGCCACCTGTGGGTGTCACCCCAGTTGTGCCTGCCACCCTGGAAGGCCTGGGAGCACGGCGGAGGGAGGCATTCCTAGTGGTGGTTATTGAGCACTTAGGGTCTGCCAGCTGCCAGCGGGGACAGGAGAGCCTTCTTCCTGCACCTCGGCCCCTGCAGCCCTGGCGGGTGGGCGAGTGCCTTCCCTGCGTGGAAGTTGGTGGGGATGGGTGGGGGTGGCCGGTAGGGGCCCAGAGCCATTGCTTTTCCTGGGACGGGTGGCGGGGGCGCCGAAGAGTTCCCAAGGCTGCCCCACGGCCAGATCTGAGAGGACCGCAGCCCCGCCCGCGCGCCGCCCCCGCGCCGCCCCGTCACTCCCTCCCAGCCTCGGCGCATTCCATTCGTTCCCGGAGCTGCGCCGGGCCGAGGCCGCCACGGAGCGAGGCCGGGTGAGCGGGGCCAGGAGGGGAGGGCAGCAGGCCTGGGCACGGGCCCAGGGGCCTGGACATTGCATGCCTCCGTGGCACCGCTGTGTGCTCTTAGAAGGTGGGGGCGGCCGGGCCTAGGGACCTGCTCCTGGGTGGCCCGGGGCGGGGGAGGGGTGCGGCGGCAGGGTTTGGGGGGCCTTCGAGCAGAGCCGGAGCTGCTGCTCCCTGGGAGGGCATTCCGCTGTGGCTGTAGCCTCTGGGTCTCTTCTGGAGGCCTGGGGCTCCTGCGCCATCCTCTCCTCTCCCCAGACAGGCTGCTGAGCCACAGTGGGGGACCCTGGCTGAGCTGGGCACAGAACCCCCTCTTCCAGGATCCTACCCTCCCAGTGGTCCCCAGGGGCTTGTAGAATCTTCCTGTCTCTCACTAAAGCCAGCGTCTTCTCCTGGCTGATCACCCGTATCCTCGTGAAGCCTGTGGTCCCCTGGCCCTGCCAGGCCTCTCTGCCATCAACAAGTGGCCAGGGACTCCCTAAACTGTGGGTGGTCACTTTTCCCAGCCGCTGCTGTACTCGTGGACACCTGGGGGCTCCAGGGGTTGGGCAGGGGGCTTCAGGGGCTGGGAAACAGCTGAACACCGAATTCTCAGTGCAGGCAGTGGGTTCTGTGCTGGGCAGGATTTGCCTGGCTGAGGGGTGAACCCCCAGGGAGCAGGGAGGCCAGTGCAGCCCGGTCTCACCCATGCTGGTCCTGGGGTGGCTTGGACGTTATCGGTTGGTTGTGTCTTGGTTACATCTCAAGAGATTTCAGGAAGCATGCGGGTAATCAGAATGGGGGGTGCCACAGGGAAGTGGAGGGCAGCTGTGCCAGTAAATACAGCTTCACCCAAAGCTGAGGCTCTGGAGAAGCATCTCCCCTGGCTACGGAGCAGCAGAGTGGGGCGTCCCTGCCCTCCTGGGAGGACAGAGGCCAGTTGGGGGTGGGGGGATTGCTGGTGTCAAAAGGGTGGAGAAGCGCAGTGATCATAGACCGAGCTGCTCCCACCACAGGTCAGAATCCCAGCCCCAACCACACCCGTAGCCTGGCGTTGGGCAAGTTGCCCTCTGTGCCTCAGTTTTTTCACCTGAGAAATGGGTCGCAAGGCTGTCCTGACTCAGCCTGCTGGTCAGACACAGGAATGTGGAAACATTTGCATCTTGTGGCTTGTTCTTTCTGCACTTAACACTTTCAAATAGGCTGTGAGAAAGAGGATTGTCTTTCAAAGGGTTGAGCATATGCAGGCAGGTGACACCTGAGGTGGCCTGAGAGGGCGTGGCAGTCCCTCTGGAGGCCCGGGCCTCCGTCCGTCCATCGTGACCCTCTGCCATTGGGGCTGGACCCACTTGATGGCTGCCCAGGACACCTGGGAGCCCCCAGCACTGGTGCATTCAGGGTCTGGGAGTGGGGGTGGTTGGGGGCATGAGGAGGGGGCACTGGCAGGGGAGGGTGATACAGGGAACCCTGGCCCTGATGGAGCAGGGTCCCTAGTGTGAGAGGGACAGACCACCCTAAAGGAGAGCTCAGAGGCAGAAGGGTCCTGTCTGCCACTTGTGTCTGAGCCCCCAGGGTGCACCTAAGTTGGGTATCAAAGGAAGGAGGGAGGACCACGTGTGTCCTGGGTCCACCTGTGCGGCCTTAGAGCGTCCTCGGGAGACCCTTAGTGCAGCCTGGTTCTCGGCAGGTTACCCCAGTCACCCATCCCCTCATCCACATGGCACAGGCACAGACCTGGACCCCACATGGACACGTGCTCGGTTACACACACGCATGTGGATGAGGCCTGTCTAGCCCACAGATGTGGGGGCCTCTCCCTCTAATAACTGGTGGATTTGGAGCTGCTCATGGCTCCCCAGATCCTTCTTTCTTCCCCTGAGCCCACATCTAAGGCTCTGCACAGTGCACCCCTCACTCTCACCTGAGTCTCTGGTTTCTTGTGTACTACACCTCTGCCCCAGATGTGGTCTACCTGTTCCAACATCCAGGGATCTGTCTGTCAGCCTGGGCCTGTGTGCTGTGGCCAGTGCCTCCCCACCACCTGGAGCTCCTTGGAGTCACAGGTCGGGGGCATGGATGTGAGCCCCTGAGAGCTCCTTGGAGTCACAGGCCGGGGGCATGGATGTGAGCCCCTGAGAGCATTTCTGGGGGCATCGACTCCTGCCAGTGCTTTGAGCACCTCCAGGAGGGATCCTGGCATGGGCGGTGGCAGTGCCTTGGGCCCAGTGGTCAGTCAGGGTGGACTTGAGGAGGGCAGGGAAGTGGTCTCCAGCAAGACCTCGAGGATGGTGGGGTTGCGAAGCAGGAAGGGGAGAAGTGCTGGGTTCCTTTGTTTGTGGAGTGGTGTGACTCTCTCTGACTCTCTCTGTCCCATGTTCTGATGTTTGGGGCAGGGACTGGAGGGGCAGGGATTGGAGGGGGATTTGTTGGTGGGCCCTCTGGGCCGGGGCTTCCCTGACCCTTCTCTCTTCCTACAGGGTGCCGGGGGGGGCAATGGCACTGCAGCTCTGGGCCCTGACCCTGCTGGGCCTGCTGGGTGCGGGTGCCAGCCTGCGGCCCCGCAAACCAGACTTCTTCCGCAGCGAGAAAGAGCTGAACCACCTGGCTGTGGATGAGGCCTCGGGAGTGGTGTACGTGGGGGCGGTGAACGCTCTCTACCAGCTGGATGCCAAGCTGCAGCTGGAGCAGCAGGTGTCCACGGGCCCGGCCTTGGACAACAAGAAGTGCACGCCACCCATCGAGCCCAGCCAGTGCCATGAAGCCGAGGTGACCGACAATGTCAACCAGCTGCTGCTGCTCGACCCTCCCCGGAAGCGCCTGGTGGAGTGTGGCAGCCTCTTCAAGGGCATCTGCGCCCTGCGCAGCCTGAGCAACATCTCTGAGCGCCTGTTCTACGAAGACAGCAGTGGCGAGAAGTCTTTCGTGGCCAGCAATGATGAGGGCGTGGCCACAGTAGGGCTTGTGAGCTCCACGGGTCCCGGCGGTGACCGTGTGCTGTTTGTGGGCAAAGGCAACGGGCCGCATGACAACGGCATCATCGTGAGCACCCGGCTGCTGGACCGGACTGACAGCAGGGAGGCGTTCGAAGCCTACACGGACCACGCCACCTACAAGGCTGGCTACCTGTCCACCAACACGCAGCAGTTCGTAGCCGCCTTCGAGGATGGCCTCTACGTTTTCTTTGTCTTCAACCAGCAGGACAAGCACCCGGCCCGGAACCGCACGCTGCTGGCTCGCATGTGCAGACAGGACCCCAACTACTACTCCTACTTGGAGATGGACCTGCAGTGCCAGGACCCCGACCCCAAGGCTGCCGCCTTTGGCACCTGCCTGGCCGCCTCCGTGGCTGCGTCTGGCTCTGGCAGGGTGCTGTATGCCGTCTTCAGCAGGGATGCCCGGAGCCCCGGGGGCCCTGGTGCAGGCCTCTGCCTATTCCCACTGGATGAGGTGCACGACAAGATGGAGGCCAACCGCAACACCTGCTACACAAGCACCCGGGAGGCAGCCAGGGACATCTTCTACAAGCCCTTCCACGGCGACATAGAGTGTGGTGGCCACTCGCCGGTATGGGCCTCCGTGTGTCCTCGCAGGGCGCGGGCCTCGGGCATCCACGTGTGGATTTTTGTGTCCTAGCCTGCCAGGGAGGGTGCGAGTCAGCAGCATGGCCACAGGGGGCGCTTGCATGGGTGGGTGCCGGGTCTCTCAGTGCCATTCATGCTGGTGCCAGTCCCAGGCCCGTTCCAGGGACTAGGGCACACAGCAGTGAGCATGGCGGGGCTCCCTGCCACGTGGCCCTGTTCTGGGGGTGTGTGGGGGGCCCCGTGTGCCTGAGGGAAGGGAAGGATCTGGCCCGTCTTGGAGCCAAGTGGGGAAGGCCCTCCAGGGCAGGGGTCTGCCTGCCATTGACACTCGGCGGTCCGCAGGGCTCCAGTCAGAACTTCCTGTGTGGCTCGGAGCACCTGCCCTACCCTCTGGGCAGCCGCGACGGGCTCACAGCCACAGCCGTGCTGCAGCGTGGAGGCCTGAACCTGACGGCCGTGACGGTCACCACCGAGAACAACCACACTGTTGCTTTTCTGGGTACCTCTGACGGCCGGATCCTCAAGGTTTGGTCCGGGCTAGGGCAGGGAGGCTCCAGAGGGCCTGTCAGTGCGCAAGGCCCCTGCCCTCACCAGCCTGCCTTCCCACACACAGGTGTATCTCGCCTCAAACGGCACCTCCTCCGAGTATGACTCTGTCCTTGTGGAGATCAACAAGAGAGTCAAGCGTGACCTGGTGCTGTCTGGAGACCTGGCTATCCTGTACGCCATGACCCAGGACAAGGTGAGTCCCACGCAGCCCCGGAAGTGTACCCAGTCGTTGCACCCCAGGCCTTTATGACAGGCCTAGAGGTTGGAGGAGGATGGACTGCTGCAGAGCTGGGCCAGGCCTTTTCTTCTTTGGCTGGGTGGGTCCCAGGCCAATGTCTCCATCCTGTGTCTCCACCACGTCTGTCCCTCTGTCCCCACCTTTGCCCTGTCCTGATGGAAAGGCCCTGTTGGTGTCTGAGGGGTGTTTCTGAGGGTGGATGAGAGGAGGGGCCCTGCACAGCCTCTGTGAGCTCAGTCAGTGGGGGACATGGGCCTGGGCCCCAAGCTTGTGGGGGCGTTGGCACAGGAGCCCCTTAGGCTGGCCCTAGGAGGACCCCTCAGAGGGAGCCAGTGCAAAGGACTGAAGCTGCCCCAGGAAGACTCCATGGCCAAGACCTCCAGGCTTCCCTGGGCCCCCATAGGGTCCTGGGCCTGGCAGGGGCACGGGCCATGGCCACGCAGGGCCAGAAGTGTTTCATAACAAGCCTGAGGTGTCCGAGGCTTTTGAGGCCCCAGGACGAAGCTGGGTCACGCTGGCTCTCTGGGGGCATCTGCGGTCTGTGAGAGGCCTGTGCTGCAACTGCTGTGGTCCCGCTTACGGCCCCGCTGCCCCAGGTGTTCCGGTTCCCGGTGCAGGAGTGCCTGAGCTACCCAACCTGCACGCAGTGCCGCGACTCGCAGGACCCGTACTGCGGTTGGTGTGTCGTCGAGGGCCGGTGAGCACCTGGGGGCTCGGGACACAGCTGTCTCTGGGATCCTGGAGGGTCGTGGCCTGGGTCGGAGGGCACACTGCACTGTCCTGGGAGAGTAAGACCCCACGTGGGCCGAGTGGTCCTAGTGCTGAGGCCGCCCCCTGCCCCTGCAGATGCACCCGGAAGGCCGAGTGCCCACGGGCTGAGGAGGCCAGCCACTGGCTGTGGAGCCGGAGCAAGTCCTGTGTGGCCATCACCAGCGCCCAGCCACAGAACATGAGCCGGCGGGCCCAGGGGGAGGTGCGTGGTGGGGCTGAGGCTGGGCCAGGTGGGGGCTCCCCCAGGCTGGGAGCTGTTGGGACAGTCAGAGGAGGGCCCACCTCTCCCCGACCTGGGCTCCAGGCACTGAGCCTTAGGGATGGAGCCTTCCCTCCATTGGCCCCCTGGACTCCTGTGACCTGGCGGGTAGAGGTGGGCTTGCCTCTATCCAGGGTGGATGCAGGCCCTGTCCCAGTGACCACATAGGGGCCTGTTTTGGAAGACGCGAAGTTGGGTTCTGGAGGCTCCTCTAGGATGTGCGCCCAGACACACAGAGGCCACTTACTGGCAAGCAGGCGGACAGGACTCAGCGGTCCTGGTGTGAGCCCCATGGTCCCTTCCTCAGGTGCAGCTGACTGTCAGCCCCCTTCCTGCCCTGAGTGAGGAGGACGAGTTGCTGTGCCTCTTTGGGGACTCGCCACCGCACCCCGCCCGCGTGGAGGGCAACACCATCGTCTGCAACTCCCCAAACAGCATCCCCGTCACGCCGCCAGGCCAGGGTGAGGTGCCTTCCGAGTCCCCTTCCTGGCCCTTCTCAGTCACTCCCAAACACGGGTTCTCGCCTCTGCCGGTCCCTGGGTGCAGGCTTGGCACAGGCACACTCTGTGGCCACTTGGGGGCCAGGCCTGAAGCATGTGGTGGGGTTGCTGTGCCCATGGGGGAGGTCCCCCAGGCTGTCCGAAGCCACGCCCTCCAGGCCCACCTCGAGGATGACTTGGAGGACAGGAGGCCCCCCAGCCTGCTCCCTCATTGCGGCCAGAGCAGCATCCGGGTGCCAGGGGCCAGGCCTCGTCATCTGGGCAGATGCCCCCGCCCCTCCCTGCCCTGTCTAGCCTGAGACAGTGGGATCATTTCCAGAGGCTGCAGGGCCCGCATGTGGGCCAGGGCAGGCGCCGTGCCCACGTCCCCTGAGTTTGGGGGCAGTGGGGCCACGCAGTGACGTGGGCAGGGACCTGGCAGGTCCCACCCAGACTCCAAGGAGCCACTGTCCCCAGTGCCTGCGGGAACAGAGGGTACGAAAGCAACCTGGGCCCTGGGGAGGAAGGCGAGCCCCACACTGGGCCTGACACCCGAGCTGAGATCTGATAGCAGGTGGCCAGGCCCAGCCCAGCAGGAGCGCCCCACCCAAAGACCAGGGGTCTCTACCTCAGGACCCTCCTCAGAGGAGGCCTAGCCCGCCCTTGGCTCAGCGGCCGCCACCTGATGCCGCCCCCCTGCTGTCTGTAGACCACGTGGCCGTGACCATCCAGCTCCTCCTCAGACAAGGCAACATCTTTCTCACGTCCTACCAGTTCCCCTTCTACGACTGCCGCAAAGCCATGAGCCTGGAGGAGAACCTGCCGTGAGTGTTGCATGCTCTCGCCCCGCCCACCCTGGCCCTGCTCTTGACCCCAACTGCCCGCCCACCCCTGCCCTGCTTACAAGCCTCTCTGGATGCAGGTGCATCTCCTGCGTGAGCAACCGCTGGACATGCCAGTGGGACCTGCGCTACCACGAGTGCCGGGAGGCCTCACCCAATCCCGAGGAAGGCATCATCCGTGCCCACATGGTGAGAGGCCTCGGGGTGTGGGGGGAGGTGGGCGGTGGGGGAGGGAGAGAATGTTCAGGGCCCGGCTGCCCTTCCGTGGCCAGGCAGCACCTGACCCGCCTTGCTGTCCTAGGAGGACAGCTGCCCCCAGTTCCTGGACCCCAGCCCCCTGGTGATCCCTGTGAACCATGAGACAGATGTGACTTTCCAGGGCAAGAACCTGGACACTGTGAAGGTGCGGAAGGACGGGGCAGCAGCCGGCGGGTGAGGGTGTGGAGGGAGGCTGCAGTGGGCTGGTGCAGATGGGTGGGTGGGGAGCCTGAGCTCCCCCTAGTGCCTGCCCCCCAGCTTGGAGCCCTCACATGAGGTAGAAAGCACAGGATATATGGGGGCAGAGGCCAGGAGGGAGCACACAGGAGCTTTTGCAGGGGCCGGAGTGGAGGCAGTGGAGGAGGTAGGTGCGTGGAGACTGAGGGGCTGGCTCAGCCTCCCAAGGAGGGAGCAGTAGGGGCAGCAATGCCAGGTGGACCAGGCAATACCCTCAGGTGTGGACATGTGGTGTAGGTGCCCCTGGGACGGCAGACACAGGTGTTTGGGCTCAGGAGGGGCTGCAGGGTCAGCTGGGATGGGAGCCTCAAAGAGGGGCAGGCAGGGGTGGGGCAGGGAGAGGGCCCCCACACTGCAGGCGCTGAGGGCCAGGGTGCCAAGGCTTTGTGGCAGGGTGGGTGGGCTGCCTACCCAGGGTCCTGATGGGACGGTCTGCAGGGCTCCTCCCTGCACGTGGGCAGTGACCTACTCAAGTTCAAGGAGCCAGTGAGGATGCAGGAATCGGGGACCTTCATCTTTCGGACCCCAAAGGTACAGCTCCAGGGCAGGCCGGCTCAGCCGCTGGACCCCAGGGCCCCAGATGGGGTGGGGGTCACCTCCAGGAGTGTGAGGGGAGGGGCGGCAGGGAGACATCTGGGACCGAGCCCAGTCAGGGGCTTGCCATGCCCTGCCCTGCTGGGGAAGCCCCTCTTCCCTGTCCCTCCTTGGGGACAGAGTGGTGTAGAGCAGCGTCCTTGGAGATCCTGAACTGCCTCCACCTGAAGGCCTCTCTTGCTGCCCTTGGCTGGGAAGGGACCCAGTGACCACGGGGTGGTTGTCCTTGTGACCCCCGCCCTGCACCCCTCTGTGGGGGCAGGAAGTGCAGTGTGTCCCTGTGTGTCCCCCAGCTGTCCCACGATGCCAATGAGACGCTGCCCCTGCACCTGTATGTCAAGTCTTACAGCAAGAATATCGACAGCAAGCTTCATGGTGGGGCCACGAGCAGGGGATGGGAAGGGCACAGGGCATGGGGTGGGGGGCAGGTAGGGGGATGGGTGGGGGATGGGCGGGCACAGAGGTGGTGGGTGGGGCGATGGGTGGGCACAAGGGGTGGGTAGGGGGACAGGTGGGCTCAGTGGGGAGCAGACGGGGTAGGCAGGCGCGAAGGACTGGTAGGGGAAGGGGTAGGTACAGTGGAGAGCAGGCGGGGGAAGGCAGGGGCAGTGGGGAGCAGGTGGGGGGCGGGCAGACTCGGGGTGGCCACTGACTGCTGCTCTCCCCACAGTGACTCTCTACAACTGCTCCTTTGGCCGCAGCGACTGCAGCCTGTGCCGGGCCGCTCACCCCACCTACAAGTGTGTGTGGTGTGGGGGTCAGAGCAGGTGCGTGTACGAGGCCCTCTGCAACGCCACCTCTGAGTGCCCGCCACCCGTCATCACCAGGGTGAGCCCCTTGAAGCCTGGCCCACGCCGCCCACGTGCCTGGCCCAAGCCCCTGTTCACCTGGCTCTGTGGTTTCAGATCACACCTGAGACGGGCCCCCTGGGCGGAGGCATCCGTGTCACCATCCTGGGGTCCAATTTGGGCGTCCGAGCAGAGGACATCCAGAGGATCTCCGTGGCCGGCCGGAACTGCACCTTTCAGCCAGAAGGTTACTCCGTGTCCACCCGGTAAGTGGACGGCCCTGGGCCCCGTCAGCTGGGTCAGTACCCACGCCGGGGTTCTGGGTGACTGGGTGGGTGGAGAGTCTGAGGAGTGAGGGTGTCAGGAAGCGGGGTGGGTCAGGGAGGGCCTGGGCCACCCTGCCTGTTTTCCGCCAGGATTGTGTGTGTGATCGAGGCTGCAGAGGCGCCCTTAACTGGGGGTGTCGAGGTGGATGTCCTCGGGAAACTCGGTCGTTCGCCTCCCGACATCCAGTTCACCTTCCAAGTAAGTGCTTGGCTTTGGGGACCTGTCCTGTAGCTGCTGAACCCGGGAGAGGGCTCTGCCCGCCACCTTCCCACCAGAGTTACTATCCAGCCCAGGACTGAGGGTGTCCTGAGCCCTGTCCTCACCCGAGTGCCCCTGCGGCTCTTTTAGCAGCCCCAGCCTCTCAGTGTGGAGCCACAGGAGGGACCGCAGGCGGGTGGCACCATGCTGACTATCCACGGCACCCACCTGGACACGGGCTCCCAGGAGGACGTTCGGGTGACCCTCAGCGGCGTCCCGTGTAAAGTGTGGGTGTCACCGCCAGCTGCTGTCTGGTTGGCCCTGGGCCTGGGTATGGAGGGGGGCACTTACTGAGACCTGCGTGGCTGAGGGGATGGCGAGGCCAGCCTGGTTGGGCTGGGGCTGGTCCCGGGGGACGGGGTTGATGCAGACCAGCACCCTCCTTCCCCCAGGACGAAGTTTGGGGCGCAGCTCCAGTGTGTCACTGGCCCCCAGGCGACGCGGGGCCAGATGCCCCTGGAGGTCTCCTACGGGGGCTCCCCTGTGCCCAGCCACGGCATCATCTTCACCTACCGTGAAAACCCAGTACTTCGAGCTTTTGAGCCACTGCGAAGCTTTGCCAGGTGAGGCTGGTGCCCCGCCCCTTGGTCCCCTGTGGGGAGGAGGGGAGCCACCCTCTCTGCTCCCCACACCCACACACCCAGCTTCCTCTTCTATGCTCTTGGCTGACTTGACTGAAAGGAATGTGGTGGGGCTGGTCTGCACAGCGGGAGGAGGCCTCCTGAAAACCCCACTGCACCCCAGATCCGCTTCCTCCTAGAAACCAGACGGCCACACCTCGGGCTCTGTGTTCACCAGGCCCCGCATGCCCCCCTGCCCACTTTCAGCACAATCTCGTGCTCGGCACGGCCCATCGTGTTGCCCCTTTGCCCACCCAGACCCACACGTGCACCTGGAAGCCCTGCGTGGCCTGAGCCAGGGTGGGTGGGGATGGGAGGGCAACACCTGCAGGGACCACCCCTGCCAGCTGAGCCCACAGAGGCACTGCCCTCCCCAGTGGTGGCCGAAGCATCAACGTCACGGGTCAGGGCTTCAGCCTGATCCAGAGGTTCGCCATGGTGGTCATCGCAGAGCCCCTGCAGTCCTGGCAGCCTCCGCGGGAGGCCGAATCCCTGCAGCCCATGACGGTCAGTCCTGGTGCAGGCTGGGGCTCAGCTCTGGCGTCAGCCAATGGGGACGTGCCCGGGAAGGGCAGGGCTTGCACCCATGGTCTGATGGTCGGGACTTGCCTGCAGGTGGTGGGCACAGACTACGTGCTCCACAATGACACCAAGGTGGTCTTCCTGTCCCCGGCTGTCCCCGAGGAGCCCGAGGCCTACAACCTCACGGTGCTGATAGAGATGGACGGGCACCGTGCCCTGCTCAGGACGGAGGCCGGGGCCTTCGAGTATGTGCCTGACCCCACTTTCGAGAACTTCACAGGTGGCGTCAAGAAGCAGGTCAACAAGCTCATCCATGCCCGGGTGAGGACGCCGCAGCCACAGGGATTGGATCCTGCTGGGGTCTGGGCAGAGCTGGGCCATGTTCCCTCGAGGGGAACAGTTCCCTCCTGCTCACCCTGACCTCTGCCCGCTCCCCAGGGCACTAACCTGAACAAGGCGATGACGCTGCAGGAAGCCGAGGCGTTTGTGGGTGCCGAGCGCTGCACCATGAAGACGCTGACGGAGACCGACCTGTACTGCGAGCCCCCGGAGGTGCAGCCCCCGCCCAAGCGGCGGCAGAAGCGAGACACCACCCACAACCTGCCTGAGTTCATTGTGCGTGAGTGCGGGTGGGCGGGGGATGCCCCCACGGGACCCAGCTGAACCCGGCCTCCCACACAGGTGAAGTTCGGCTCTCGAGAGTGGGTGCTGGGCCGTGTGGAGTACGACACACGTGTGAGCGATGTGCCGCTCAGCCTCATCCTGCCTCTGGTCATCGTGCCCATGGTGGTCGTCATTGCAGTGTCTGTCTACTGCTACTGGTGAGCCCGCCTCGGCCCCTCTGGTTTCACCTGCCGCCCTGCACAGGCATGCGTGCAGATCCACCTCCTCATCCGGGCAGCTGAGGGCCGGCTGGGCAGGACCCAGGAGTCTCCCTGTGCCCGCAGGAGGAAGAGCCAGCAGGCTGAGCGGGAGTACGAGAAGATCAAGTCCCAGCTGGAGGGCCTGGAGGAGAGCGTGCGGGACCGCTGCAAGAAGGAATTCACAGGTAGGGGCGGCTCGGGGGCAGGCGCCTGGGCACCTCCTGGGGCAGGAATGCTGTGTGTGGCGGGGGTCAGGGCCCCAAGTGGCCAGGGACGTCTCACGCCAGCCTCCCCTCAGACCTGATGATTGAGATGGAGGACCAGACCAACGACGTGCATGAGGCCGGGATCCCCGTGCTGGACTACAAGACCTACACAGACCGCGTCTTCTTCCTGCCCTCCAAGGACGGCGACAAGGACGTGATGATCACTGGCAAGCTGGACATCCCCGAGCCGCGGCGGCACGTGGTGGAGCAGGCCCTCTACCAGTTCTCCAACCTGCTGAATAGCAAATCCTTCCTCATCAACGTGAGCCGGGAGGCGGCGAGCCGGAGGGCAGGTGGGAGGGTGCACGGGTGGCGCCGGGAAGGCTCTGACCGCCGGCCCCCGCAGTTCATCCACACCCTGGAGAACCAGCGGGAGTTCTCGGCCCGAGCCAAGGTCTACTTTGCATCCCTGCTGACGGTGGCGCTGCATGGGAAGCTGGAGTACTACACGGACATCATGCGCACGCTCTTCCTGGAGCTCCTGGAGCAGTATGTGGTCGCCAAGAACCCCAAGCTGATGCTGCGCAGGTGCGCAAGGGTGGGGCCACAGGTGGAGCGGCCGCAGGGGCTCTGGGGCTGGTGGTGGGTGACACAGAGTCCTGTTGGGCATCCAGGAGCCAGCAAGTGCCAGTCAGCACCGTTGGGGGGCAGCCTAGGGGTGGTGTCCCTGGCGGCAAACACAAGGCCAGACTCCAGCCCTTCCTGCCCTGTGGTTTCCGCTGGTCATGTCATTAGCCCACGAGGGCTGGAGCTGCCACCAGGCAGTCCTCGCTGCAGGCCACACCCAGGCCTGGATCGGGGCAAGGCTGGCCCAAGGGTGGCAGGTGCTTGGAGGAACTTGTTGGGCCTCAGGAATGCTAGGGCGTCACTTGGTACAAGGCCTCCCTGCACCCCCAGGTCTGAGACGGTGGTGGAGAGGATGTTGTCTAACTGGATGTCCATCTGCCTGTACCAGCACCTCAAGGTGGGTCCTGCCCAAGCTGGGCTGGGGTTGGCGGGCAAGGCAGACTGATGCTGTCCCCTTCAGTGTCCACCTGTCCATACAGCACTGTGCGGGGGGCCTGCCTGGGCAGCTTTGCTTCCTGTCCCTGACACCACCAGCCCCATCCATGCCTCTGACCAGGCCTCAGGGGACCCCTTACAGGCCCCAAGTCCCATGACTTCCCAGCCTCCCCTCCGTGTTACCCCAGGACAGTGCCGGTGAGCCGCTGTACAAGCTCTTCAAGGCCATCAAACATCAGGTGGAAAAGGGCCCCGTGGACGCGGTGCAGAAGAAGGCCAAGTACACCCTCAACGATACGGGGTTGCTGGGGGACGACGTGGAGTACACACCCCTGGTGAGCTCCTGGGGCGGGCGGCGGCCGTCGTGGCCTCCTCGGACTTGCGCTAAGGAGCTTGGGCATCAGCTCTCTGTGCTCGGGGAGAGCCTGGGTGCTTGTGGGTGCAGGCTCCGGAGGTTGTAAGTGTGCGGGCCTGAGGCAGCTCTTCCTGGATGCTCCTGCTTCCTGCAGGGCATGTGAGGGGCCCGGTGTCCCACGTTCTGCGCACAAGTGACCGGATCCTGTGCGCGTGACGTATACGTGTGCTTCTGTGAGCTTGCGTGGTAGCCTGAGTGAGCAGTTCCGAGCTGTCCCTGCTTTCTGTCCTACTGAGCGGAGCAGGCAGGGGAAGGGCAGAGTGTGGTCATCTCGGAAGCCTTGGGGGCTCAGAGCGCGGCTGGCCGGGTGCCGCCTGAAGGTGCTGCTGTGGTGGGCAGAGTGGCTCCTGCTTGGTGCAGGTGAGAGCAAGGGCCTCTCCCGTCGGGCTTCATCTGGTGTTTCCTGCAGACAGTGAGTGTGATCGTGCAGGACGAGGGAGCCGACGCCATCCCGGTCAAGGTCCTCAACTGCGACACCATCTCCCAGGTCAAGGAGAAGATCATCGACCAGGTGTACCGCGGGCAGCCCTGCTCCTGCTGGCCCAGGCCAGACAGCGTGGTCCTCGGTGAGTACTGGCCACTCTGCATGCAGACACATACGTGCCTGGGCCCTGTCCTGTGGCAGATCCTGACCGTCTTTCTCCCTTGGGAGTGGTGGGCAGCGGGAGGAACTTGGGCGGCCTGGGCCCAAGCTGGGCTGTCTCTTCCCACAGAGTGGCGTCCGGGCTCCACAGCCCAGATCCTGTCGGACCTGGACCTGACGTCACAGCGGGAGGGCCGGTGGAAACGTGTCAACACCCTCATGCACTATAATGTGAGTGTGTGGGCTGGGGTGGGCTAGAACCGGGTACCCGGGCGCAGGGCCCCCCTCACTGCTGTGTTCCCCAGGTCCGCGACGGAGCCACCCTCATCCTGTCCAAGGTGGGGGTCTCCCAGCAGCCAGAGGACAGCCAGCAGGACCTGCCTGGGGAGCGTGAGTCTGTCTCTCTTGCCCGTTTCCTTCCAGCCCCTGGAGGTTGGTGTGGACCATGTCCGCCCTTGGCACATGTACTCCTGCCCACCTGACCTCCAGTGCTGCTTTGGGGCACAGGTACAGGAGGTGCCCGAAAGCCCCGCTGGGGAGGTGGCCCAGTGACTGTGGCCGAGGCCCCACTTTCCTGCCACCACCCAGGGGAGTTGTGCGTGTCCCTGTGGGACCCAGGCCCCAGACCTGGTGGGGGTCCCTCAGTGCCCGCTCCCCACAGGCCATGCTCTGCTGGAGGAGGAAAACCGGGTGTGGCACCTGGTTCGGCCAGCCGAAGAGGTGGACGAGGGCAAGTCCAAGCGAGGCAGCGTCAAGGAGAAGGAGCGGACTAAGGCCATCACCGAGATCTACCTGACGAGGCTGCTCTCCGTCAAGGTTGGCTGCCGTGGGCATGTGGGCTGGCCCCAGGAGCCGCAGCCACAGCGCCACGCTGAGCCCCTCTCCCCACAGGGCACGCTGCAGCAGTTTGTGGACAACTTCTTTCACAGCGTGCTGGCGCCTGGGCACGCCGTGCCGCCCGCGGTCAAGTACTTCTTCGACTTCCTGGACGAGCAGGCGGAGAAGCACAACATCCAGGACGAGGACACCATTCACATCTGGAAGACCAACAGGTGAACCTCTGCACCTGTCCAGTGGGGCCCGCCCGGCCCAGCCCCGCCTCTCACTCACCTGAACCTCCCGCACCCACACTTCGGCCCACCCGGCCCGGCCCCGCCTCTCACTCACCTGAACCTCTTGCACCCACCCTGTGGCCCAGCCCCGACTCTCACTCGCCTCTGCTCTACCTCAGCTTACCGCTCCGGTTCTGGGTGAACATCCTCAAGAATCCCCACTTCATCTTTGACGTGCACGTCCACGAGGTGGTGGACGCCTCGCTGTCAGTCATCGCACAGACCTTCATGGATGCCTGCACACGTACAGAGCATAAGCTGAGCCGCGTGAGTGGGGCGGGGGCAGGTCTGGGGCAGGGAGGACCTTGTCTCGGGTGTGGATTTTTACATCTTGGGCTTGAGCCCTGGATGGAGGGGTGGAGGGTGGCCGAGGCTGGGGGCAGAGGGGTCTGGGGCAGAGCCTGGGCGGTTCTGAGACCCCTCTCTCCTCCTGAGACCTGAACATAAGCAGAGAAACTGAGTGTTGACGCTCGGTGCCGCAAAGAAAAATTAGCACTGAGACAAAGGATTTTTTATAGCAACGCAATTTTTACTTCCTGGACTGCAGGAAGGGCACCCTCACTAGCCATCTTGCCGCAAAGAGGACAATGAACAAAGGAAAACACACAAATTTATTCCTCATGCATTTGGGGTCGTCCTTACTGCTGTGTCTGATCTCCGGTGGCTGGAGCTAGACTTCAGAATCTAAACTAAAACCTGATTGGCTAACAACTTAAATTTTTTTTTTTTTTTTTTTTTAAGATGGGGTTTCACCATAATGACCAGGCTGGTCTTGAACTCTTGACCCACCTGGGCCTCCCAAAGTGCTAGGATTACAGGCGTGAGCCACCGTGCCCGACCTACAACTTAAAATTTTTCTTTTCTTTTTTTTTTTTTTTGAGACGGAGTTTCGCTCTTGTTACCCAGGCTGGAGTGCAATGGCGCGATCTCGGCTCACTGCAACCTCCGCCTCCTGGGTTCAGGCAATTCTCCTGCCTCTGCCTCCTGAGCAGCTGGGATTACAGGCATGTGCCACCATGCCCAGCTAATTTTTTGTATTTTTAGTAGAGACGGGGTTTCACCATGTTGACCAGGATGGTCTCGATCTCTTGACCTCGTGATCCACCCGCCTCGGCCTCCCAAAGTGCTGGGATTACAGGCTTGAGCCACCGCGCCCGGCTTAAAATTTTTCTTAACAGATAAAAGCAATGGAGAGCTGGGACATGTCTGTGAGCACGTCCAGCGCTGATATTTTGGTTAAAGTACAAAGACATAGAACACACTACGTGCCTGTAAGGATGGCATGTTTAGCAGCTACATAGGATGGGGATTAACAAAGTTATGAGCACACTTATTCTTTAACAAGAAAAGAAACTTTTAAAAGGAACTTTTCTACTTACCACACTTTTACTACACATTACAAAATACGTAGTTTTTTCTTTTTAGACGTTTCGCTCTGTCAGGCTGGAGTACAGTGGCACGGTCTTGGCTCACTGCAACCTCCGCCTCCTGGTTCAAGCAATTCTCCTACCTCAGCCTCCTGAGTAGCTGGGATTACAGGCATGCACCACCATGCCCAGCTAATTTTTGTATTTTTAGTAAAGGTGGGGTCTCGCCATGTTCACCAGCCTGGTCTTCAGTCCCTGACATCAGGGGATCCACCCGCCTCTGCCTCCCAGAGTGCTAGGATTACAGGCATGAGCCATCTGGCCCAGCCAGTAGTTTTCTTGATGAAAGTGTCAGGAGTTCTGGGCAGGGGAAGCTACCAAGGGGGACTCTGAGCAACCGCAGCCCGGCCCCCTGGGCCAGGCATCACTAGGCTTTGTCCCCAACAGGACTCTCCCAGCAACAAGCTGCTGTATGCCAAGGAGATCTCCACCTACAAGAAGATGGTGGAGGAGTAAGTGCTGCCTGCCCTCCAAGCCAGGTCCCCTTGCCCACCCTCCACCCTCTGGGGGGAGGTTCAGGCCTTGGTTTCCCCCACCCACCCCTTTGTGCCCTTGCTGCCCGCACTGTGTGATCCTCCCCCCTGCAGTTACTACAAGGGCATCCGGCAGATGGTGCAGGTCAGTGACCAGGACATGAACACACACCTGGCAGAGATTTCCCGGGTGAGCAGGCCACCAGGGATGCAGCCATGGCCTCCCCTACTCCCTGTTCCCACCACCCTGTGCGGAGCCTGGCCCTGAGCTGCAGGGCAGGGGTAAAATGGTGTGATAGGGGGATGGGACTTCGAGGTGGGCCCAGCTATGTGAAGTGAGCGTAGCGTGTGGCTGCTGCTGCGTGGTGTAGGGAGTATTGGGCTGCTTGACGCCCAGCCCCGCCCAGCGCCCCTCCCTTCGGCTCTGTCTTCAGCATGGGTGGCACAGGGAGGCACTGAGATGGTTGCCTGTGCACGACTCTGCGTGGGTGTCTGTCTGAGGCTGTGCCGTGTGGAGGCCCCCAAGTGCTGGCTGTGCCCAAGACCCCAGCTGCTACCCTGCGGGAGGCCCCTTGTCCTGGGCATCCAGCACTACCCCTGCCAGCCCTGGGGCTCCCATAGCCCCTTTTTGGCCCTGACCATCCCATCACTCCCCAGGCGCACACAGACTCTCTGAACACCCTCGTGGCACTGCACCAACTCTACCAGTACACACAGAAGTACTATGATGAGGTAGGGTCAGCCCCTCGGGTGGGGAGAAGAGTGCGGGGTGCGGGCGCTCTCCCGACGTGCTCTGATGAGACCCTCCCTCAGATCATCAATGCCTTGGAGGAGGACCCAGCCGCCCAGAAGATGCAGCTGGCCTTCCGCCTGCAGCAGATCGCGGCTGCACTGGAGAACAAGGTCACTGACCTCTGACCTCCGACCTCCAGTGCTGCCTTGGGGCACAGGTACAAGAGATACCTGAATGCCCCTGGGGGAGGAGGCCAAGTGGCTGTGGCGAAGGCCCCATCCTCCCCTAGAGAACTCACCCCTCACCAGAGTGGGTGCAGCGGGGACCCAGCCAGCGCCTAGACTGTAGCATCTTCCTCTGAGCAATACCACCGGCGCCACACCAGCCCCAGCCCCAGCCCCAGCTCCCGCTGGCGGAACCAGCATCGGTGTTCACTGTGCAGTCTCGAGCGATTCGCAAATGTGCCTTACGCTGCCATGCTGGGGGCAGCAGGCCTCCGCCTCCACCCATGCACCAGCAGCCGCCTCCATGCCCTGGGTTGGGCCCCCAGGGAATCTGAGGGCCTGTGGCCCCCAGGGCAAGTTCCCAGACACTGTCTGTCTGTGCACCATGGGATGGGAGGAGGAGAAAAAGCGGTACGATGCCTTCCTGACCTCACCAGCCTCCCTGAGGGCGCCTGCACTCTGGGTAGACTCCGGCATTCTGGGTGGACTCACAGCTGCTGGGCTCCACCTCATAGGTCAAATGGGACGTCCTATGTCAGGGCCCTGGGGTCCTGGTCTGTCAGACAGACTGCCCTAGAGCCCACCGGATCTGGGGCTACTGGCAGCAGCTCCACCAAGACCACCCCACCCCTTTTTGTAAATCTTGTTCATTGTAAATCAAATACAGGCGTCTTTTTCACTCTGCGGATTGGCTGAGTTCTTCCTGGGGCTGCTCACCACCCCTTCCCTGGGCTCTGTGGGCCCTAATAGGGGTGGGGGTGCTAGGAGGGGGGCTGTGGGGAGGTGGAAGGGTGCTTGTGGGAGGTGGAGGTGGCTGGGAGGGGTGCTGGGGGAAGGTAGAAGGAGGTGTGGGGAGGCCGAGGGGGCTGGGAGGGGTGCTGGGGGAAGGTAAAAGGAGGTGGGGGGAGGTCGAGGGGGCTGGGAGGGGTGCTGGGGGGAGGTAGAGAGGGCTGGGAGGAGTACTGGGAGGTAGGACTGCTTCTGGTGCCATCTGGTGGCTTTGATGGCCTCCTTTCGTGCAACACATTCTTACCAAGTGCCCGCTGTACACCACGCATGCACTGTCCTGAATGCTAGGAACAGAAGCAACCAGGACAGGCAGGGCTCGGAGCCTCCCCTGTGTGCCAGGATTATAGGCAGCCCAGGCAGGAGTATTCGGTGCTCCAGACCCAAAGTGAAGGTCCAGCTTCAGATCTGGCTGGATCCAGGCGAAAAATCCCGAGATTCTGCTGGTCCGGACTGCTAATCCATGTGCTAGGATCCATTCTCAGGCAGCCCCAGCCTGTCTCCCCCAAACTGGGGCACATCATGGCTAGGTCTCTTTGAAGGGCAAGGCCTCGACTGATGGAGTCCCCTTTGGACTGGGGCAATTCCATTTAAGCCATGAGGAAAAACGGGTGGCTGTGTCTCCCCCACAAGAGAAAGGGGTACAAGGCAAACTGACATTCCCTGCTCCAGGGACCTCTGAAATGACATCAGGTTCCCCCATTCCAGAGAAACTTGGGGTTGGGAGAGGTTGCAGGCTCAGCAGTCTAGCATCTAGGTGGGGGCAGGCCCTGGGTAGAAGTTGGGCATTGCTGGGGTGTGTGTGGGTGGGCTGAAGTGGTCAGCTGGCCAGAGACGGTGGCCTGTCCTTTCTGGTGCTTTCCAAGTCCCATTTTCCTCCCAGAGTGGTGGGAGGAGGGGCAGTGGGCAGCTTAACAGCCCAGGGCTACATCCTGCTTGCTTCTTACCGGCGGGAAAGTCGTGTGCTAAATCAGCTCCTCACCCACTATCACCTGGTCCCCCAGTGAGCAAGGCCAGATTTGTCTGTTAGGAAGTTCACTGCAGGAAGAGGCCCAGCTGGGAGGTACCTGGGGGACCAGAGAGGACTGTCACACCCCTCCAGTGAGGAAAGGTGGTCTGGGACAGCACAGGGGGCAGTGGGCATGGAGAAAGGGTGGTGTGCAAGTTTGGGGCAAGTTTGTCAGCTGGGTAGGAGGTGCTTCTGCCCCAGGGCCCCTCACCCCTGCCCTACCAAGTGCTATTCCCAGCTCCCCTGCCCCAAGCCAGTCCTGTCACCAGCAGCCTCCTCCTCTGGCCCTGGAACTGTCCTCCACTGGTGGCTCCCTCCAGGGGGGCTTCCCTGGCCCCCCAAGTTCTGATGGTGCCTCTCCTGGAAGGCGGCCTCCAGGCACTCTTGCCATCTGAAACTCCTCAGTGGCCACTCCTCTGCAATGCCACGACCCCGCACTGTCCCCAGCAGGCACCTGGGTGGGACCTCTTCTGCCCGGGCAAGCCGGTAGGGGTTCCTGGGGCAGGTCCGCTCAGTGATGACAGAGTCCTGTCTCTCTGCCTGAGCCCCACCTCCACCCGCTGAGCGGCTGGGCCAGGGAGGCCTCGGGGATTGCAGGCGGGAGCCGCCTTGGGGGAAGCCTGACACCTTCCCAACCCCTTGTCTCCCACCCAAGAGGCGAGAATGGAGCCGTCCAGCCCTGCCCCCCCACCCCACCACCCCACTCCCCGCCCCGGGAGGTCTAGGGGCGCGGCCGGTCGCCAGGGTAACCCGGCTCCCGCCCTGCCGGTCCGTGGCGCAGACAAAGGCCGCTTCCATCCCTCGGCGGCAGCGGCCGCGGCCACGGTTCCCACAGCGCCAGGGCTGCGCTCCCGCCTCCTCCTCCTTTAGCTGAAGCTCCATTAACTCCGCACAAAACCTAAGCCCGCCTCGGCCGGGCCCAGTGAAAGGCGCCCCGGGGCGGGAGCCCTCGGAGAGGCCGCCCTCGTCCTCGCCCCAACCCAGCCCCAGCGAGGAGCGGGGCCACCCCCAGGCCTGTGCTAGGCCCCAGGCCGGACGCCGGCTCCCAGTGGGGAAACTGCGGCTCGGGGCTTGGTCATGCAAGAGGGACTGGGCTCAGACCTGTTCCTGGTCTGTTTGTATTCGTCCCGGACACGCGGCCGTTCACCAGGACCGCGTTGGCTGTCTTAATTTGGTTGCAGATATTTAAAAATCAGATTTGACATTAAAACTCGGATTTTAATGTTTTTAAAAAGAAGTTTTTTGGGCCACTGGGATCTTGATTTCTCACCTCGCTGGAGGCGGCTGCCCAGCCACAAAGCCCTCCACCCACTGCTCTAACAGGACGTAAGTCAGTGTCCGGTGCTCCAGGAGGCAATGCTCCTTCGAGCCGTTGCCACTTTCCAGTGGGAAGGTGTCAGGCTTCCCCAAGGCTCCTGCCTGCAATCCTCGAGGCCTCCCTGGCCTGGCTGCTCAGCGGGTGGAGGGTGGCGCGGGCGACGAGACAGGAACCTGTCATCACGCGGCCCGAAGCGCGGCACAGAAGCCGAAGAAGAGTGGGGCGCTGCGGACGTCCCCGCCAAGGCAGCTCCCCGCGCCTGGCCACCCGAGGGGCTGACTTCACAAGACCCAGTGCACAAAGGCCGCTTCTCGGACTTGGGATAGTCAGGGTGGGCTTCCTAGAAAAGGTGGCAGCTAAGGAGGGGAAAGCTAAGGAGCAAAATGGATCCGTTTGCGGCCTGCGTTTGGGTAGGAAGGCCCCGCGGTGACGCCGCTGTCCCTGGTCCTGACAGCCCTGGCCCAGCGGTCGCGCCTCTCCCAGAAGCGAGGTCAAGGCAAGCCGGGGCAGGAAGCCTGGAAGGTTCTCCCGAGCGTGCCGCGGATCAAGGTCTGCAGGTCCTGCGCGAGAAAGCCAGGCCGGCCCAGTCCCAACGCCTTTCTTTCGGCTGATTTTCTATCCAGTGCCGAGTCTTTAGGTGACGCTATTCATATTTCTGTCTTGACGAAAAATGATTCCCATGGTTCACCCCCGGCTTCTTGGCTTCTGACGGTTCTCCCTCGTTGGGGAGGGAGCCGCTGGGGTGGGGATGCCCGGGTCCAGCCCAGACGCCGGCCTGGGGAAGCGCGCGGCCCCTAGGAGATGCGAGCAGAAGGGAGGTGTCCGCCCTTGGTGCCCCCGCCCCCCTGGCAAAGGGAGGGCCGGTTTCCGCTCTGCCGCCGCCTCCGAGGCGCAGGAAGCAGCATTTGTCTCCGGGAACCCCCCCTCTCCCCAGTCCAGGCCACCCAGCCCGGGAAATCCGCCCGGGCCTCCCGGCCCCGCCCCGGAGCCCCGCCCCCGCGCCCGCCACCGCCTCCGCGGCCCTCCGCTCCGCTCCGCTCGGCTCGGGCTCGGGCGCGGGGCGCGGGGCGCGGGGCGCGGGGCGCGGGGCAGGACACCGGCGGAGCGGCAGCCGCTCCGGACATGTCGGGCCCTCGCGCCGGCTTCTACCGGCAGGAGCTGAACAAGACCGTGTGGGAGGTGCCGCAGCGGCTGCAGGGTCTGCGCCCGGTGGGCTCCGGCGCCTACGGCTCCGTCTGGTAGGGGCGGGGCAGAGGGGGTGCTGGGTGGGGGCCGGGCCGGGCCGGAGAGCGCGCCCCCTCCTCGCCCGCGCGGGGTTCTCGGCGTGGGGAGGGGCCTCGCCCTGCCTCCGCCCCCGGGCGCCGCGCGGATCGGAGGAATGAATGGGGTGGGGGTGGCGCAAAGAAACTTTCCAAGCCGATGCCGCTCCCGATTCGGAGCGCCCCCCACTAGGCCTGAGTCCTGGGGGTCACAACCGGCGTGAGGGTGGGTCTCAGGCGACCGAGAGCCGAGTCCCCCGACGTCCAGGACCCTCATTGCCTGAGCGCCCACCTGGGATTCACTGGGTCAGATCAGGCAGTCGCGGGGGTCTAGCAGATACCCCTCCCCCGCCCGGGGCGGGGACTATTGTTTGAAACAAGAAGCCCCGTTCCCGGAAGTCAAGACCTATTCCCTGGTATGGCCTCAGGCTCCCCCTCAGACCACCACCCCCACTTAGGCCCTGGGACCAGAGGACCTGGCCTGGGGCCCAGAGAGACGACAGAGTCAGGGTGGGGGAGGGACCGACTGGGCCGAGGCCTCTTAGTTACCCAGGCAGCCCGGGCTGCAGGGGCTTGGGGTGAGGTGGTTACCGGGAGTCCCAAGTGGCAGCTTCCATGTTGACTGGGAGGCGGACCACGGGTATGGGGTTTGAGAGGTGCAGCTGGGTCCTTATGGAGGCCAGTGCCCGATAGCTGCTGCCCACTGTGGGGTCCTGGTGGGGCGGAAGGCAGAGGCAGCCAGGGCAGGACATTGCCCCAGGCACTTTCAGGTTGGCAGTGGGACCTCTAGGCCCACCAGAGGCGGAGCTCAGCAGGTGACATCAGGGGCCGGAGGTCCCAGGGCGGGCTCTCTTCTCGTGTGGTCCCTACCCTTCCATCAGAAGCTGCAAGTGGGTCATGCTAGCCATCCCAGCACAGATCTGTCTTCCTCTCTGTGACCTCGAGGGCAGGAAGAGAGTCCCGGTCAGTGTGGGAGTGGCCACAGGGAACTAGGGTGGGGCCTGTCTGGATTAGCCTCTGGGACTTGCCTTCTGGAAGTTGCTGAGGGGTGTCCGGTTCTCTGAGTGAGGCCTGGTCTCCCAGCCTCTACCCGCACTCCTGGCCTGTTTACTCAGTTCTACTGCCAAGGCTGGGGACTGGGTGCCAATTGCCTGTCACCTGACTGCACAGATGCAATTGGCCAAAATAACCTCCTGCCCACATGTGGCCACTCCCCTCACCACACCAGGTGCACCCTTCCCTGGTCATAGGCTGGGGGCATAGCTGCCCCAGGCACCTCGTTGACTTTCCTGAACCACCGGGCCCATGAGCATCCCAGACCCAGCAGGAGCCGCCCCTGCTCCCCCTGTGTGAGCATGGGTTGTGGCCTCAGCCTCCACTTGCTCTTGGACAGGATCCCAAGAGACAGAACTGGGAGGGAGAGAAGGGACAAGTATCAGCCAGAGAAAACGGGCTGTGCAAAGGCCTTGCCTTTAGCAGGGCTGAGGGCAGTGGGACAGGGGAGGCTGGGGGCGAGGGCCACCTGCAAAGGGAGGGTGGGCTGAGGAAGGTGGCGCGGGGTGGAAGGTCTGGACACCTGGGAAGTGGGGCTGGGCGAAGGGCTGTTCTGCGGGTTGGGCAGATGCCCTCAGCCGGACATTACCTGTCCAGGTTTTGTTACAAATAATGATGCAGTAAACACCTCTGACCAACTTTCCCTCTCCATTTTGAACACTCAGAGGCACTGGGGGTCCAGGGGCTTTGAGGTGGCTCTAGAAACCTCCTCCGTGAGCCTCCTGGACCCATGGGGCCTAGGGAGCAGAGGGAGGCTCGACTGCTGCAGGCAAACGCCAGTGGCTGTTTTCCTGCTGTGTTTTTCCACGCTGGGTGGGAGGCCTCGCCTCTAGCCTCGCTTTGAATGGGGGCCCTGGGTCGGTGGGGCTAGGGGACAGAGAAGGTCCAGGACCTTGCGGTGGTGAACACACGCATGGCGGTCCAGCCCCAGGGGTCCTTCCCAGCAAGCGCGGAGGCCCAAGGGCGGAGGCCGAGCTGGGGCGGCGGGGCCGTGGCGGAAAAGCCCCACGGCCACATCCCCACGGCGGAGCGGCGCCGCCCGGGTACACGCGCGTGCGGCCGGGAGCGCGTGTGCGCGCGGGCCGCCGCCCACGGACCCCTCCCAACACCGCCTCATTCGCCCGCCTTCCAGTTCGGCCTACGACTCGCGGCTGCGCCAGAAGGTGGCGGTGAAGAAGCTGTCGCGCCCCTTCCAGTCGCTGATCCACGCGCGCAGGACGTACCGGGAGCTGCGGCTGCTCAAGCACCTGAAGCACGAGAACGTGAGCCGGGGGCGGGCTGTGGGAAGGGCGGGGCCCGGGGGCGGGGCCGCAGCGCAGCCAATGGGCGGGTGAGCCCTGGTTGTGGGGGCGGGGCCGTGGGGCGGGGCCCGGGCTGCTGAACTGCGGCCAGTGTTCGCCGCCGGGTCCTGATCCCTGCTGCCCGCGCCACCCAGGTCATTGGGCTTCTGGATGTCTTCACGCCGGCCACGTCCATCGAGGACTTCAGCGAAGTGTGAGCGGCAGGGCGGGCGAGGCAGCGCCCTGGGGAGCGCGTTCGCGGATGGGCGGCGGGGCCCTGTCCTGACCGCCCCCCTCCCCAGGTACTTGGTGACCACCCTGATGGGCGCTGACCTGAACAACATCGTCAAGTGCCAGGCGCTGAGCGACGAGCACGTTCAGTTCCTGGTTTACCAGCTGCTGCGCGGGCTGAAGGTGGGGCGCCCTGGGCTTCGCGGGTTTCCAACGCGCGGGGCGGGCGGTCCGGGCCCAGCGCTGACCGCAACCCCCCTCCCGCAGTACATCCACTCGGCCGGGATCATCCACCGGGTAGGTGCGGCCGCAGGGTGAGGGTCGGGTCCGGCAGGGCTCTGCCCGGCCCCCTGTGCTCACGCTTACGCTCGGCGTGGCCTGCAGGACCTGAAGCCCAGCAACGTAGCCGTGAACGAGGACTGTGAGCTCAGGGTGAGGCCTGCGGGCAGGGGTGGGCAGGGTGGCGGCGAAACCTGTTCGGGGCTTGAAAACACCTCATGGTCATCCCAGATCCTGGACTTCGGGCTGGCCCGCCAGGCAGACGAAGAGATGACGGGCTACGTGGCCACGCGTTGGTACCGGGCCCCTGAAATCATGCTCAACTGGATGCATTACAACCAGACAGGTGCAGGGGGAAGGCCTGGCTCTGCATGCTCAGTCTTGGTGGGCAGGCAAGGTCCCCAAGAATGTGGGACCCACATTCAAAAGCAGCCCTTCAGAGGCTGCTAGAACATGATGGGTGCTGGCCCCCTCTGGCCCTGCAGCTGTCACCTCCCCCTGCCCAGGGTTGGATGTGGCCGAGGAGGGGGCCTACCTGTTTTGGGGTCTAGATGTGACTTCTGGTCTCCTGGAGGAGGGATGTGGGGTGGGCAGACTGACGGAGGCTCCCCGCCCTCACACAGTGGACATCTGGTCCGTGGGCTGCATCATGGCTGAGCTACTCCAGGGCAAGGCCCTCTTCCCAGGAAGCGACTGTATCCTTGGCTCAGGTTGGGGAGCAGGGTCAAACAGGGCTGCTCCTGTAGGGTAGGGGCTGGTGCTGGCCCCTTCTGGTGGGTCTCGCCTCCTCTGCCCTCCCCCATGCCATGCTACCTTGGGGTGGCCATCCTCAGCTGTAGGAGAGCAGGCTCTGGGCAGTGCCCCAAATCTTGGGTCTGAGGGCCCAGGAGAGGTCCGTGGCTGGCCGGTGGGTGTTTCCTGAGTGACGCAGACATTGACCAGCTGAAGCGCATCATGGAAGTGGTGGGCACACCCAGCCCCGAGGTGCTGGCAAAGATCTCCTCAGAACATGTGAGTAGGTGCCCGCCAGCCAGCAGCTCCCTCTGCTGGCTGAGCCCCCAGGCTCTCTGGGGGAGAGGGTAGTATTGAAATGCAGGGACAATGTGGGGAACATGGGACGTGGTGGGATAGAGCCCAGGGCAGGTGCCCAATCCCTGCGGGGGAAACAGGAGAACAGGAAAGACATTCCTGACATCAGAGACAGTGGGTGCTAAGCCATGATCCCAGCAAGCAGTGCCTGGCCATGGCAGTGGGGGTGGGCTGGGGGCAACAAGTGCCCAGCTCCTGCAGGCATCGGGGCTAACTGAGGAGCTAGAGCCACCAGCTCTATGCAGAGGGGTTCACCGGTCTGCCTATGCCCTTGTCCTGGCTTGCTGGAGTGAATGAGTATAGTGGCTTGCTGAGAGAAGCCCCAGTTTGAGGCCAGAGAGGCAGAGAGTGAGCAGCCTCCCCAGGTGGTGTTGTTTGCTCCCAGGCCCGGACGTACATCCAGTCCTTGCCCCCCATGCCCCAGAAGGACCTGAGCAGCATCTTCCACGGAGCCAACCCCCTGGGTGAGGACCGCCCTGGGGCTAGACTGGGCTCCATATCTGGCCCTGGATGTAGAGCTGACCCCCACCTGGCTCCCCTGCAGCCATAGACCTCCTTGGAAGGATGCTGGTGCTGGATAGTGACCAGAGGGTCAGTGCGGCCGAGGCGCTGGCCCACGCCTACTTCAGCCAGTACCACGACCCTGAGGATGAGCCAGAGGCCGAGCCGTACGATGAGAGCGTTGAGGCCAAGGAACGCACCGTGGAGGAGTGGAAGGGTGGGCATGGCAGTGGCTGGGGTTGGGTCCAGGGGCCTGTGGGCTCCATTACCCCAGAGGCAGGAAGTACTCCAGTTCCTCTCCAGACTGGTCAGGCACAGAAGGGCGTGCCGGTGTCAGCACTCTGACTCTGTGCTGAGGCTGCTGTCACAGTGTGGTGGGCCTGGGCTGGGTGGCAGGTGCCAGACAAGCAGTTGGGGGGCTGGGCTGTGGGAGGCACAAGCTTACCCTTTCCCTTCACCTCCTAGAGCTCACCTACCAGGAAGTCCTCAGCTTCAAGCCCCCAGAGCCACCGAAGCCTCCTGGCAGCCTGGAGATTGAGCAGTGAGGTGCTGCCCGGTAGCCCCTGACAGCCTGTGGAGGGGCCTGGGCCTGCACCTTTCCACAGCTGATCTGGTTTCCTCAAGAGGCGCCTCCCATCCTCCTACGGTCACTGACTCCTGGCCTAGGACCCCTTGCCTTCAGGAGAATCTACACACATGTATGCATGCACAAACATGTGTGTACATGTGCTTGCCATGTGTAGAAGTCTGGGCACAAGTGTCCCTATGCCTACCTTGGTCCTCCTGCCCCCTCCTGGCCACTGCACTCGCCACTGGGACCTGACTGTAGGGTCCTGGATGCCAAAGGAGTTCCCCTGGGGAGTTCCCCTGTCTGTCCTAGGCCGACCCACGGGGGAGTGTCAGCCAAGGGATCTCTTCTGTCCCAGGGCTCTGGAGGGCGCACTGGGGCCAGAAACCCTGGAGACTCAAAGGGAGAGGTCTCAGTGGCTAGAGCTGCTCAGCCTAGAAGTAGGGGTCTGCCCTGGACACTGCCGAGACCCACAGGTCTTGAGAGGCAGAGCCAGTGTGCCATCAGGCTGGGCAGGGACAACCACTAGGTGTCAAAAGAAAAGCTGCCTGGAGCCTTGTGTTCACCCATGGGTGTGGGCATGTGTGGATGGGCATGCACTCCCCGTGTTCATGTCAGGGCACATGTGGTGCATGTGAATCCGTGGGCATCCAAAGGACAGCAGCCACGTCTGGTGAGAACCCTGAGCTGGGGCGGTCGTGCTGCTGCTTTCCCTCCCCTCAGTTCCTGATGCTTCAGGGATGTTGGGATTCAGACTAGAGGCTCCAATGGGCCAAAGGGCAACCACATGAGCACAGCAGGGCTTTTTCCTTGGACATGAGAGCTATAGCAGGTTCCTGAGGCTGGAGGTGGGGGTGGTTCAGCCTTGAGGACTCTAAGGCAGGCTGAACACGTAGATGTGGACTTGGATTCGGACACTCCTGCCCCAGCACCCTGGCCCGCTCTCTACCTCTGCCCACTGTGCAGCCCTGCAGCCGGAAATCTGAGGTGCTCTGGTCTGCGGGTCAGTCCTCCTCTTTCCTTGTCCCAGGATGGAGCTGATCCAGTAACCCCGGACATGGGACCCTGCTCAGAGCTGAGTTGGGAGTGTGGCTTTGCCCTGGAAAGGTGGTGACCTCTTGCCTTGAGGGGCCCAGGGAAGCCTGGGTGTCAAGTGCCTGCACCAGGGGTGCACAATAAAGGGGGTTCTCTCTTGCTTGGCTCATATCCAAAGGCCACTCCAGGCCCTGCTGCCCTGCCATTCCTGCTGCTGGGGGTGGGGGGAGTGTCTGGGTCACCCTTCATCACTTGTCTCCAGCTGGCCAGATCCCTCAGTCCCTCAGAACAGTGGCCATCTTCTGGCACCCTCCCTGCTCCCTGGAGGGTCTGAGAACTCAGGGGGACCAAGGGAAGACGTGGCTGATGGGTGGGCTCTGTGGGCACAGGGTGTGACAGCCACCGAGATGGTGACCCCAGCTGCCCTATGGAGATGTACTGGGCAGGTTTGGCTTCTGGCCAAGATCCAGAACACACCCCCCCCCTCAAAACAGTGGTCAGGGAGGCTGGCTGGGGGGTAGTTGGGTGTCTCAAGGAGTAAGGGTCTGCCCATCCCTGGTGGGGTGGGGCTGGGCGGGGTAAGGAAAATAGCTTTTCTTTCCTTTCTGATGAAGGAAAAAGAGGCCACTTTAACCCGAGGGATGTATGTGATGGTCCCATTCCTCTACATGGTAGCTTACATGTGGGAGCGGGTCCAGGCCATGCTGGGTCAGGCAGCATCTCCAGGGGCCAGGGACAGCCTGTGCCCTTGCAGGGGTCTTGGGTGGGGGGTGGAAACCATCTGGTAGTTGGGGGCCTCCTGGGGCCTAGTCAGTGTAGTGTTCAGTCCTGGGGAAGTCCAGTGTTGGGGTGAGGGTGAGAACAGAATGGGGACACAGCCCCACCTCAGATGCCTGGTCTGTGTGGGGCCTGCTGGACCCCTGATCCCCACCATGGGGAATAAGGGGGACAGCAGTAGAAGCAGGGCTTCCTGGAAGAGGTGGATAGAGTGCCACAGGCAGCCCAGGGTACAAAGGTTGCAGGCCACACGCAGTTGTGGTTTGGGCAGCCCCAGGCTACCCCTGCTAACTGGTCACCAGCTGATGAATGCCACAGACGGCCCGAAGCCCAGGTGTAAAGCTACTCCCACCCTTGAGCGGCTGAGCTGCTGATTCATGGTAGGAGGGCGGAGCAGGGGGCCCTAGGGATCTTGCTACCCACCAGCCCAGTGGGTTCCAGGGGTGCACTCCCATCCTTCCTAAGACCCAGATCACTGGGCTGGGGAAGGGGTGTCAGGGTGGGGCTCTTCCCTCTGAAGCATCTAGTCCAGGATGGAGCCAGACCGATGGGAGGACGATGCCCACACGAAGGGGACAGGCTGAGGGCCCAGCAGGTCCCCGTCCCTGCAGGAGAGAGTGTAGCCATGAGCTTTGCAGGACGGAACAGGCAGGGGTGGGACAGGCAGGTGCACCAGCATTTGCAGTGCTTGAAGAAGGCACCCCACAGACGGGAGAGGGGGAGGAGCTGCGGGTGCGAAAGGGCCCACGGGGACCTATGGGACTGGGAGGCCTAGGGTCAGTGGCCACAGCAGTGGGGTTGGGGATGCAGCTTGAGGAGTCTGGGAGACAGAGGGATGCAGGCAGGACAGGTGCAGGTGGACCCCACGTTCGGGGACGATGGTCAGGCACAGGCAGGGCATCCTTGGGGGTGAACCTGTGAACACAGGGCTCAGCCCAGGGAACTCTGGCGTGGCAGGCGGACAGTGACTTGCAGCTGCGGACAGAAGTCGGTTCTCAGGCTGTCACGGATGGGCCTAGCGCCCTGGAACTGTGGGGAGTAAACACTGGAGCCCGGTGGGGATCCTGCTGAGAACTCCCCTTCTCACCCCCCAATGCAGGGAAGTTCAGCCAAAGGGCAGAGGCTGGCAGGGGTATCTCCGCGCCGTGTCTGGCCCTAGGTCCGGACGAAGCTGCGGGGCAGCTCTCCCCTCCCCCTGCGCTTCCCCCCAGGCTCCGGCCCTCCCCCGGCGGCGGCCGCCTCGGGTTTCCGGAGGGGGCGGGAGGCCGGGTAAGGGCATCACGTGCACACGGCCTTCGGGCCGGTTGGTCCCGGGGCGGGGGAGGGGCCGTGCGCTGCCTGGGTCGGGGCTGGGGTCCGGCAGGGGTTGGCACCTGGGACAGCCCTGCGGGAAGAGCCGGGAGCAGGAGCGCCCCAGCGGCTGGCGGACGGACAAGCCGCGCGGGGCCGGCCCGGGGCGCGCGCCGAGGGAGCCCCGCCAATCCCGGGTTCCCGGTCCGGGAGGAACGGCCCGCGGGCTCTGCGGAGTGGGCGGCTCCCGGGCCTGCCATGAGCTCTCCGCCGCCCGCCCGTAGTGGCTTTTACCGCCAGGAGGTGACCAAGACGGTCTGGGAGGTGCGCGTCGTGTACCGGGATCTGCAGCCCGTGGGCTCGGGCGCCTATGGCGCGGTGTGGTGAGCGCGGGCCGGGTGGGGCGGCCGGCGGGGCGGGCAGGGCCTGCGCGGGGTACCCGGCCTTCCCGCTAAGCGGTGTGCCCCTCAGCTCCGCGGTGGACAGCCGCACCGGCGCCAAGGTGGCCATCAAGAAGCTGTACCGGCCCTTCCAGTCCGAGCTGTTCGCCAAGCGCGCCTACCGCGAGCTGCGCCTGCTCAAGCACATGCGCCACGAGAACGTGAGTCGCGCTGTCCCGCTCCGGGGTGGCTCGGCTCGACTTCCCCACCCAGCGACGCCCCTTCAGCAGGCGGCTGCGGGGCGGGGCGGGGACCGGGCCGGGGATCCTGAGGGGAGGAGGAGAGCAGGGCCCAGCCCCTGTCTTGGGGAAGCGATTCCTCCTTCTCTGCCAGCCCCGGGAAGGACTCAGTCTCTCAACTCCGCGCCTCAGCCAGGCCCTGGTCAGGGGACACGAGTTGGCCAGGCCCAGGGGATCCTCGAGCTCTCATGCCAAACCCTGCCCCCAGCCAGGAAGCCCGTGGTGAGAGGATGCTCCCGGCTGGGCGATTTTCCTGGAAGGGGCACTTCCCCTCTTCCCCATCCGGACTCCTCTCCAGCTCCTCTGTGGAGCCCACTCTGTTGCGGACCCAGCGGGGGTGAGGGGGCACGTCCAGAACATAGGGAGAGTGTTACGCCCTCAGGAGCCCCTGGGGGTGCAGGGTTTAGGGAGCTGGAGTTTGGGGGCCACTGGGTGCAGTGGCCATCACACAGACACCCTCCCGTTCCTTGGGCGGGGGGGCCCATCCTTTCCATTCCTGCCCATGAGATGCACAGCAGCCCTGGGCCTCTCCCATGGCTGTGGCTGGCTGTTGAGAGCCCTACCGTTCTGCGAGGGGCGCTCCCGTTTCTGGTCACAGTTCCACTTGTCCACTGCCCGCCATGCCACTCCTGCCCTGCCCCTTGTCTGGGCGCCTGGACCCTAGGTCCAGGGTCACACGCTCTGGACCCTCTTGGGTCATCCAAGCCACCGGCGCCCTGGGAGAATGAGTCCCTGCGTCCACCAGCAAACTGCCCCCACCACTCCCTCAGCCCCTTGAGTGGGTGCTTTTCTCTGAGGCTTCCCATGCCCACCCTGATCCCAGCTCACCCCCTTGGCCCTGTGAAGTCCATTTGTGGTGGACAGCAGTCCTGCCCCCATCTCACCACCTCCCAGTCACACCCAGGCCTTGTCCCAGGAGTGCAGCCTCCCCAACTCTTGGTTTTATCCAGCTCCTCTCCTGCGGCCCCCTGACCCCACCCACCCACTCACCTGCCTGTGCCTTGCCCCTGTCCAGCCAAGAGCTCCGGGGCTTTTCTTTTTTCTTTGGAGATGGAATTTCGCTCTTGTTGCCCAGGCTTGAGTGCAATGGTGAAATCTTGGCTCATTGAAACATCCGCCTCCCGGGTTCAAGTGACTCTCCTACCTCAGCCTGCCAAGTAACTGGGATTACAGGCATGCGCCACCACACCCAGCGGGTAAATTTGTATTTTTAGTAGAGATGGAGTTTCACCATGTTGGTCAGGCTGGTCTGGAACTTCCGACCTCAGGTGATCCGCCCGCCTTGGCCTCCCAGAGTGCTGGGATGACAGACGTGAGCCACCGCGCCTGGCCACCAGGGCTTTTCTTTAGTCACTGCTCCCTGTGCCTGTGGGTCCACCCCCTGGGCTCCTGGCCTGCGGGTTCGGCTCTTCCCCTGGAACGCCATCTTCCTGGGAGACTAAGGCTCTGCAAGGCCATGTGCCTTGCTCAGCGCGGGAGGAGGCTCTGCCACAGGCCCCATTCCTGCTGTCTCCAGGTGGGTCCCCATACCACAGAGGCCAAGTCCATCCATCGGATGGCCCCTAGCCCACAGGACCCTGTTCTCCATCTTGGGCTAAACCACTCTCCCAGGCACCTTCCAGCTCTCATGACTGCAGTCCCGGCTGCTCCTAGGCCTCCCTGGACGTCCCTCCACCCGCTGTTCCTTCTTCTCTCTCCACACTCTTGCCCTCAGCTCTGGCCCACATGGCTACGGTGGAGCTGTCCTTCCAGCTTGTGCCCATTCTTGCCTCACTCCGGCTGGTCCCTATACCACAGCCAGGAGGACGCATTTAGCATCACACCCCTGTTTAAATCCTTCCCCGTCTCTTGGGATCAAAGCCAAAGCTTCACCTGCTGTGTGCTTCCCTGCTCGCTCTTTCTGGCCTCTCCTCAGCCCCTCCCTGGCCTGGGCCTTGGCCACCTGGCCTCCCTTCCTGTGTTCCTCAAACTCTCCCAGTGTTCTCCCTCCTGCCTCAGCTGCTCTGTGTGTGCCCTCTGCCAGTCTCCCTCCGTCCGCACGTCCACTTGCCCCTCGGTCCTTGGCTATGCAAAACTCCAGGCCTCTCTGGGACCCTGGAGGCCCTGTCACCCCAAAATGCTGAGGCGGCAGTTATCTTATGACCTGTCCACCGTCCGTCTCCCCAACCAGGGGTGTTGTGGGGACCAGGTCTGGCTGGTCATGGTGCTGCCTGCCTGGCCTCTCCCCATAGCGCTGTCCTCACCCTGGGCCTGGGTCTGTTTGGCTGGGGAGAAGATGGGAGAAAGGGTCCAGGGGCAGGAGCCCTTTGGATGGCAAGCCACCCTAGGCTTGGGGTTGCCCCTCCCCCAGAAGATCCCGGCTGTCACCATCCAAAAATAACCTGTCTGTGGGTATGTGTGCCAGGGCTGGGCCACACTGCCAGTGGCCAGTGGGCAGAGCCAGGCCCTTTGGACAGTGGGGCATGACAACGACAGCTGCAGAGGGGGTTTCCTGCCCAGAGGGCTGTGCCACTCTTGGGGGGTGCCCCAGCCTGTGTCCTCTACTGCACCCTCAACCCTACCTGCCCTCCCCCTGCCCCAGGTGATCGGGCTGCTGGACGTATTCACTCCTGACGAGACCCTGGATGACTTCACGGACTTGTGAGTGCTGACCTGGGCTGGCCACCAGGCACAAGGGGTGTTAGGCAGCTCTGGGTACTGGCTTCAGGTTCTAGGTTGGCGTGGGGCTCTCTTCCTGCAGGCTGAGTGGGGGATGCACATTGCCCACCCCCTCCCCTACATGCTCCTGGGACCTACGGGCACTGGCACTGCCCAGCAGAGCTGGGGCTGCCGCCTCCCTCCAAGTCTGGCACCTGGGCTCTCTCCAGCACTGGAGGTGTGAACGTTGGACCCGAGCATTTGTTAACAGGAAGGTCCTGTGCTTGGGACCTTCCTGGCACCAAGTGTGTGGCCTGTAATGGGAGCTGCTGACCTTTTCCGATGGGTACAGGAGAAGCAGTAGGGAGGACCCCCCACCCGCCCCTGCCCTGTAGCCGACCACCCTGGGACTCACACCTTGTCGGCCAAGAGTGAAGGGCCAGGCTGAGGAAGAGCTGGAGACCCGCCTGACTTGCAGAGGTCAAGGACCCACGTTGGCCTCAGTGGCCGCTGGGGAGGTGCTAAATACCATGCTTCTGTGTCTGTTTCCACCGGCCCAGCTGACCCCACTGACCCAGATGCCTTGTGAGCCCCTATCACCCCCAGGCACCTCCCTCGTCTCTGGCACAAAGTTCTGAAGTTGAAACCTGACTGCTTCCCTCCCCTGCCTGTGAAGACTTGAGCCCTGCTGCCTCCACTACGAAGCCTTAGCCCCTAGACTGGCACGCCGGGCACTCAGTGGCGGGTTCAAAAACCCCAAAGTGCAGCCTCCTCTCTGCCTGACAGTCCTCGGGGTGGGAGGGAGGTGTAAGCATTGCTGGCAGTGATGGGGTTGGGTCAGGATGAAGCCTGGCATTGCAAGGTGAAGCTTCAAGGACACCGAGGCCAGTGGGGACAGGTGCTGCAGGGTGACCTTCCCAGGGGCACTTGCTGGGGCGGGATGGGTCTGAACTGAGCCTGGGCCTGCTGGGTGGGCCTCCGGGATACAGAGGCTGGCTCTGCCTACTGAGGGCACCCGGCCCCTCCCACAGTTACCTGGTGATGCCATTCATGGGCACTGACCTAGGGAAGCTCATGAAGCACGAGAAGCTGGGAGAGGACCGGATCCAGTTCCTCGTGTACCAGATGCTGAAGGGGCTGAAGGTGCGGACCCCAGGGGAGGCTGCGGGCAGGCGGCAGGGCCTGGTGGCTGGGCGGAGGAGGGTCTTGTGGCTCTGAGTCCTTGGTGCACTGACGCCTGCCCAACCCTCTGCCCCCTCAGTATATCCACGCTGCCGGCATCATCCACAGAGTGAGTCCTGGAGGGGAAGCCACCCATCAGCCCTCCCCTGGCGCAATTTCCCCACCTCCACGTCCCACCTGTGAGGATCTGACAGGCTCTGGGGGGGGGCACTGAGCCATGCCCCATGCACAGCCCCTGTTGGGAGCCTGCCTGGTTCCCAGGTCCCTCCATCCATCCTTGAAGGGCTGCAGAGAGCAAGGGGGGCCAGGTCTGGTGGCCCTGTCTTTAGGTCCACCCAGTCTCTTGGCTGTGCCCATGCTTGGGAAGGTGGGACACAGTGGCCACCTTTCCTCTGCCCCCAGGATCTGAAGCCCGGCAACCTGGCTGTGAACGAAGACTGTGAGCTGAAGGTGTGTGCAGTGGGCCCTGAGCTGGAACACGGGCTCTCTCAGATCTACCATCTATCTACCTGTCCTTAGGCCTGGGCAGGGAACCTGACCACTCTGGGCAGGAGCTGAGGAGCCGGTGGGTGGTTGAGCCCTAGGAGGCAGTGGTACAGCCCATTGCCGTACCTGCAGTGGGTGAGGGTGGGAGGTGCCCCCAGGCCCCTGCCTGGTTCAGGCAGGGCTGAGGCCTTGTCGGTCAGCAGGTGACAGCAGGGAGAGGGCACCTGCTCCGGAGGGCAGCTGGGCTCAGTGAACTGGCCACAGGGAGGAGCTCAGGGAAGTTTGGGGTCTGGGGCTGTGGCCTCAAGCCCTGGAAGGTTGTCAGGAGGCCCCAGCTTGGGGGCTTCAAGTCCAGCCCTCTTGGGGTCTCCTGGATTATGCATGGCCTGTCCACTCCGTGGGAGTCCCCTAGACCCCGCTTCCCTAAAATTTCCCACAGATCCTGGACTTTGGCCTGGCCAGGCAGGCCGACAGCGAGATGACTGGGTATGTGGTGACTCGGTGGTACCGGGCACCCGAGGTCATCTTGAATTGGATGCGCTACACACAGACGGGTGAGGAGCTGCCCAGAGATGTGGGCCTCTCAGGCTTCACCATCTGCTTCCCCGCTTCTTCATGGAGAGCCCATGGTGGCTGCTTCCAGGGAGGCTGTTGAGCTGGGGTGGGAGCCGGGCGAGCGGGCTGTGCCAGTGTCTCCTCCCTTCCCGTCTCATTCTGGCCCCCTGCCCATGGAGCTGACCAGGGCCTTCTATCTCAGTGGACATCTGGTCTGTGGGCTGCATCATGGCAGAGATGATCACAGGCAAGACATTGTTCAAGGGCAGTGACCGTATCCTCCAAAGCAGAGCAGCACCAGGGCGGGTGGGGATGGCTCCTGCACAGGTGGAGGGTGTTGGGGGGAGGGGGATGGCTCCTGCCCAGGTGGAGGTTATGGGGGGGGTGGGAATGGCTCCTGCCCAGGTGGGGGTGGTTAAGGCCCCAATCTCTGGCACCCGAGCTGTGCTCCTGACCTCAGTACAGACCTGGACCAGCTGAAGGAGATCATGAAGGTGACAGGGACGCCTCCAGCTGAGTTTGTGCAGCGGCTGCAGAGCGATGAGGTCAGTGGTCAGTGGGGAGCTTGGTGGGATTGGGGGCAGACTCAGGCCTCGGTGCTGGCCCCTCATCCTTTCTTCCCACACAGGCTAAGAACTACATGAAGGGCCTCCCTGAGTTGGAGAAGAAGGATTTTGCCTCCATCCTGACCAATGCAAGCCCTCTGGGTAGGGCTGGCTGGGGTGGGAGCCACAGGGTGCTGTAGTGTGGGGCCTCCCGAGGTCTGGCCTGACATACCTTCCCCCACAGCTGTGAACCTCCTGGAGAAGATGCTGGTGCTGGATGCGGAGCAGCGGGTGACAGCAGCCGAGGCGCTGGCTCACCCCTACTTTGAGTCCCTGCATGAGACGGAAGATGAGCCCCAGGCCCAGAAGTATGATGACTCCTTTGATGATGTGGACCGCACACTGGATGAATGGAAGCGTGAGTGGGGGCTCTGAGCAGGGCCTGTGTGGACCTGTGAGTGGGGGTCTCTGGGCAGGGCCTGTGTGGACTTGGTGGGCTTTCTGCTGGTGGCCAGGCTCCCCGGGATGCAGGTCAGGTGAGGAGGACGGGAGGTCAGAGGGCAGCGTGGGGCCATGTGGCCTGGTGGAAGTGACCTCGGGTTGGAGCTAAAAGATAAAGGGAGGGTGTTCCTGGTGGGCTCGGCACAGAGGCTGGCACAGAAGGAGCCTGGGAATGGTGAGGGGCAGCTGTGAGTCCGGGCACTAGGTCCCACTTAGCCCTGCCTGGCCCCCAGACCTGCTGCCCTTCCCCTGTGTCCAGGCCAGAGACCCAGGCCACCCTGACACTGCCACCATGTCCACTCGTCCCTATGGCCTCTCTGCTCACACCTCCGGAATTTGTCGTTGCCTCTCCTTGCCTCATTTTGGGATCCCTCCCACATGGACAGCTATATACCCAAGATAGTCCCCAGGGCCTCGCCTGTCCCTTCCCAGCCCCCCTGAGCAGTCCAGACCCCAACCCCAACAGCTGGGCACTATCATCCCCTATAGCAGGGGCCATCCCCTCATCTTGGAGGTCTGACCAAGGCCTATGCAGCCTCAGGCTGGACTCAGGGAAGCCTCCCCAGCTCCCACAGCTATCATACAGCCTGGGGCTGTGCTGGACCTGGCTTTATTTATGCCCCAAGATGGCAGGCTGTGCTGTCTTCTTCATAGCTGCATGACCAGCGTGGGGCTGGGTGTCTGGGGACAGCAGGTGGGCACTGGAAGCAGTACCGTGTTCCAGGCCCTGTTCTGGCTCTGCCTCAGGCTAGATGGGCTGAGATTCTTTACCTGTGCTCTTTAGGGCCATGGGTCCCTGAATGCCTGCAGTAGGGCCTCTGCCCTTAGTTGTGTGTGTTTAGTCATGTGCTTATGAGTTTGGGCTGGGAGCAGTGGCTCATGCCTGTAATCCCAGCACTTTGGGAGTCTGAGGTGGGTGGATCATGAGGTCTGGAGTTCAAGACCAACCTGACCAACATACTGAAACCCTGTCTCTACTAAAAATACAAAAAATTAGCTGGATGTGGTGGCAGGCACCTGTAGTCCCAGCTACTTGGGAGGCTGAGGCAGGAGAATTACTTGAACCCAGGAGACGGAGGTTGCAGTGAGTGGTGATCGTGCCACTGCACTCCAGCCTGGGTGACAGTGTGAGGTGTGAGACTCTGTCTCTAAAAAAAAAAAGATTGCCCTGTGGACCCCGCGAGATTTGGTTTGTTTGGTGAAAGGTTTCTGCTGCTAAACAAGATGACTTGAAACCATGGGCCGTAGGGTCCTCTCTGTAGTTTCCACCCACACAGCTGTGGCTGGGGCTTCTGCTCTTAGGACAGACTGTGGTGGACATGTGGCCAAGCCCTGGCCACCTCCCCTTATCCCTGGACATCTACGTCTAGGGCAATGGCCTCTTCACACAAACCTTCCCTCAGTGGCTCATACCCGTTAGGACTAGAGAAAGGCCCTGCAAGACACTACCAGGCGTGTCTGTGAGTGACTCCTGGGATGGAAGGCAAAGGCTGACCCCCCTTTCTGTTACACCCTGCTCCCCTGCCAGGTGTCACATACAAAGAAGTGCTCAGCTTCAAGCCTCCCCGGCAGCTGGGGGCCAGGGTCTCCAAGGAGACGGCTCTGTGAAGACCTCTGGGCTCTGGGGGTGGCAGTGAGGACCACCTTCACCTTCCACCTGAGAGGGGACCCTCGTTGCCAACTTGACCTTGGCTGGGGCTTGCATCCCAAGGTATCCGTCAGAGTGGACCCCAGGTTCCATGGATCTTCCTCCCCAAGCCCATGCCTTTGTTCTTGGGCACCCATCCTGGAGGAGCACCTGAACTTTCTGGACAGGACCTCTGCCTGACCTGGGATGGCCTCTGAACCCTGGAGCGGTGGCCCCCTTGCCAGTTGTCCTCAGAAACCTCGGAGCTGGTGGAGCTTCAGGTCAGGCCCTGCTCTGGGCCATGCAGAGGAAGGACAGAGGGTGGGCACAGGGCACCAACTCAGGGATATCCCCTCTCCTGGGGGGCATCAGTGGACCTTCTTGCACCCCCAGCCTGGAATGTCATTCAGCTGTGTGGCACCCACATGGCTGGAAGGAAATAGACCCTTTTGTAGCTCCCTGCTCTGGCTATGTATGCGTACTCATGCTGTGTCTCACCTTGAGGCCTCCAAGCCCTTGGTCTGCATGTAGAGGAGACTGGCCTGAGAGCTCAGACCCTAAGAGCTAGTAGGGGGGCCTGAGCATCCCATCTACCCCAGGCCACAAAGCTGGTGCCCACTTCCCTAGGCCTGTGCCAGTAAGCCTTGAGCCCCCACATTAGGACTTGGCCTCTTCCCCTCTTATGGGGTGACCTTCCTCTAAAGGCTTAGAGTCTAAGCCACTGTGTGTGGATTGGAAGCCAGACCCAGGGCAGAGCCTGATGGGGAGGAGTGTAGGATCCATCCTAGCTCTCTGCACCCTCCAAAGCCAGCAGGTTCCTGGGGAGGGAGGGGACACACTGGGCACGTTAAGACCCCTCTGGTCCCTGTGGTGGAGTAATGAGCACAGAGGGCCGGGTTTTGTTCTTGATCAAACCTTTAGCCCCCACCCACTACAATGCCCCCGTGGTATCTTCATGTCTAGGCTGCCCTCTGTGGGTCATTCAGTGTTTCCAACAGTGGCTGGCGGCTGGACCATGGGCCACAGGCGCCTCCACACCTGTGCCAGGGCAGGGGTCACAGCAGAGAGTGGTGAGGGGCAGGGCAGGCTGGGCGTCCTCCTTGGTGGACATGCCCACAGCTGGCCCAGCTAAATTGGGCCCAATGAGCTGCCACGACAGACTGGGCCTTTATCCAGCGACCCTCAGGCCTTTCCAGGCATGGGGGCAGGGCGGACGTGACCATTGGCTGTGGAGCCACGCTGATTTGTGACATGACCCCTGCCTATGCTGGGCCCAGCTTCCTGCCACAGCTGGCCTGAGGAAAGGGACTGGGGGCCCAAGACTGACCCAGTTGGACACGAACTCTAGCGGGGTCAGGGTGGTCCCTGGACTCCAGGTAGACTCAGGTCACCTCTGCAGACACCCTGCTCCATCCCAGGCCTCCTGCCTTCCTCCATCCCTCTCTGTTCCCCTTCCCTCCGCCCCCACAACTCCAGTCCAGCGTCCCTGCCTCCACTCTGACCCTGACTCTGAACTTGGGCCGGACTCTCCCTCCCTCCTTAAGCCTCGGGGGCGGCGCTGCGCCCCAACGCAGCCACGACAACCGCCCCGAGCTGGCCGCAGCGCCACCTGCATCCCCACCGGCTCCTCCCACTCCGTGGCTTTTGCCCTGTGGACCCCGCGTCTCACTTTCCCTTCACCCCGACTCTTACCGCGCCTGGCCCGGGTGGGCCTTGGGGCTGCGCTGGACCCTGACCCGGGAGCGGGGGCAGAAGGGAGCTCCCAAGGGTGGGGATCCCGCCCCTCTAGAAGGGGATCGGGGCGGAGCCGAGGGGGAGGCGGAGCCGCAGCACCGCTCGGAGGGCGGGCGGCCCGGGAGGCCAAGGTGTCCGCGCCTGCTGGTTCCTGGCTCCAGGGCGGGGCTCGCGGCAGCGCGCGGGAGCAAGGCGCCGGGCGGAGCCGAGTTCCAGGCGAGGAAGCCGGAAGCCGGGCGCGGGGAGCCTCCCGCGTTTCTGGGTTCTGTACGCTCGCGCTCAGGCCGGTGCCCGCTACCCGTCTGGGCCCCAAGCAGGTCCCAGGCCTCTGGCTAATCCTGGCCAAAGGTGGGGACGGGCAGTGCCAGGCACCGCTAGCGAGGCTGTTTGGGGACCCAGGGTGACCACGGCGCAGCCATGGGGACCGCGCTTGTGTACCACGAGGACATGACGGCCACCCGGCTGCTCTGGGACGAGTAAGTGGGACCTGGCCGAGGTGGGGTGCGGGGAGGGAGCTCTGGACTGAGCTCCCCATCTGCCTCAGCCCCGAGTGCGAGATTGAGCGTCCTGAGCGCCTGACTGCAGCCCTGGACCGCTTGCGGAAGTGCGGCCTGGAACAGAGGTGTCTGCGGTTATCAGCCCGCGAGGCCTCCGAAGAGGAACTGGGCCTGGTGCACAGGTCAGGACGGGGGCGGGTCCTATGATCAGGGGGATAGCTCACCTAGAAAGAGAGGAACCTGGGCCTGCCCCGAGCCTGCCAGCCTCGAGGACAGAACCTCTTCCCATGGACCTCCGGTGGGCTTGAGGAAGCGACAGGGTGGCCACTCTCACCACGAATCCCAGCACACACACGCTCCCCCTCCCGCACTGCCACCTGCTCCTGCTGGTGACCCTGCCTCTCCTGCCCGCCTGTCTACAGCCCCGAGTACGTGTCCCTGGTCAGGGAGACCCAGGTCCTGGGCAAGGAAGAGCTGCAGGTGCTGTCTGGACAGTTTGATGCCATCTACTTCCACCCGGTGCGTGTCCCTGGACACTCAGCCGTCCAGACACACATGCACGTGCCTCTGTGTGTTCACAGCAATGGCTGCCAACCCCAGCCAGTGTACCCTGGTCTGTGCACGTAACCATGCCCTGCATACCTGCCTGCTGGCACTGCCAGCACCTGGGACTGCCCTGTTCTGCTTAGCAGCTGGGGCCTTGCAGCCTGGCACAAGTGTGGGCATGGCTTGCAAAGGGCAGCAGGGAAGGCGGGGGCTCATCTGTGCCCCTGCCCCCACAGAGTACCTTTCACTGCGCGCGGCTGGCCGTGGGGGCTGCACTGCAGCTGGTGGATGCTGTGCTCACAGGAGTGGTGCAAAATGGGCTTGCGCTGGTGAGGTGAGAACTGCCCCTAACCCCGGCTGCTCCTCCATGGGTGGCCTTGTGAGGGGACAGGGTGACCCTGACATGCCCCAAATCTCTCATGCAATAGGCCACCTGGGCACCACAGCCAGAGGGCAGCTGCCAATGGGTTCTGTGTGTTCAACAATGTGGCCATAGCAGCTGTACATGCCAAGCAGAAACACGGGCTGCACAGGTGTGTACCAGGCTGGCTGCAGGGGTATGGGCCAGATCACACAGCAAGGGGTGGCACAGGTAGCGAGACAGCCTACCCCACACCTTCCCATCCCTGGCCGGGCTCCTGGAGGTGGGAGGCGCTGCCCCTTGGCCACCAGCGCTGTCTGTGTCCAGAATCCTCATCGTTGACTGGGATGTGCACCATGGCCAAGGCATCCAGTATCTCTTTGAGGATGACCCCAGGTGAGCAGGGATGTGGAGTGTGCATCCCCACTTGTGGGGTGCGCAGCCTGGCCTGGGAAAATCCAAGGGTGAGATATGGACATGTGCTCGGAGGTCAGGGTTCTGTGGGGACTGCAGAGCTGTTGAGGGTCCTGACCTCTGACCTCTGACCCTGGCTGGCTGTTGGCAGCATCCTTTACTTCTCCTGGCACCGCTATGAGCATGGGCGCTTCTGGCCTTTCCTTCGAGAGTCGGATGCAGATGCGGTGGGGCGGGGACAGGGCCTCGGCTTCACTGTCAACCTCCCCTGGAACCAGGTGCCCACCCTCAAGCCCCAGGCCCTCCCCCCTGCCCCCTCCCCCCAAACCCCTCCCCTGCCCCACAGTTCAGGATGTAGCCTGGATGTCCTGCCAGGTCGGGATGGGAAACGCTGACTATGTGGCTGCCTTCCTGCACCTGCTGCTCCCACTGGCCTTTGAGGTGACTGCAGGATGGGCCGCTCCAGGGCAGTTGGGTGGGAGGGGAACTTAGTGCCTGGAGCACCACAGGGAAGGCAGGAGGGGAGGGTTATGAGCTGCTCCACTCCTGTGTGGCTGGGGAGGGTGCTCAGGAGGGGCCAAGATAGGCCTGGCTCACCCTCACTTGGGCTCCAGCCTCTCTCTTGACCCTCCCCACCTCTGTCTGGCCTGTAGTTTGATCCTGAGCTGGTGCTGGTCTCGGCAGGATTTGACTCAGCCATCGGAGACCCTGAGGTGAGGACCTGGCCTGGCCAGGGAGGGCTTCTAGGGTCCTGGGGTCCAGGCCCCCCATCACACGTGGCTCTGGTTCCAGGGGCAAATGCAGGCCACACCAGCGTGCTTCGCCCACCTCACACAGCTGCTGCAGGTGCTGGCTGGTGGCCGGGTCTGTGCCGTGCTGGAGGTAAGTGATGAGAGGGCACACAAGGAGGGTTCCTGGGCCTGAGGCCTGGGGCCAGGTGCCCACAGGGTACTTGGAGGGGTTGTCCTGCCCAGGATAGAGAGCCCGGCAGGGGCCCTTCCAGTGATACCCCACCCCAGTAACATCCCTGCCCCAGTCATGTCTCTGCCTTCCTCCCAGGGTGGGTACCACCTGGAGTCACTGGCGGAGTCGGTGTGCATGACAGTGCAGACGCTGCTAGGCGACCCGGCTCCACCCCTGCCAGGGCCCATGGTACCATGTCAGAGGTATGAGGGGAGGGAGGGTGGGCAGGGCTGGGGCGTGAGGCCAGGCATCACCACTGTTTTGTCTGTCCCACAGTGCCCTGGAGTCCATCCAGAGTGCCCGTGCTGCCCAGGCCCCGCACTGGAGGAGCCTCCAGCTGCAAGGTCAGTGTGGCTGGGTGCTGGGCTGCAGGGTCCCACCTCAGGCTCCCATGCAGTGGCTGTGACTCTGAACTGTCCCTAGATGTGACCCCTGTGCTGACGAGTCCCAGTACCCATTCCCCAGTGGGGAGGCCTCCACCTCTGCTGCCTGGGGGTCCCGTGTGTAAGACGGCTGCATCTGCACTGAGCTCCCTCTTGGACCAGCCGTGCCTCCACCCTGCACCCCCTGTCTGCCCAGCTGTTGCCCTTACAGCTCCAGATATCACATTGGTCCTGCCCCCTGATGTCACCCAACAGGAGGGGTCAGCCCTGAATGAGGAGACACAAGCCTGGGCCAGGTGGGCAGGGCTGGCCTGGAGAGGATGGGGCCGCATGTACACCTGTGCCTGTGTGTGACTGACGTGCAGTTGCTTCATGTCTGTGTGTCCCTCTGGTCTCTCTACTACAGGCCACACGAGTCCCTGGCCCAGGATGAGGCCCTCACTGCACTTGGAAAGCTCCTGTACCTCTTAGATGGGGTGCTGGATGGGCAGGTGGGGGCACCTGGGAGGGGTTGGGGGTGCTGTGGACCCAGGGGCAGGGACCAGGACCTGTCAAGGAAATGTGGCCTGTCCAGAGGAGGGGTGGGTGGTGCAGAACCACATGGATGTGAGTGTTGTCTTGTGCCAGGGGTTGCTCCGCACAGCCCCAAGGGTGGGGATCACTAGCATGTCTGACCTCAACTTCTTCAGTTAAATGCTCTGTGGCAGAGAGGTGAAGGGGATGATTTAAAGTATAGATTTAGGCACGGTACAGTGGTTTGTGTCTGTAATGACAGCAGGTTGAGGGGCCAAGACGGAAGGATCGCTTGAGCCCATGAGTTCAAGACCAGCCTAGACAACATACAGAGACCCTGTCTCCATAGAAAATAAAAAAAATCAGCCAAGCGTGCTGTCATGTACCTGCAGTCCCAGTTACTTAGGAGGCAGGAGGCTGAGGCAGGAGGATCACGTAAGTCCAGGAGTTTGAGACTGTAGTGAGCTACAATTGAGCCACTGCACGCCATGCCAGCCTGGCTACAGAATAAGACTCTGTCTCAAAAAAAAAAAACGTGTGCATATATATATATATATATATATATATATATAGATGGATAGATACACACACACACACACGCAGACTTAAGCAATCTTATTTACAGAAATGGAATGATAAATACACACACATATATACATAAACTTAAGCATCTTATTTACAGAAATGGAGTGATATACACATATATTACATATATATAGACTTAATGTCTTAGAGAAATGGAATGATTTGACCTGTGCGTAGGGAAAGGCTGACAACAGCCACGTAGGGACCGAATGAAGGGAACTGTGGATCTCTCTAACTGGCTTGGGAGTCTGCTGGTACCTCACTCTCCACTGTTTCTTCATTCCACAGGTGAGCAGTGGTATCGTAGCCACTCCACCCTCGGCTGCAGCAGCCACCTTGGATGTGGCTATTCAGAGAGGCCTGTCCCACGGAGCCCAGAGGTAAGCCTCACTTCGCCATCCCGAGCCTCTGAGGGCAGGACCCGTGGGCACCCCATCCTGGCTGGCCAAGCAGATGGCTCTGGGAATGGGCTCCAGACAATGTGAAGACAACCTGTCCTCAGGCCAGCTCTTCCTCTAGGCTGCTGTGTGTGGCCCTGGGACAGCTGGACTGGCCCCCAGATCTCGTCCATGACGGGTAGGACTCTCAGGTCTTGTATCTGTCCAGCCATGCATGTGGATGGGCATGTGCCTGTGCCCCAGGGTGACGGGTGGTTGGGGCACTGTGTGGTCCTGAATGGAGCCTTCCTCAGCTGGGTTTTGGGAGGGCTGCTGGAGGCATGCCAGGTGGGTCTCCAGCAGAGGCTCGGCAGTCATAGCACCCCTGCCCGTGGCCCGTGAATACTCTTCCACCTCTGCCTTTGCTGCCTGGGCTGCTTAGAGGGGTGAGCAGGGCCTTACGCTTATGCATGTATCCTGGAAGGAGGATTTTGTGGCTGAACATCAGGGGCAAGGAGGCGGCTGCCCTATCCATGTTCCAGGTCTCCACACCACTGCCAGTGGTGAGTGATCATGCCACGTGGCAAGGCAGATGGTGGGGAGACTGGATGTGTGCAGCTGCTGCTCGCTGGCACTGTCATGACAGCAGGTCTCTGGCCCTTCCTGTCTCCCTGCTCCTACTCCAGGGGCCCTGAGATTGGGAGGTAGGGGGGGTCAGAGCCAGCAGGAGGGGTATCCGTGGATGAGGAGCTAGGCTCTGCTGTCCCCACAGCTGACTGGTGGGTTCCTGAGCTGTATCTTGGGCTTGGTGCTGCCCCTGGCCTATAGCTTCCAGCCCGACCTGGTGTTGGTGGCGCTGGGGCCTGCCCATGGCCTGCAGGGCCCCCACGCTGCACTCCTGACTTCAATGCTTCGGGGGCCGGCAGGCGGCCGAGTCCTAGCCCTCCTGGAGGAGGTAAGCTGGGCAGGGTGGAGGTGGTGTGGGATGGGAGGAGGAGAAGGACCAATGACTGCCTCCGTCTTCACCCCTGGCCCAGGACTCCACACCCCAGCTAGCCGAGATCCTGGCCCGGGTGCTGCATGGAGAGGCACCTCCTAGCCTAGGCCCTTACTCTGTGGCCTCCCCAGAGGACGCCCAGGCTTTGATGTACCTGAGAGGGCAGCTGGAGCCTCAGTGGAAGATGCTGCAGGTGACCAGTGCCCTGGGGCCCGGCTCTGCCGCAGAGCTCGATGGGGAGGGCAGGGTAGGGCAGGGGAGTGCCCTGAACCAGCTCCAGCGCGGCAGGCCAACTGCGCGCCTCTTCCCGGCTCCTGTTGCAGTGCCGTCCTCACTTGGAGGCTTGAAATTGGACAAGGTGGGAGCATTTACACCGCAGGAATGACACCGCACGTCAGCGTCCCACTGCCTGTGCCCGCTGTCCCCAGGCCCAGGCTGCTCTTGCCGCTGCGGTGACGCGGTCACCCGGTGACTCCGACCGGCCCACAGCTCCCGCTGCACCAGGGGCACGGGGCCCCGCCCACTCGCACACATGCGCCTCGGCCCCGCCCCCTCGCGCCCCTGCTCCCCCGCGTCACCCCCTCCCGGCCCGTACGCCCCACCCTCGGTCCCATCCTGGCCCCTGCGCCCCGCTGCGCTTCGCTCCCAGCCCTCATGCAGTCAGTAAATATTGGCCAAACGAAACCCTGGCTCTGCCTCCTTTATTGAGGATATTCGGCCTCAGTCTTCCACCCTTGATGCCGGACTCAGGACGGAAGGGCGCTACTGCGCAGGCCTCGTCCCCTCCACGGGTCGCTGGCGTCCCCGTGACGTATTTCCGGCGCGTCTGCGCTGGCGCTGTCCACAGTTGCGGCTAGTGACGCGACGGATGCGGCGGGAATGGTAGCTGAGGGCTCTTTCCGCGGGTGAGGCCTGGAGAGCGGGCGGACCTGCGGAAAGACCCGTGCAGGCCAGACCCCGGGACCACTCGGCTGCGCTCCCAGACTCTTTGCTGCCTGCAAGCCTCAGAGTGGCAACCTCTCCTGGCCGTCTCCTCTCGTGGGACCCGAAGAACGCGTGCAAAGCAGGGTCCGTCCGCTGTGTACTGCCCGGGCGCACGTTCCGTTCTTCGCGTTTGCCACGATTCCGTGACTCCCTGAAGGTTAAGTGCTACTAAGTTAGAAGAAACGCCGAGCTGGCTTCTGGTGGGCTGCCGGGCGCCGGGCAGCGTGCTTACTCCGAGTAGCCGCAAGACCTCCTTTAAAAATACCAGTTCTGAGCTTTGTCGTTGGAGAGGCTGCCTGTCATTCAGCCCCTTCCGACCGTCTCTCACGCCCTGTCTTCCGGAGCGTGAGTGAAGCCCGGGTGAGGTGTTTTCCCACATGCCAGGGGCCCGGAGCTGAGGACGGGCGGGCATGGCCAGCATCACGCAGCTGTTCGACGACCTGTGTGAGGCCCTCCTGCCGGCTGCCAAGACTCACCTGGGCCAGCGCAGTGTGAACCGGAAGAGGGCAAAGCGGAGCCTCAAGAAGGTGGCCTACAATGCTCTCTTCACAAACCTTTTTCAAGAGGAGACGCAGCTGCAGCCTGACACGTCGAAACTACCAGCGAGAAACAAGATCCTCATGTTGTCCTTTGACTTGAGAGTGGGGGGCCTGGGCCCCAGGGCTGACCGTTTGGAGGAGCTTGTGGAGGAGCTTGAAGCAGCCCCTTGTTGTCCGCTCGTGGAGGTGGGGTCTGTTTTGGACCTCCTCGTTCAGCTGGCAGGGAGCGGTCCGCCTCAAGTGCTGCCGAGAAAACGAGATTACTTCCTTAACAAGCACGTGGGGAGAAACGTTCCATACGGCGGCTACGATTGCTACGACCTGAGTATGTTGGAGAGGGACGTTCAGTCTCTGATCTGCAGAGAAGAGTATTTGTGTCACAACATGATCCAGGATACACTTCAGGTTATGGAGGCTACTCCAGGCACCGGCCTGCCCACCGTTGGGCTCTTCTCATTTGGTGACCCCTGTGGTGACAAGTTCGAGAGAGACACCCGGGTCTCACTCTTTGGTGCCCTTGTGCACAGCCGCGCCTACGACCTGGATATCCGACTGGACCTGCCCCCCGTGCCGGACAATGCAGACCTCTCTGGGCTGGCCATTAAGGTAGAGTTTGTTTTTTCTCTTTCATCCCTCTCAGGGTTTGGAGAATGTTTTCTGTGACCTTTCTAATTTTTCTTCTTCTCCTTCCTTCTTCCTTCCTCTTTCTTCTTCTTCAACAGGGTCTCACTCTTTCACCCAGGCTGGAGTGCTGTGGCGGGATCTTGGCTCACCACAAGCTCCGCCTCCTGCGCTTCAGCAATTCTCGTGCCTCAGCCTCCCGAGTAGCTGGAATTACAGGCACCTGCCACCATGCCCAGCAAATTTTTTTTTTTTTTTTTTTTTTGAGATGGAGTCTTGCTCTGTCACCCAGGCTGGGGTGTTAGTGGCGAGATCTCGGCTCACTGCAACCTCTGCCTCCTAGGTTCAAGTGATTCTCCTGCCTCAGCCTCCTGAATAGCTGGGATTATAGGCGCCCACCACTATGCCTGGCTAATTTTTGTATTTTTAGTAGAAATGGGGTTTCACCATGTTGCCCAGGCTGGTCTCAAACTACTGACCTCAGATGATCCACCCGCCTCGGCCTCCCAAAGTGCTAGGGATTACAGGCTTAGCTACCCTACCCGGCCCTGTGATCTTCCTTTCATCATGGTAAAAGGAGGATAGTTTGGTGGCTGCATTGTCCTGAGGTGGGGCTGCTGGAGTGGGCTTACTGGCGGCCACTCTCCTCTGCAAGGACAGTGCTGCCCGTCTGCTGGCCAAAGCAACATGCTGGTTTTCACTTTTTCCTAACAGGGCATGTGTTTAAGCCACTTCTGCCTTGTAGAGCTGCCGTTTAAATTTAAGTTAATTAAAACAAAATGGAAAATTCAGTTCCTTAGCCCCACAAGCCACATTTCAAGTGCTCACATGTGGCAAAAGTGTCTGTTTATGTTATGTGTAAAATATGCAATTGGATATACTTTTGCTGTCTATAACCAGAGGCTTTTTCCTATGGTATTATGTAACTCCTCACTGAGTTTTGTATTTTACTGCTTCATCAGTATTGCTAAAAGGATACATTGTTATTAGTCATCCTATTCCTATGAGATACCCGGCTATTTATAAACATAATGCTACAGCAAATGTTTTGGCATACACTAGTTTTTTTTTGTTTTATTGTTTTGTTTTGTTTTTGAAACGAGTCTTGCTCTGTCGCCCAGGCTGGAGTGCAATGGCATAGTCTCGGCTCATTGCAACCTCCGCCTCCCAGGTTCAAGTGATTCTCTTGCCTCAGTTTCCCAAGTAGCTGGGACTACAGGCTTGTGCCACCACACCCGGCTAATTTTTTATTTTTTTTCATTTTCATTTTCTTTGATTTCACATATATTTTTTGAGACAGAGTCTTGCTCTTTTGCCCAGGCTGGAGTGCAGTGGCACAATCTCGGCTCACTGGAACCTCTGCCTCCCAGGTTCAAGCAATTCTCCTGCCTCAGCCTCCTGAGTACCTGGGACCACAGGTGCATGCCACCATGCCCGGCTAATTTTTGTATTTTTAGTAGAGATGGGGTTTCACCATGTTGGCCAGGCTGATCTCAAATTCCTGACCTCACGTGATCCGCCTGCCTCGGCCTTCCAAAGTGCTAGGATTACAGGTGTGAGCCACCATGCCCAATGTGTATTTTTAGTAGAGATGGGGTTTCACTATGTTGGCCAGATTGGTGTCAAACTCCTGACCTTGTGATATGCCCACCCAGCCTCCCAAAGTGCTGGGATTACAGGTGTGAGCCACAGCACCCAGCCAGTGTGCAGTAGTTTTTTAATGTTTAGTGTGATTTTTTTTATGCTAGGTTTCCTAAAATGGAATTTCCACGTCAGAAAGTTTCTCAAAATCATCTTTTCAGAAAGCATCTCAAAAAGTCATTGTAAGTTCCACTGAGGCTTATGTGTTACATGGAATTGGAAATTTGTAGTCTTTTTTTTTTTTTTTTTTTTTTTTTTTGAGAAGGAGTTTCGCTCTTGTTACCCAGGCTGGAGTGCAATGGCGCGATCTCGGCTCACTGCAACCTCCACCTCCTGGGTTCAGGCAATTCTCCTGCCTCAGCCTCCTGAGTAGCTGGGATTACCGGCACGTACCACCATGCCCAGCTAATTTTTTGTATTTTTAGTAGAGATGGGGTTTCACTATGTTGACCGGGATGGTCTCGATCTCTTGACCTTGTGATCCATCTGCCTCTGCCTCCCTAAGTGCTGGGATTACAGGTGTAAGCCATTGCTCCTGGCCCGGAAATTTGTAGTCTTTTTTTTTTTTTTTTTTTTTGAGATGGAGTTTCGCTCTTGTTACCCAGGCTGGAGTGCAATGGCGCGATCTCGGCTCACCGCAACCTCCGCCTCCTGGGCTCAGGCAATTCTCCTGCCTCAGCTTCCTGAGTAGGTGGGATTACAGGCACGCGCCACCACGCCCAGCTAGTTTTTTGTATTTTTAGTAGAGACGGGGTTTCACCATGTTGACCAGGATGGTCTCGATCTCTCGACCTCGTGATCCACCCGCCTCGGCCTCCCAAAGTGCTGGGATTACAGGCTTGAGCCACCGCGCCTGGCTTTTTTTTTTTGAGACGGAGTTTCGCTCTTGTTACCCAGGCTGGAGTGCAATGGCGCGATCTCGGCTCACCGCAACCTCTGCCTCCTGGGTTCAGGCAATTCTCCTGCCTCAGCCTCCTGAGTAGCTGGGATTATAGGCACGCGCCACCATGCCCAGCTAATTTTTGTATTTTTTTTTTTAGTAGAGAAGGGGTTTCACCATGTTGACCAGGTTGGTCTCGATCTCTCGACCTTGTGATCCACCCGCCTCGGCCTCCCAAAGTGCTGGGATTAAAGGCTTGAGCCACCACGCCCGGCCGGAAATTTGTAGTCTTAACAAATTTTGTTTAATTCCTTAAATGGCTCATTGGGGAAAAACTTGATATGGTACACATGTGCCTGAGAAAAACAGAGAAACATTTTGCTAGGTGTTTGCCTCTAAGAAGTAAGTGGAACTTTGTGGATAAAGTTTCTGGAATTCTTATTGCCCTTGGATGAAATGTGGACACAGGAATGAGTGGCGGTTTGTTCTTCCCTGTGTCTCCAGGTCCCACAGAGTGTGGATCAGTGGGAAGATGAAGGATTCCAGTCAGCATCCAACCTGACTCCTGATTCCCAGTCTGAGCCCAGCGTGACCCCAGACATGGATCTGTGGGAAGCTGCACTCACCTACGAGGCCAGCAAGCGGAGGTGCTGGGAGCGAGTTGGATGGTGTGTACCCTTCTTTGCCTTGGCATGCAGTGCCTCTACACCTGTGTGAGCGTGGCCTTGGATATGTGAGGGGCGTTGCTGACTCAGGGGCCCAGGCAGTGCCCTACACCTGTGTGAGCGTGGCCTTGGGTGTGTGAGGGGTGTTGCTGACTCGGGCCCAGGCAGTGCCCCTGCACCTGTGTGAGCATGGCCTTGGGTATGTGAGGGGTGTTGCTGACTCGGGCCCAGGCAGTGCCCCTGCACCTGTGTGAGCATGGCCTTGGGTATGTGAGGGGCATTGCTGACTCAGGGGCCCAGGCAGTGCCCCTGCACCTGTGTGAGCATGGCCTTGGGTGTGTGAGGGGCGTTGCTGACTCAGGGGCCCAGGCAGTTGTGATGGGTTAGGGACCTGGAAGTTTCAGTTAAGATGGTGTCCAAATGCAGCTGGGCAGAGACCAGCAGCCTTTAAGGGGACCTCACCTCTCTGTGCCAGTAACCAGATCATACCTTCCAGGCAGAGCAGAAGGGGGCAGCTAAGTTATGTCCTCACTACCAGTCAGAGGTGCCTGAAAGCTGCCTGGCAGGGTCAGTGCCAGGAAGAAATGCTCACTGGGCACTGGGTTCTGATGAAGGAGCCTTTTCCATCCGTGTCTGGAGGAGTTGGGGTGCTGATGAAGGAGCCTTTTCCATGAGGAGTTGGGGTGCTGATGATGGAGCCTTTTCTATCGGTGTCTAGAGGAGTTGGGGTGCTGATGATGGAGCCTTTTCCATCGGTGTCTAGAGGAGGTGGGGTGCTGATGGAGCCTTTTCCATCGGTGTCTAGAGGAGATGGGGTGCTGATGAAGGAGCCTTTTCCATCGGTGTCTAGAGGAGGTGGGGTGCTGATGATGGAGCCTTTTCCATCGGTGTCTAGAGGAGTTGGGGTGCTGATGATGGAGACTTTTCCATCCGTGTCTGGAGGAGGTGGGGTGCTGATGAAGGAGCCTTTTCCATCCGTGTCTGGAGGAGGTGGGGTTCTGATGAAGGAGCCTTTTCCATCCGTGTCTGGAGGAGGTGGGGTGCTGATGAAGGAGCCTTTTCCATCCGTGTCTGGAGGAGGTGGGGTTCTGATGAAGGAGCCTTTTCCATCCGTGTCTGGAGGAGGTGGGGTGCTGATGAAGGAGCCTTTTCCATCGGTGTCTAGAGGAGGTGGGGTACTGATGAAGGAGCCTTTTCCAGCTGTGTCTAGAGGAGGTGGGGTGCTGATGATGGAGCCTTTTCCATCGTTGTCTAAAGGAGGTGGGGTGCTGATGAAGGAGCCTTTTCCATCGGTGTCTAGAGGAGGTTGGAGTGGCACTCTGGGTGATGAGAAGCTGCAGCTGCAGCAGCTTTTCCCTGCCTGGTGCCAGCAGCTCGCTCTCTGGATACAGTAGCCAGTCACACTCTGGCTCATCTGGGTCCAGAAGCCTCTGCACTCAGGAGCTCTCAGTCTGTAATGTGGTGGTATCTTTTCATAACTTCCAGAATCCAGGTAGAGAATATGCATTTTTGGCTGGGTACTGTGGCTCACACCCGTAATCCCAGCACTTTGGGAGGCCAGGGTGAGCAGATCACTTGAGGTCAGGAATTTCACCTGGTCAACATGGTGAAACCTCATCTCTATTAAAAATACAAAAATTAGCCATGTGTGGTGGTGGCACATGCTTGTAATCCCATCTACTCGGGAAGCTGAGGCACGAGAATCACATGAACCCAGGAGGCGGAGGTTGCAGTGAGCTGAGATTGTGCAACTGCACTCCAGCCTGGGTGACAGAGTGAGATTCTGTCTAAAATAATAATAAAAATACACATTTCCCAAAATGTTTGGCCATGGAATGCCCTGTTCACATCCAGTCCACTGGGGATTCTGTTGATAACGGTTTGGGGAGTGTTAGGTGAAAGAGTCAGGGCTGGCCGGGCGTGGTGGCTCACGCCTGTAATCCCAGCACTTTGGGAGGCCGAGGCGGGTGGATCATGAGGTCGAGAGATCGAGACCATCCTGGTCAACACGGTGAAACCCCGTCTCTACTAAAAATACAAAAAACTAGCTGGGCGTGGTGGCGCATGCCTGTGATCCCAGCTACTCAGGAGGCTGAGGCAGGAGAATTGCCTGAGCCCAGGAGGCGGAGGTTGCGGTGAGCCGAGATCGCGCCATTGCACTCCAGCCTGGGTAACAAGAGCGAAACTCCGTCTCAAAAAAAAAAAAAAAAAAAGAAGAGTCAGGGCTAGCCAGGAGCTGAGTGCTCTCGGATGCAGTGCTGGGGCTCCTGCAGGGCCTGGAGAGGAGCATGTGCCCCCTGCAAGCTTTCATGACATCATAAAGAGTCCTCCAGGGATGGCTAGCTACCTGCTTCCCAGCACACTAGTGGTGGTGGCATTGTCCTGACTGCCGGGGGCTTTCCTGCCCTGTCACTTCCTGCTGGGCCATCAATCTTGTTTTCTTGCACATACAAAGCAAATCTAATGGTCCTGCTGTCTGCCATCCCCTCACATGTTTAAAAACTGGCCCTCTGATTTATTGCTTTGTTCCGTACATATTTGCTAATAGTATTTTTTGTTGTTGTTGTTATTTGAGATGGAGTCTTGCTCTGTTGCCCAGGCTGGAGTGCAGTGGAGCGATCTTGGCTCACTGCAACCTCCGCCTTCAGAATTCAAGTAATTCTTCGTCTCAGCCTCCCTAGTAGCTAGGATTACAGGTGTGTCCCACCATGCCCAGCTAATTTTTTTTTTTGAGACGGAGTTTCACTCTTGTTACCCAGGAGTGCAATGGCGCGATCTCGGCTCACCACAACCTCCGCCTCCTGGGTTCAAGCAGTTCTCCTGCCTCAGCCTTTCAAGTAGCTGGGATTACAGGCACGGGCCACCACGCCCAGCTAGTTTTTTGTATTTTTAGTAGGGACGGGGTTTCACCATGTTGACCAGGATGGTCTTGCTCTCTTGACCTCGTGAGCCACCCGCCTCGGCCTCCCAAAGTGCTGGGATTACAGGCTTGAGCCACCGCGCCCGGCCCGCCCAGCTAATTTTTATAAAAATTTAGAACCTGCCGGGCGCGGTGGCTCAAGCCTGTAATCCCAGCACTTTGGGAGGCCGAGGCGGGTGGATCACGAGGTCGAGAGATCGAGACCATCCTGGTCAACATAGTGAAACCCCGTCTCTACTAAAAATAGAAAAAACTAGCTGGGCGTGGTGGCGCGTGCCTGTAATCCCAGCTACTTAGGAGGCTGAGGCAGGAGAATTGCCTGAGCCCAGGAGGCGGAGGTTGCGGTGAGCCGAGATCGCGCCATTGCACTCCAGCCTGGGTAACAAGAGCGAAACTCCGTCTCAAAAAAAAAAAAAAAAAAAAAAAAAATTTAGAACCTTCCAATACCAGGTTTCCTCTGCCTGGAACATTTTGCAGCTCACCATAATTAGGCAACTGCTTTCATCCTAAACAAACTAGATCCTTCAAACTCTCCCTCTTAAGTTTGTTTTTTTGGTTTTTTGGTTTTTTTGAGACAGAGTTTCGCTCTTGTTACCCAGGCTGGAGTGCAATGGCGCAATCTTGGCTCACCACAACCTCCGCCTCCTGGTTTCAGGCAGTTCTCCTGCCTTAGCCTCCTGAGTAGCTGGGATTACAGGCACGCGCCACCATGCCCAGCTACTTTGTTGTATTTTTAGTAGAGACGGGTTTCACCATGTTGACCAGGATGGTCTCGATTTCTTGACCTCGTGATCCACCCGCCTTGGCCTCCCAAAGTGGTGGGATTACAGGTGTGAGCCACCGCGTCCGGCATTTGTTTTTTCCTTTCTCGTTCGTTCTTTTTCTTTCTCTTTCTCTCTCTTTCCTTGAGATGTAGTCTCACTCTCACATCCAGACTATAGTGCAGTGGTGTGATCAAGGCTCCCTGCATCCTCTGCCTCCTGGGTTCAAGCAGTTCTCCCTGCCTCAGCCTCTCAAGTAGCTGGGATTACAGGGGTGTGCCAGCACATCTGGCTAATATTGTATTTTTAGTAGAGACAGGGTTTCACCATATTGGCCAGGCTGGTCTTGAACTCCTGACTTCAGGTGATCCCCCTGCCTCAGCCTCCCAAAGTGCTGGGATTACAAGTGTGAGGCACCACACCTGGCCTTTTTTTTTTTTTTTTTAAATTGTATTTTTCAAACAGGGTCTCATTCTGTTGCCCAGGCTGGAGTGCAGTGGTGCGATCTTGGCTCACTGCAACCTCTGCCTCCTGGGCTCAAGTGATCCTCTGACCTCAGCCTCGCTATTAGCTGGGGCCACAGGCATGCATCACCACACCTGGCTAATTTTTGCGCTTTTTCTGTAGAGATAGCATGTATCACCACACCTGGCTAATTTTTGCGCTTTTTCTGTAGAGATAGCATGTATCACCACACCTGGCTAATTTTTGCGCTTTTTCTGTAGAGATAGGGTTTTGCCATGCTGCCCGGGCTGGTCTTGAGCACCTCAGCTCAAACAATCCACCTGCCTCAGCCCCCTAAAGTGCTGGAATTACAGGTGTGAGCCACTGTGCTGGCTGTATTTCATTTATTACCACCCCCTTTTCTAGGTTCAGTTTTTCATGTCACTGATTAGGAGACATGGTTGCTTACTTTCTTCATCACCCTGTTCTGAATACACTGGAGACTGTAGAGCTTCAGTGCTGTGGGGCCCTGTTAGTGGTCCCTAACTGTGGAGCTCTGGTGCTGTGAGTTCCTGGTGGTATTCCCTACACTGACGAGCTCTGGTGCTGTGGGGCTCTGGTGGTGGTTCCTACAGGGAGGTTCTGCTGAGCACCTGGCAGTGTTCTGAGCACAGCCTGGGCAGCTCCTATAGGGACTTCGTCTGCCCAGGGCCCTGCAGAGTAAAAGTGCTGTGGTCATCTCAGTGTCCAGTGGCTGACCTGCACAGGGCCACACAGTGGCTGGACCTGAGTTTATATCCCCTGGGCCCTCTACTCCCTGATTCCACAGCCCCTGACACTATAATCCTGTCAGCCTGATGCTGTGGTTCAAGTTCCTTTGACAAATCCTTTGATCTTGTTTCATTTTAAATCCCAGCCACCTGCTAGTTTCCTGCTATGACGACCTCTGACCAGCAGGTGGCTAAAGAAGTTGCTGCCCACAGGGGATGGATGCAGCAAAACACCATGGCACGTGTACACCTATGTAACCTGCACATTGTGCACCTGTAACCCAGAACTTAAAGTATAATTCAAAAAATTAAAAAAAAAAAAAGCTGGCCGGGCGCGGTGGCTCAAGCCTGTAATCCCAGCACCTTGGGAGGCCGAGGCGGGTGGATCACGAGGTCAAGAGATCGAGACCATCCCGGTCAACATGGTGAAACCCCGTCTCTACTAAAAATACAAAAAATTAGCTGGGCATGGTGGCACGTGCCTGTAATCCCAGCTACTCAGGAGGCTGAGGCAGGAGAATTGCCTGAACCTGGGAGGCGGAGGTTGCAGTGAGCCGAGATCGCACCATTGCACTCCAGCCTGGGTAACAAGAGCGAAACTCCGTCTCAAAAAAAAAAAAAAAAAAAAAAAAAAGCTGTTTCCCCGCCAGAAATTGAGCCCCCTCCACTCTCACTCCAAGACATCAACTCTGCTGCCGTCCCAAGACCTCATGGTGGGCCACTCTCCCCTGTTTCTGCCCAGCCTGGGAGCCAGTATCGTTAGGCTGCTTACAGCCCCCCTGCTGCTGGGCTACAAGGGCTGGGTTAAGGTGGAGTGAAGCCTTTCAGACCCAGGAATTTCCTCTTTTTTTTGCATGTGCCACCCATCTGGGGGAAGTGTGTTGCTACATTTTGGGTTGTGTTCTCCCTGGGGATCTGTGGGGGGTAGTTGTTCACTCTGTAGCCCCCAGGGTGCTGCTCTGGGTCTTTGTGTTCCCACTGTGGGTTTTTTTCCCCTCAGCTCTGAGTCACCAGGAGGGGTGCATGGCCATGGCCGTGCTGGGGGCCAGTCCGGGGGGATCTGGGGTGGGATTGGCTGCAGGGGGAAGTGGGGTGGCACCGACAGCTTGCACTCCTGCCGAGGCCGTCTGCAGGAAGAAATGCAGGGGGCAGACAGGTTCTGAGGAGCTTTCCCGTGCTCGTCTCATCCTGAAGGAGCCTGGGTGGATGTCTGGGGTCCAGAATGGCCCCACCTGCTGACTGGACACCTCAGGGCTTATTTCCTTCCTCCAGCCCCCCTCTAGCCCCCTTCACATAGCAGAGGTGGCCAGTAAGAGTGTGTTTTTTTTTTTTTTTTTTTTTTTGGGACGGAGTTTCGCTCTTGTTACCCAGGCTGGAGTGCAATGGCGCGATCTCGGCTCACCGCAACCTCCGCCTCCTGGGCTCAGGCAATTCTCCTGCCTCAGCCTCCTGAGTAGCTGGGATTACAGGCACGTGCCACCATGCCCAGCTAATTTTTTGTATCTTTAGTAGAGACGGGGTTTCACCATGTTGACCAGGATCGTCTCAATCTCTCGACCTCGTGATCCACCCGCCTCAGCCTCCCAAAGTGCTGGGATTACAGGCTTGAGCCACCGCGCCCGGCTAAGAGTGTGTTTTTTGAAGCGAATTGTTTTTGCAGGGAGGGCAGGGGTGCTAGTGTGTGCAGGGTGTGTGAGTGTGCAGGATGTGAGTGTGCAGGGTGAGCGCAGGGTGCATGAGTGTGCAGGGTGCATGAGTGTGCAGGGAGTACGAGTGCAGGGAGCGTGTGTGCAGGGAGTGTGAGTGCAGGGTGTATGAGTGTGCAGGGTGAGTGCGGGGAGCATGTGTGCAGGGTGAGTGCAGGGTGTGCAGGATGCGTGAGTGTGCAGGGTGTGAGCCTGCAGGGAGTGCGAGTGCAGGGAGTGCAGGGTGCATGAGTGTGTGCAGGGTGTGAGTGCAGGGTGTGCAGGGAGCATGAGTGCAGGGTGTGTGTGCAGGGAGTGCAGGGTGCATGAGTGTGTGCAGGGAGCGTGTGTGCAGGGTGCACGAGTGCAGAGTGCAGGGTGTGCTACTGTGCAGGGAGTGGGTGTGTGCAGGGTGTGCAAGTGTTTGCAGGGTGTGAGTACGAGTGTGCAGGGTGTGCTAGCGTGTGCAGGCAGCATGAGTGTGTGCAGTGCAGTGCCAGTACACATGGGTTTACAGCCTCATAGCACCAGCAGAAGGCAAATTCCTCAGAGTCGCATGTGCCCAGGGCTGCCTGTACCAGCCCACCTTGCCTGGTGAACTTTTTTCTGTATCCATCTCTTGATTTTTCTGAGTGGGTTAGTAAAATTTATGTTATGTTTTTACAGTCTTAACCAGTTGTTTAGCTCTGTAATGTTGTGTATTTTCACTACCACACAGTAAATCTGCAGATAACTCTGAACCTTTTTTTTTGTTTTTTGTTTTTGAGGTGGAGTTTCGCTCTTGTGACCCAGGCTGGAGTGCAATGGCGCGATCTCGGCTCACCGCAACCTCCGCCTCCTGGGTTCAGGCAGTTCTCCTGTCTCAGCCTCCTGAGTAGCTGGGATTATAGGCACACACAACCATGCCCAGCTAATTTTTTGTATCCCACTGCGCCCGGCAACTCTGAACCCTTTAAACAGCTTCCCATTCACTCCACTTTCTGTCTCTAGGATTTTGGCCACTGTAGGGCCCTTATGTAAGTGGAGTTGCACAGTGTTTTGTGATGGCTCATTTCACTCCTCGTGGTGTCCTTGAGCACAGTCCCTGTGGAGCATGTGTCTGAACTGCCTTCCTTTTTGTGTTTTTGTTTGTTTGTTTGTTTGTTTTTTTTTTTTTTTTTGAGACGGAGTTTCGCTCTTGTTACCCAGGCTGGAGTGCAATGGCGTGATCTCGGCTCATTGCAACCTCTGCTTCCTGGGTTCAGGCAATTCTCCTGCCTCAGCCTCCTGAGTAGCTGAGATTACAGGCGCGCCCCACCATGCCCAGCTAATTTTTTGTATTTTTAGTAGAGACAGGGTTTCACCATGTTGACCAGGATGGTCTTAATCTCTTGACCTTGTGATCCACCTGCCTCGGCCTCCCAAAGTGCTGGGATTACAGGCTTGAGCCACCGCGCCCGGCCTTGCCTTCCTTTTTAAGGCTGAATGATGGGCCAGGGTCTGCACGGACTGCCTATATTTATTCTCCTCCTCTGTTGGGTGCTCAGGTTCCTCTCCCTCTGGCTATTGTGGATGATGCTGCCGTGGATATGGGCGTGGATGCTGCCATGCACAGGGGCATGGATGTTGCCGTGGACGGGGGTGTGGATGCTCCTGTGAACGTGGGTGTACAAATCTGGTTTTATTTCTAACAGAGTACATTATGAGTGAGTCACTATCCTGAGCACCACTGGCATGGCCTGGGGTGCTCTTCCAGGGTTGGGCCATTCGGATACCCCCGGCCATGCCCAGGACCCCAGGCAGGTACCCTGGACACAATTCCACACCAGTTGTCCTGATAGAATAGATTGTGCTTGTACTCACAGCAGCATTATCCACAAAAGGCTGGGTGGTTAGTGGCATTCATACCTGGTTGTGTTTCTTAGAGTTTATTGTTTTGAATAACTTTCGTTCTTCTGTTCATGTCCATTTCTGAGAGAAAGTACCCTGGTGCTGAGGTGCAGGTCGCACGTCTGCTCATGGCCTCTCCTCTGCCCCCTCTTCTGCTCCCTCTCAGCCCGCCTGGTCACAGAGAGGAGCCTTACCTGACAGAGGCGGGAAGGGAGGCGTTCGACAAGTTCTGCAGGCTTCGTCACGGGGAGCTACAGCTGCTTGCCGGGGGCGTCCTGCAGGCCCCACAGCCTGTGCTGGTGAAGGAGTGCGAGCTGGTGAAGGATGTGCTGAACGTCTTGATTGGGGTTGTGTCTGTCACGTTTTCTCTCTGCCAGGTGAGAAGTGCTCCTTCCTAGTCACAGCAGCGTGGGGCTGGCCTGCCCTCCACCAGGCACTGCCCGGCTCTGGACTGGGGAGAACAAGCCTTTCAGGGAGTGGGGAGTGGCAGGGAAGGCCAACTCCGAGGGCCACCAGTGATGACAGCCAGAGTCATCCCATTTTCGTTCTAAAAGGTGTAATTTATTAATGTCCTTTTAAAAAACTGTAGCGCAATAAGATGTATATTGCCATCGGTGAAGCAACAGAAAATATCCCTTCCCCACATTTCCACTTCTGTCCTGAAGAAACGTCAGGTGTCTTCTGAGCTTTCCCACCGCTCGGGAGGAGCATCTGCCTGCCAAGAGCGTCCCGAGATTGGGATGTGCGCCGTTCTCCTCCGTGGACTGTGGGTGTCTCTCTGGGATGGGGCCAGGAGTTGCTGATTCTGGCACCAGCTGCAGTTTATCCAGCCCTCTTACTGGACACTTAAGAAGTAAACGAAGGCCGAACGTGGTGGCTTACACCTGTAATCCCAGCACTTTGGGAGGCCGAGGCGGGTGGATCATGAGGTCAGGAGCTCAAGACCAGCCTGGCCAAGATGGTGAAACCCCATCTCGACTAAAAATACAAAAATTACCTGGGAGTAGTGGTGGATGCCTGTAATCCCAGCTATTCAGGAAGCTGAGGCAGGAGAATCACTTGAACCCAGGAGATGGAGGTTGCAGTGAGCTGACATTGGCTACTGTACTCCAGCCTGGCGACAGAGCGAGACTGTCTCAAAAAAAAAAAAAGTAAACAAATACATTCAGAAAAATGAAGTCTTCTTCTGCAGCTTCTTCATTTAAGTGCTCATCCTTTTCCTTTGTCTTAAATGTTCTATGGTGGCCATTCTTAAACTTCAGTATATACTAGAAGCACAGCTAGTGACTGCCCCAGAAAAGTGCTCACAAGCAAGCTCTAGCTGCGGCCAGCGCCGAGGGCACCAGTTTGCAACATCATTCTCAGGGCTCGTTTTGTCTGTTGTTGGGTTAGCCTTATTATGTGGAACCAACCCTCTTTTTTTTTTTTTTTTTGAGATAGGGTCTTACTCTTTTGCCCAGGTTAGAGTGCAGTAGCGCCATCACAGTTTACAGCAGGCTCAATCTCCTGGGCTCAATCCTAATCCTCCCACCTCAGCCTCCTGTGTAGCTGTGACTACAGGCACACGCCACCACACCCAGCTAATTTTTTTTGTTTTTTAAGACACAGTCTTGCCTGTCACTCAAGCTGTAGTGCAGTGGTGCTATCTTGACTCACTGCAAACTCCGCCTCCTGAGTTCAAGTGATTCTCCTGCCTCAGCCTCCTGAGTAGCTGGGATTATAGGCGCACACCACCATGCCTGGCTAATTTTTGTATTTTTAGTAGAGATGGGGTTTCAGCATGTTGCCCAGGCTGGTGTCGGACTCCTGACCTCATCTGATCTGCCCACCTTGGCCTCCCAAAGTGCTGGGATTACAGGTGTGAGCCACTGTGCCTGGCACCCCTGGCTAATTTTTAAAATATAGAGATGGGTCTTACCGTGTTGCCCAGGCTGGTATGAACTCCTGGGCTCAAGTAATCTGCCTGCCTCAGCCTCCCAAACTGCTGGGTGTACAGGTGTGAGCCACTGTGCCCAGCTCTTACTTTCATTTCTGATTTTATTAATTTGAATTTTTTCTCTTTTTTTTTTTTTTTTGAGACAGAGCTTCACTCTTGCTACCCAGGCTGGAGTGCAATGGCGCGATCTTGGCATACCGTAACCTCCGCCTCCTGGGTTCAAGTAATTCTCTTGCCTCAGCCTCCCGAGTAGCTGGGACTATAGGCATGCACCACCATGCCCAGCTACTTTTTTTTTTTTTTTTTGTATTTTTAGTAGAGATGGGGTTTCACCACGTTAACCAGGGTGGTCTCGATCTCTTGATCTTGTGATCCACCTGCCTTGGCCTCCCAAAGGTGCTGGGATTATAGGCGTGAGCCATGGCGCCCAGCCTCTCTTTTTTTAATAGTCATTTTATTCCCTAATTATTCTAGCTAAAACTTTCCAATTTTGTTGATATTTTCAAAGAATCAACTTTTTTTTGGTTCTCTGTTGTTTTCCTTTTCTGTATTTATTATTATTATTTTTTGAGATGCAGTCTCACTCTTTTGCCCAGGCTGGAGTGCAGTGGTATGATCTCAGCTCACTGCAGTCTCCATCTCCTGGGTTCAAGTGATTCTCCTGCCTCAGCCTCCCAAGTAGCTGGGACTACAAGTGTGCACCACTAGGCTAATTTTTTGTATTTTTAGTAGAGATGGGGTTGTTGGACAGGCGGTCTCAAAATCCTGACCTCAAGTGATTTACCCACTTTGGCCTCCCAAAGTATTGGTGTTACAGGCATGAGCCACCATGCTTTGCCTGCTCTCTCTCTCTGCTCTAATTGTTACTTGTTTCCTTCTGCTAGTTTTGAGTTTAACTTTTTTTTTTGAGGCGGAGTTTTGCTCTTGTTGCCCAGGCTGGAGTGCAGTGGCGCGATCTTGGCTCACCACAACTTCCGCCTCCCAGGGTCGAGTGATTCTCCTGCCTCAGCCTCCTGAGTAGCAGGGATTACAGGCATGTATGAACATGCCTGGCCAATTTTTTGTATTTTTAGTAGAGATGGGGTTTCATCATTTTGGTCATGCTGGTCTTGAACTCCTGACCTCGTGATTCGCCTGCCTTGGCCTCCCAATGTGCTGGGATTACAGGCGTGAGCCACCGCATCTGGCCTGACTGCCTTTCTTTTTTTTTTTTTCTTTTTTTTTTTTTTTTGAGACGGAGTTTCGCTCTTGTTACCCAGGCTGGAGTGCAATGGTGCGATCTCGGCTCACCGCAACCTCCGCCTCCTGGGCTCAGGCAATTCTCCTGCCTCAGCCTCCTGAGTAGCTGAGACCAACAGGCATGCACCATCATGGCCGGCTAATTTTTTAATTAAATTTTTTTTTTATTTTGAGATGGAGTCTCTCTCTGTAGCCCAGGCTGGAGTGGGAAGGCGCAGTCTCAGCTCACTGCAACCCCGCCTCTTGTGTTCAAGTGTTTCTCATACCTCGGCCCCTGGAGTAGCTGGGACTACAGGCACACACCACCACACCTGGTTAATTTTTGTATTTTTAGTAGAGACGGGGCTTTGCCATGTTGGCCAGGTTGGCTGTGAACTCCTGACCTGAAGTGATCTGTCTGCCTTGGCTCCCCAAGTCCTGGGATTACAGACGTGAGCCACCATGCCTGGCTAATTTGTACAGTTTTTATAAGGATGAGGGTCTTGCTGTGTTGCCCAGGCTTGTCTCAGGCTCCTGGGCTCAAGTGGTCCTCCTGCCTCAGCCTCCCAAAGTGCTGAGATTATAGCCAAGAGCCACTGAGCTTGGCCTAACAGCTCTTTTTAAAATCTCTTTAGAGTACGCACAGGGCTGCTGTGGGTTTGATATCTTTTTTGTTAGTAATGCAAATATTTGCAGCGGTAACTTTCCCTCCTGGCGGGGCGTTTGCTGCATCCCATACATTTTGGTTGTGGTGAGCCCTCTGTTGGGGGTTTCCACTCTCTGGTTATAAATATGTTGTGGAGAATGGGCTCTGATGAGTCTGTGTGTGTATCTTCCATTATTTCCTTTAATTCATCTCTGAGAGCCAGATGAGCAGGTCTCATGGCAAACATGTTTTATAGCTTCTGCCCAGGAAGCTGTGTACTTGTGTCCTGTGAAGGTGCTGTGTTTTTCTACGCTTAGCATTTCAAACATGTATTTTTCAGTGTGGTCAGTGAAAATTTCTACCCTGTTTTTGTTTGTATGTTTTTATTCCTCGGTGCAGGAGTTCTGGGTATGCTTTTTGAGCATTTGCTTTTGGGTCCTGTGGGTACTCTAGGCGGTGTGGGGTTGGGTGCAGTGGTGGAGGGAGATAGCACCTTACTGGGCATCTGGGTGCCTGGCCTCTGTGACCTGTGTCCTCTGCCCCTGTGTAGCTGGCTCAGGCCTTTGTGGTGAAGCAGGGCATCCATGTATCAGGAGCGTCTCCCGAGAGCATTAGCAGCCTCCTCTCAGAGGTGGCCGAGTATGGGACCTGCTACATGCGCCTGAGCCACTTCTCTCTGCAGCCCGTCCTGGACTCCTCGTACAGCAAAGGCCTTGTGTTCCAGGTATGGTCTCTGCCTCATGGTTGTCAGGAACCTTTGAGAGAACGGTGCACATGTTCTGGAAAAGAGAATCTTAGAGGTCCTTCTGCGGGACCACAGAGCCTAAACCTTTTATTTCCTTGCTAACATCTGAAACCCGATAGTGACTCTTCAGGGATGGGTCAGTGATGATGTTTTCCCTCACTGGAAACCTGGGGCAGATGTGTGTGGGCCCTGGGTTGGTGGGAGGCAGGCCTCGCCAGCATTCGGGGTGTGCAGGGCAGGCAAGGCAGTGAGTGGGGCTCTTGCTGCCCGCACCTTGGTGGGAGCAGTCATCCGCACTGTGGATGACTGACAGGGCAGGACTCTTGCATTGGGTAAATTTATGCTGCTGGGATTTCTAAGCCAAGCCTGGCTCTGGAAGCTGCTGTTTGTGAGTCTTGAAGCTGGCTCATATGCTGGGTAGAGGCCCAGGGAATGGGGGAATGCACCTTGAATGGGAGAGGACGGGCAGGCAGATGATGGGACGTTCGGGGAGTGGAGAGGAGGGTATTGGGGAAGCTGGGCAGAGAGCCCTCAGGAGGAGCCATGCGGTGCTGGCGCCTTCGACTGTTGGTGCTGCAGTGGGGGCTGAGGGTGGGGTGATGCAGTGAGGTTTAGGTTTTAGATGGGCTCGGGAGGTCGGCGTGGTGGGAGCTGCATGGGGTGGGGACAGCTTCTGGGCAGATGAGCAGCCCTGGGGTTCTTGAGGGCTGGAGATGGTGGAGAAGGTGTTGGAGCAGTGGACACTGAGAAGGGTCAGACTGTGGTTCTCACTTGTGTGGCAGGCGTGGCCAGGCCAGGTGGCTCCTGGGGTGGGTAGACTGAGATTGGTCCAGGGTTGGCATGAACTTCAGGGCTTGCTGCTGTGGTATTACCCAGGATGCTGGTGCCACCGAGACTCCTGTGGTCTGAGCAGCCGAAGCCCTCACAGAGCTAGTGTCTGTGCATAGAGCGCAGCTGCTCTTTCCACCCTCATCCCCAAATCCCAGAAGCCACGTCCCTGGGCAGCTGGTCTCGGATGAGAGGAGGGATTGGTGGTGGGCCATGGCTTGTGGAGGTCCAAATGTCTACCTGGCCTGGTGGCTGGACGTGGCTCACAGAGGCCCGTTGCTCGGAAATGAAGCCCAGAGCTGAGGCAGGGAGCAAAGTGCCGTGCCGAGCACTGGTGCCCTCAGGCCCTGGGCACAGGCTGTGTCCATGTTCCTGGCTGCCCTCCTCCCAGCCCTCTTGCCTACAGGCCTTCACCAGTGGCCTCAGGAGGTACCTGCAGTATTACCGGGCCTGCGTCCTCGCCACTCAGCCCACCCTGAGCCTCCTCACCATTGGTTTTCTCTTCAAGAAGCTGGGCCGGCAGCTGAGGTGAGCCTCAGCATGGCAGCTGAGCAGGGGACTGTGGGTGAGGTGTGGGGCTTGCTGGGCAGTGGGGGGGTTTGCCCTGCTCCCCGGCAAGGAGGGCCTGTGAGAAGAGCCCTCAGCAGGCGACTGGACAGCCCTTTCCCGGCTGAATTCAGGTGCCAGCTACCGAGCAGGTGTGTCTGCTGTGGGCCCACGACAGCTGGTCCATCCAGGCCCTCCAAGCCCGGTGGCTCCTGCCCAATCAGTACACAGAGTCCCTGGGGCTGTGGCATCTGGTGCACACAAGCTGGTTAGTGAGCAACCAGGCTGGGGGGCCACTGGCAAGTGCCGCCGGAGAAGGAAGACTGAGGATTGGGGGGTGGGAGCTGGAGGGACAACCTTCCAAGCAGAGGAGCAGAGTGTGGCAGCCCAGAGGAGACCCAAGGGTGAGACAGTGCCAGACGCTGGGAGGGGTAGGAGTGGGCTGTGAAGGGTGTGGGTTGTGGCAGATGCCTGGTGCCACTGTGTGGATGAGAGGGGCTCTCAGGTGCAGCCCCCATGTGGGGTGAGGAAATGGGAGGATCAGGGTGATTCGGGTGTTGGCCAGCGCCTGGGAGGGAGGTGCCTGTTCAGTGTGGGTGCTTCAGTGGGGTCTGTGTGGACAGCACAGGGGCACAGGGCTGGGCATGAGCCCTGCAGGGCCATTGGGGTGCATCTGGTTTTTAAGGCCAACATCTAAAGTCAGTTGCTTCAGGGAGCATGAATATTTGTGGAGATTTTGCTCACAGTCTGGTCCAGGCCTGGGGACCCTGAGCCCAGTCGCCTGGTCTGATCCTGCCTCTGGGTCTAGGTACCTGGCCGAGCTCTGTGGTGTTGGTGCTGCACTCCCAGGCACCTGCGGAGGAGGGCCCAGGGCCGAGTTTCCCACGGTGAGTCTTGCATCCCTGCTGAGCGTGCCGGCCTGGTGGGCTCCAGGAAAGGGGGTGACTGAGTGCGTCCCTGGGGGGCTGCTGCTGGCAGGGGTGCACCTCACTGAGCTAGCCCCCCGTGCCATCTGCAGGGCGTGAAGCTGCTCTCCTACCTCTATCAGGAGGCGCTGCACAACTGCAGCAATGAACACTACCCCGTGCTGCTGTCCCTGCTGAAGACCAGCTGCGAGCCCTACACGCGGTGGGCAGCGGGCTGGGGGGGGCTGGGCTGTCGCACACTCCCACCAGACAGACATCTGAGAGCAGCCCCTTGTCAGACACCTGTTGAATGTGGGGCTCACATAGGAAGGGGAGGACAGGATAGGTGGACTGGGCAGGAACCCCCCACCCCCTACCCTAAACCCTAATGGACAGCATGCCCCACCCTTGCCTCCATGGACAGCCATGCCCCTGCTTCTCACTGCTGGCCCCACCCAGCTCTCCACTGACCACACCCACCCCTGCTGCTCTCCCACTGCAGCTTCATCCACGACTGGGTGTACAGCGGGGTGTTCAGAGACACTTACGGCGAGTTCATGATTCAGGTGAACCAGGAGTACCTCAGCTTCCGAGGTAGGTGGCAGTTGGCTGTGGGGCGGGGCTCTGTGCCTGTGGGCCTGGGTTCAGGGCCATAGCATGCCAGCCACGCTGGTGTTCCCCCCACCATAGATAAGTCATACTGGACCCATGGCTACGTGCTCATCTCCAAAGAGGTAGAGGACTGTGTTCCCGTGTTTCTGAAGCACATTGCCCATGACGTGTACGTCTGCGGGAAGACCATCAACCTGCTGAAGCTCTGCTGTCCACGGGTGAGGAGGGGCTCCTGTGTGGGGAAGGGAGCAGCTGGGGCTGTGTCTGAGGCCAGGGCTGAGTCCCGGCGGCTGTGCCTGCATCCCCTTTGGCAGCATTACCTCTGTTGGTCTGATGTCCCCGTACCCCGGATCTCAGTGATTTTCTCCCTGGAGGAGTTGAAGGAGATTGAGAAGGACTGTGCTGTCTATGTTGGGCGCATGGAGAGAGTGGCCCGTCACAGCTCTGTCAGCAAGGAGGAGAAGGTGCGTCGCGCCACAGGTCTTGGGGGCTTTCTTTGTTCCTGCCTCTGCTTCCTGGCGTCTCAGGCTGGTGGGGAGGATGTGAGGGCCATGCAAGATGGGTGGGCTCCCTTCTGGCATTTTCTGTCCTGGTGGTGTGGGTGGGTGGGTGGGTGCCAAGGGGGAGTTGAGATGAATGTCCTGGAGCCAGATGCCAGGGAGGGGCTCTGTCCTCCTGGGTCTGGGTGGCTCAGCCTGAAGCCCAGGCCTTGCTGGCTTGGGAAGCTCCACTGGGGCTTCCCTTGGGCCTGCTGGCTGTGGACAGATAGTCCCAACTGTGCTCCAGGGCGGCAGAGTGTGTGGTTCCACACGCAAGTGGCCTTTGCAAACTCCCCTCCTACTGGGAAGGGATGATGTCAGAAACAGGCCACGCCTCTCCTGCGTCCTCAGGGAGGGGCTTAGTGGTACATTTGGTGCCATTCCCAGGAACACGCTTTCTGGCCTGGGCAGGGGCAGGGCCAAGAGGCTAAGCAGGAAAGCTTCCTCTCCTCTCTGAGGCCCCTTGGTTTCCCTCCAGGGTGGACACACAGCCTGGGGTCCTCAACCCCCAGATGTCTCTGTGGGAGCCAGTCAGCTCCAGTCCGTGGCCTGGAGCCAGCCTTGCCACTGCTGAGAGCCAGGGCGGGGGAGGGTGTCCTGCTGTCATTTGGCGCCTCCTCTCACCCTTGGGCTGTGTGTCTTGCCTGCCGGCCCTGATCCCACATGTGTCCTAGGTGAGGGGTCAGAGGACTAGGTTGCTTTTCTTCTTTTTTTTTTTTTTTTTTGTGAGATGGAGTTTCGCTCTTGTTACCCAGGCTGGAGTGCAATGGCGCGATCTCGGCTCACTGCAACCTCCGCCTCCTGGGCTCAGGCAATTCTCCTGCCTCAGCCTCCTGAGTAGCTGGGATTACAGGCACGTGCCACCATGCCCAGCTAATTTTTTGTATTTTTAGTAGAGACGGGGTTTCACCATGTTGACCAGGATGGTCTCGATCTCTCGACCTCGTGATCCACCTGCCTCGGCCTCCCAAAGTGCTGGGATTACAAGCTTGAGCCACCGCGCCCGGCCTAGGTTGCTTTTTTTTCCTTTGTCAGGGTCCCACTGTGTCGGCCAGGAGGCTGGAGTACAGTGGCACCAACATGGCTCCCTGCAGCCTCCACCTCCCAGGCTCAAGGGATCCTCCTGCCTCGGCCCACCCCCCAAGTAGTTGATACTATAGGCGTCTGCCACCACACCTGGCTAATTTTTGTGTCTTTGTAGAGATAGAGTTTTGCCATGTTGTTCAGACTGGCCTGGAACTCCTGAGCTCTCATGATCCACCCACCTCAGCCCCCTAAAGTGCTAGGATTACAGGCATGAGCTGCTGTGCCTGGCCAGCATTGTTTGTTTACCAATTGTCTTTTTTAGGAATTACGTATGGAAATTGCAAAACAGGAATTAATTGCTCATGCCCGGGAAGCAGCCTCCAGGGTCCTGAGTGCACTGAGTGGTGAGTGGCCCCAAGTCCTCCCTTCTACAGTTCTGGGTGTGCCTTGCTGGGGCCTCCTTGTGACTGTGTGCCCCTTACTTTCCCAATGCAGACCGGCAGATGTCAGAGCGGATGGCCTTGGACGCCCGGAAGCGCGAGCAGTTTCAGAGGCTGAAGGAACAGTTTGTGAAGGACCAGGAGGTAGGTGGGACCTGCCCCTGCTGGGTCAGGCCTAAGTCCTGATTTTACAGCCCAGGCTGTGTGTGTTTTACAGCGACGCCAGGCGGCCAGGCAGGAGGAGCTGGATGACGACTTCAGCTATGCCCGTGAGCTCCGAGACAGGGAGAGGAGGCTGAAGTCCCTGGAGGAGGAGCTGGAGAGGAAGGCAAGGTGGGGCAGCAGGGGCCCCAGGCCCAGGGGTGCGGGTGCAGCAGGGGCCCCGGAGCTCTGCTTTAATCTTACTGATGATTTTACTTTGTGTTTTGAAAACCTTCAGGCATACATTAAGGTAGAAAGACCAATATGCTGAACCCAGAGTGGCTGTGGCCTTTCTGCCATACGCAGGCGTCCGTACCCATCCCAAGTGTTGCCTTGTGGGTGGTTTGTATGGATGAGGATCTGAGCAAGGCCTGTGTGCTGTTTGGGGTCCTGTCTCTTTGTTTATCTTCTTTTTTTTTTGAGACAGAGTTTCGCTCTTGTTACCCAGGCTGGAGTGCAATGGCGCGATCTCGGCTCACCGCAACCTCCGCCTCCTGGGTTCAGGCAATTTTCCTGTCTCAGCCTCCTGAGTAGCTGGGATTACAGGCACGTGCTGCCATGCCCAGCTAATTTTTTTGTATTTTTAGTAGAGACGGGGTTTCACCATGTTGACCAGGATGGTCTCGATCTCTTGACCTCGTGATCCACCCGCCTCGGCCTCCCAAAGTGCTGGGATTACAGGCTTGAGCCACCGCGCCCGGCCTTCATGTACTTTTTTACATTAGTTTTCAATTCTCAGGTCTGCACCTGTAGGAGAAGAGGCCCTGCTTCTTAGGGGCCTGGGGCCCTCAGCTTCCTGCTCACCCCTTGCTTCAGGCCATGCAGGATCTCATTCTGGTTTTCATCCAACAGACCTTGCTGAGCCCTTGCTGGGCACCGACTTGCCAAGGTTTCCCAGCCTGGCAGGTGGAAGGGCCTGCCTGGTGCCACCCTGCAGGTGCCATGAGGGCCCAGAGCTATCCGGCCCTGGCAGGGGGAGATTAGGGGCAGGGGCCCACTGGGGCCTCTGTTGTGCAGAACCATTCTCGCCCGAGGGGCGCCAGGTGGATGGGGTGGGGTGACTCTTGTGGCTGTGTCCTTTCTGGGTGTGGCTTCAGGCAGGCGCTGGTCGACCACTACAGCAAGCTCTCTGCAGAGGCAGCTCGTCGGGAGCAGAAGGCGCTGTGGAGAATCCAGAGGCACCGACTGGAGAGTGCACGGCTTCGCTTTCTCTTAGAAGATGAGAAACGCATTCAGGTATCTCAGCAGCTTTAGATGGCAGCTCTTCCCCTGGGCTCTGGGGGGTCTAGTAACCCCCTGCAACTGCACACAGACCTGCGTGCTCTTATGGGAGAGGGCTGGTGGTTCTTGTGTTTGTGACAATGCCACTGAATTGCTGATAGAGGTGGTGAGGAGCTCGTGGTTTTGGAGTGCTTTCTGCAGGCTGGGGGCCCAGTGGAACCCAGCACAAGCCTTGTCTGGTTCAGTGCACGTGGCTGCTGTGGGCATAGGGGCCGTGCTTTTCTCCAGCTCTGCTGGTTATCCTTCTGGCTTGAATTTCAGGAAATGCTGAAAGCGATGACTGAGGCTCACCAGCCCCAGGAGCCGCCAGACTTTCTTTTGAGCCCACACTCCCAGGTGAGCAGCAGAGTAGAACCCAGGGTGCCCTAGCTCTGAGCTGGGGGTGCTGGGCCTGGCTGTTTTCCACAGCCCTTGGCACCTGGCGAGTGTCGGTCACGGCTGCAGAGCTGAACTTGGGACAGAGTTTGAGGGCTCTGGGAGCCTGAGGCCAGACTGGGTCTGATGTCATGTGTGTTTCAGGTCACATCTAGCCCTGAGCACCCAGACGGAGGCCAAGGCTGTGATTCTGGGACTGCAGAGCAACACTCGGCTTCCTGGGATTGCCCAAACAGGCCAGACCTGTGGACCCCACAGCCCCTTAAGCCTCTAGCAGTGGGAGCTGGTGGCCCAGGGCTGCAGCAGGCAGAGGAGCCTGGGTCCTTTTCCGACAACCTCAGCATTGGAGACTTCCTACCTGTGGGCCCAGGGGCTGAGCAGTCTTTGCAGACTGGCACGGTCCCTCTCCTGGAGGCAGCGCTGCAGACCATCAGCTCGGACCTGCCCGCCTCACCTCCTGGGGAGGCACCCGCAGCAGCCAACACTCAGCCCTCCAAGCCACAGGAGTACGACTTTAGTACTGTCCTGAGGCCGGCTGTGGCCGCCTCACCTTCACCAGGGCCCCTCCAGCCTGCAGAGTGCAGCTTGGGCGGCTTGGGGCCACAGCTGTGGGAGGACATTCATGGGAAGCTGGATGCCTGTGTCTCTGCCTTGCAGGTGGCCCTGCCTCCCTCACACCCACCCAGGTGTGCCGCCCTGGAGGAGGGGAGCAGCCAGCACATAGAGCAGCTTTCTGAGCATGTGTCAGAGGGTGGTGTTCCCACAGGGGGCTACAATTCTGGAATAGCTCCCACTCAGCCACAGTGGAATACCCACAGGCTTGTGTCCGATGCCAACATCAGGGTCGGGGAGCAAATGTCAGATGCAGCTCCCACCCGGCCACGGTGGAACATCCATGGGCACGTGTCTGATGCCAGTATCAGGGTTGGGGAGAACGTGTCGGACGTGGCTCCCACCCGGCCACGTTTGAACATCCATGGACACGTGTCCGATGCCAGCATCAGAGTTGGGGAGAATGTGTCAGACGTGGCTCCTACCCGGCCACGGTGGAACACCCATGGGCACGTGTCCGATGCCAGCATCAGCTTGGGGGTATGTGTGTCGGACGTGGCTCCCACCCGGCCACGGTGGAACACCCATGGACCCATTCCTCCGCCCCACGTGATGATGGGGGCCCTCTCACCAGAAACTGAGTCCAACACACCCAGGCCCCAGCAGAGCCTCCCTGGCCACATGTCCCAGTCAGTGCTCAGCCTGGGAGCACAGAACGCTGCTCTGGACTGTGGGCCACAGCTGCCTGTAGAAGTGGGGCCATCTCTCTCCTCCCCCAGCTTAGGCTGTGGGGAGGAGAGCACCAGCATGGGAGAGAACGTGTTGGCCTTGGCTCCCACTGTGCCACAGTGGAACATCGAGGGACACGTGTCCAACACCACCATCAGCATGGGGGAGAACGTGTTGGACATGGCTCCCTCCCGGCCACAGTGGAACATCGAGGGACACGTGTCCGACGACACCATCAGCATGGGAGAGAACACATCGGATGTGGCTCCCACCCGGCCATGCTGGCCCAACACTCTGGGAGACAGTGTCTCTGAAGAACCAGGTTAGAGTTGGGTGGCTGATGGCCGGTAGTGGGACTGTGGGACCCACAGAGCCTGGGAGGTAGGCGGGAGGTGGGGCTGGCTGTGAGTGAAGGTCCCCTCAGGACTCCTTGTTTGTCAGGGAGGACCTGAGCTGCTGTTTGGGGGACAGGGGAGGGGCTGCCTGGGCTAGGGCTGGCTCTGCTCTGTCCCCTGCGCAGGCGCTTGGCCCAGACACTCCCATGTCCACTTGTGTCCACACAGGCCCTGGGAGGAATGAAGACACTGAGGAGCTCTCTCCAAATTGGCCTCTGAACTCACAGGTGAGGTGGATGCAGCCTAGGGGGTCACAGCATGCAGGGAGGTCTCTGTGCCTCTAGGTTATCATGTGGGCAGATCCCATGTGCGATTTTCCTTTTGGCACAAGGTGGGCAAGTGGGGGCAGTGTGATGTGGGGAGGTGGCTCTCATGCTGGTGTTTTGTTAGGAAGACGCAGCTGCCCAGAGCAGCCCAGGACCTGGTGAGGCGGCGGCGGCGGAGGCCTGGGACGGGGAGCAGGCCTACCTGGCGGGCCTGTCAGGGCAGTACCACTTAGAGCGGTACCCGGACAGTTACGAGTCCATGTGTGAGTGCAGTGTTGCTGTGGTGGGGGCAGAGCCAGAGCCCTGGGCAGGCAGGTTCCTAGCACGCTCTCCATCTACCACAGCCGAGCCACCCGTCGCTCATCTTCTGCGCCCCGTGCTTCCCCGGGCCTTCGCCTTCCCCGTGGACCCCCAGGTCCAGCCCGCCGCAGATGAGACCGCTGTGCAGCTGAGTGAGTTGCTGACGCTGCCTGTGCTCATGAAGCGCTCCATCACGGCGCCGCTGGCCGCCCAGTGAGTGCCCCCACCCAGGCAGCCTGCCCACCCAGCCCGCCCCAGCGGCACCCTGATTCCAGCTCCCTCCTGTCAGCATCTCCTTGGTGAACAAGGCTGCCGTTGACTACTTCTTCGTGGAGCTGCACCTGGAGGCACACTATGAGGCGCTGCGGCACTTCCTGCTGATGGAGGACGGCGAGTTTGCCCAGTCCCTCAGTGACCTGCTCTTTGAGAAGGTGACTTCCGCACACAAAGCTGGGATGCGGCTGGTGGTAGAGGGGAGGCCGTGGGGAGGGGGAGACTGGCCCTGCTGCTCTGGCACAGCCCCATGAGGTGCTGGTGCGTGGCCAGGGACGTGCTTGGGGCTCCTGGGGATGTTAGTCCTTTTTCTGCCCAGCTTGGGGCCGGGCAGACGCCTGGGGAGCTGCTTAACCCGCTGGTACTGAACTCCGTGCTGAGCAAGGCCCTGCAGTGCAGCCTGCACGGGGACACCCCGCACGCCTCCAACCTCTCCCTCGCCCTCAAGTACCTTCCCGAGGTGTTTGCCCCCAATGCCCCGGATGTGCTGAGCTGCCTGGAGCTCAGGTACAAGGTCAGCAGCAGCCCTGGCCACGGGGATGGGGCAGGGGCCTGCCCACGGGACACCTGCTGAGCGGGGGGCTCCCGGCAGGTGGACTGGCCCCTCAACGTCGTCATCACCGAGGGCTGCCTGAGCAAGTACAGCGGCGTCTTCTCCTTCCTGCTGCAGCTGAAGCTCATGATGTGGGCACTCAAGGACATCTGCTTCCACCTCAAGCGCACAGGTGAGGCCTTGCTGGACCCCGGCGCCCCGGGCTTGAGGCTGTGCTCACCTCTGCCCTCTCCTCTCTGCCAGCCCTGCTGAGCCACATGGCCAGCTCCGTGCAGTTCCGCCAGCTGCAGCTGTTCAAGCATGAGATGCAGCACTTTGTGAGGGTCATCCAGGGCTACATTGCCAACCAGATCCTGCACGTCACCTGGTGCGAGTTCAGGGCCAGGCTGGCCACCGTGGGCGACCTGGAGGAGATGCAGCGTGCGCATGCGGAGTACCTGCACAAGGCCGTCTTCAGGTGAGGCCTGGGCACTGTTGCGTCCCTCGCCCTGGGGTGGCAGCTCAGCCCACCCAGCAGCACTGCTTCCCCCCAGGGGCCTGCTCACGGAGAAGGCGGCGCCCGTCATGAACATCATCCACAGCATCTTCAGCCTCGTGCTCAAGTTCCGCAGCCAGCTCATCTCCCAGGCCTGGGTCCCTGCTGGGGGCCCACGGGGTGCAGAACACCCCAACTTTGCACTCATGCAGCAGTCCTACAACACCTTCAAGTACTACTCCCACTTTCTCTTCAAAGGTGAGGCCCACCCCAGCTGGGAGGGCAATGCGGGGTTCACAGTGTGGGCAGAGGCCTGAGTGGCTCATTGATCCCCAGTGGTGACCAAGCTGGTGAACCGCGGCTACCAGCCTCACCTGGAGGACTTCCTGCTGCGCATCAACTTCAACAACTACTACCAGGATGCCTGAGGCTGCTCTGCCGGGGACATGCACAATAAACGTGTCCTTGAACCCTGTTTGTTTGTGTCTCTCTCTCCCAGGTTGGGGCTGAGGACAGGGCAGGGGGGAAGAATGACCACAGAGACGGGCCTGAGGGAGATGCTGGTTTACTTACGAGCCTGGGTCCAGTGCCCAGGGGCCAGGTGGGTGGTAGAGCTGCCCTGCTGAGCCAGCGTCAGACAGAGACAGGTCAGGTCCTGACTGGATGTCTCTGCCTTCATGGAAAGACAAGTGTGTGTGGGCCAGCACAGAGGGCGTAGCCTGGCACTGTCTTGGCCACTCAGCAACACACTGGGGCCTCGGGGGACTCCAGGGATGTGGAGCATGCCGAGGCCATTACGATGATCACGTCACACACAGTTCTGCTGCCCAGAGTGGGGGCTTGCTGCTGTAGGAACGCTGCCCACCAGTTGCCCCTCTGGCCTCTGTGGCCTCGGGCTCTGTGGCGGCCCCTGCCTCGCAGTGGTAAGGGGTCTCCAGTAGCTTCAGTACCCGCCGAACCTGGAGGAGTGTGAGGGTGAGAGGAGTCTGAGCCCAGCCCTCCTCCCACAGACCAGAGGGTTAGTCATGTGCTTGCCTCTGAGAAGTCCCCACGCTCGGCAGCCTCGATGGCGTTCTGTGCGATGTAGTTCCTCAGCACATACTTGGGGTTGCTGGCGCGCATCACACGCACACGCTCGGCCTGCCAGGCAGCAGCATCTCCAGCACCCTCCAGGTCCTTGTCCAGCCGGGCTCTGGAATTACAGCCGGGCTCTAGAATCACAGCCGGGATGGACCTTCCCAACATGACCACGGACGCAGAGCTCACCTGTACGCCTGAAGCCAGGTGGCCCAGTGGTCCTGGTTCCTGCTCTGCAGCTCGGCCGCGCTTAGCTGTTCCAGCTGAGACTGCTGCTCCACACGCTCCAGCTCCCTGGCGATGCCTGCCCGGGTGCCCATGAGCGCAAACAGCTGCGGGTTTGACTGTGCCAGCATCAACATCATGGACAGCTGCCTGCAGGGAGGCCGGGGTGTCTGGGAGGCAACCCTCGACTGTTCTGCCCTGTAGGCAGGTGTTCCTTCCGCCCCACCCTTCAGTCCCACTGGCAGGGACGGACCCGGGTGGGCACACACCAGCCATGCCCATGCTCTGCTGCCCAGCTTCCTGCTGGAGTCTCCGCCTCCAGAGTTCAATGCTTGTGGGACAGGCACTGCTATTAGCACTTCCCTTATTTCCAGAAGGGTCCAGATGGGCAGGGGGCTTCATGTCAGCAGGGCCTACTCGCCAGTGCTCCCAGCCAACCCCACTAGTCTTGTTTTTTAAGTTAAAAGCAATAGCCGGTGTGGTGGCTCATGCCTGTAATCCCAGCACTTTGGGAAGCCAAGGCAGGCAGATGACCTGTGGTCAGAAGTTCAAGAGCAGCCTGACCAACATGGAGAAATCCCATTTCTACTACAAATACAAAATTAGGCATGGTGGCGAATGGGCTTGTAGCTACTTGAGGCAGGAGAATTGATTGAACCCGGAGGCAGAGGTTGCAGTGAGCTAAGATGGTGCCATTGCACTCCAGCCTGGGAAACAGGAGTGAAACTCCTATTTAAAAAAAAAAAAAAAAAAAAAAGGCAACAGCACTTGGGCAGGGACTTCCCTTTGGAAGATGGTGTGGGAAAGGCTGGCCTCTGGGAACCTGTCCTCTCTGGCAAGTCAGAGGCTTTCTCTGAGGCTCACCTACAGCAGAGACCACTCTCCCCCCACACCTGTGTTGGCATCATCACCCTCTCCTCTGTAACCAGTGGGCCCCAGTACCTCAGAGACCCTGACTGCACCGTTCCCTGGGAGCAGAGCAGCCACCTGGGCCCCAGCCAGCTCTGCCTTCAGCTTCCCCTCCGGCCCTCTTTCTGATTGTGCTTCCCCTTCTGGAAACAAATCCAAGGAAGCAGGAACCAAGTACTCACCGGGGATCCATCTGGGGCCGGAAGGCTAGCCTCAGCTCCTCCAGGGAAGCACACTGCTCCATCAGCCTGGCCAGGAACTCCGCCAGGCCCGGTGACTCCGGATCCACCAGGAAGGAACTCAGCAAGTAGAAGGTGTTTGTGAAGTCAGCACCTGGAACACAGGCTGCTCAGAGCCAGAAGCAGAAGGCCCAGGGTCCTCAACCTGGTGCCACTCGGACCCACACACTGGCACAGGTGCTGCACAGACCTATAGCCCCCACCCCCGCACAGGTGCTGCACAGACACATGTGTTGCCCCTGGTACAGGTGCCACAAACGCCCTCCTCCCAACCCCGGCACAGATGCCTGACAGACACACTGCCTCCGGGTATAGGTGCTGCATGAGCCCTGTTCAGCACTGGATCCTGCGACTCCTGAGCCCTCCACAGCCCACTCCTCCGCCTCCACCCATCCACCGCCCAGCAAGGCTACCACTCGGACCCTGCAAGCCACCTTGTAACGTGGGCTAATACTGAGAAGGCATGGAGGCTGCTGCTGGCCTCATGTCATCACAGTCACGACTGCCTGCTTTGAGAGCTACTGAGTGTTGAGAAGCTGCTGTAACCCACCTGCAGAAGACCCAACATGTGAAAGACAGATCCTCCCCGATCAGGGAAACACTGTCATGTATAACCACAGTAACCCCTAGGACAACATCTAAAAACAACAGAAAATGAGACGGGAATCAAAGCAATGTACTGCGACAAAGTCCAATACACATGAAGGAGGCGGCGATGGAGAACGCAAGGGACCAAAAACATGGCAGAAGTTGTTCCTGATCAGTAATAATCCTCCAACAAGAAGCAGATAGGCAAAAATGGGTGAAAAGACCATTTCCATGCTGTCTACACAATCTGCAGAATGTTCAAAATCACGAACAGGCTGGAAGTGAAAGGGTGAAAAAACCGAGGTAAAGAGCAACCTGAAGAGAGGTGAGGCGACTACACTCAAATCAGGTAAGTTTTCTTTTCTTCTTTGAGACATAGTCTTGCTCTGCCGCCCAGGCTGGAGTGCAGTGGTATGATCTCGGCTCACTGCAACCTCCAACTCTCGGGTTCCAGCGGTTCTCCTGCCTCAGCCTCCCAAGTAGCTGGGATTACAGATGCCACCACCGCCATGCCCAGCTAATTTTTGTATTTGTAGTAGAGATGGGATTTCACTATATTGGCTAGGCTGGTCTAGAACTCCTGACTTCAGGTGATCTGCCCACCTTGGCCTCCCAAAGTGCTGGAATTACAGGCATGAGCCACCGTGCCCAGCGAGATAAGATTTTAAATAAAAAATTGTCACAAGGGCCAGTAAAGGTAGCTCACCCCTGAAATCCCAGCTACTTGGGAGGTTGAGGTGGGAGGATCACTTGAGCCCAGGAGGCGGAGGGTGCAGTGAGCCGTGCCCGTGCCCAGGAGGCGGAGGGTGCAGTGAGCCAAGATTGAGCCACTGTACTCCGGCTGGGGTGACTGATTGAGGTTCTGTCTCAAAACCAAAAAACAAACCCGAAACACAACATGTCAAAATTGATGGATACCGCAGAAGCAGTGACCAGAAGAACATATACAGCTATAAATGGCTACACTGAAGAAAAAGATCTCCAATCAGTAACCTCACCTCATGCCTAAGGAACTGGAGAAAGAACAGCCAAGACCGAAGTTAGAAGCAGGGAGGGAACTATGATTAGAGGGAGAAAAATGAAAAATGGAATAGGCTGAAGAAACAGAGGACAGATACTGCGTACTCCACTTGAGGCAGATTCCCAGACTCGAAGTGGAGTGCAGCTACCAGGGGCTGCAGGGAGGGAGTGGGGAGCTGGTGACCGACACACACAGGGTTCTGGCGGTGATGTGAACGGGCTCCAGGCTCTGCTGTCCAGCACTGCTCCTGTGACAGCACTCACGTGCTGTACACTACCTGTGCTCTCAGACAGCGAAGAGGATCTATCTATGTTAAGTGTTCTTACCACAATAAAATAGTTTTTAAAAACCTGCTGTGAACAATTACATGCCAAAATTGCCTACATGACATGGATAACCCACAGGACACAAAAATTCCTAGAAACACAAATTACCAAAGCTGACTCAAGAACAACAGAAAATCTAAATTGATCTAAGAGAAGCAAGGATATTGAGCAGTAATAAAAAATTTTCCAACAAAGAAAAGTTCAGGACCAGGTGGCTTCACTGGTGAATTCTATTGAACATTTTTTTTTTTTGAGATGGAGTTTCGCTCTTGTTACCCAGGCTGGAGTGCAATGGCACGATCTCGGCTCACCGCAACCTCCGCCTCCTGGGTTCAGGCAATTCTCCTGCCTCAGCCTCCTGAGTAGCTGGGATTACAGGCACGCGCCACCATGCCCAGCTAATTTTTTTTTGTATTTTTAGTAGAGACGGGGTTTTACTGTGTTGATCAGGATGGTCTCGATCTCCTGACCTTGTGATCCACCCGCCTCAGCCTCCCAAAGTGCTGGGATTACAGGCTTGAGCCACCGCGCCCGGCTCTATTGAACATTTTAAGTAGTAGTAGCAATCCTTCTCAAACTTTGAAGAAAAAAAATGGAAGATGTGGGAATACCTCCTAGCTCACTCTGAGGCCAGCACTGCCTTGACATCAAAGCCAAACACTAAAGAAAAAATGAAGCAAAACTATGAACCAGTATCCCTTACGAATACAGATGCAAAAATACTCAAAATATTAGCAAAATTAAGCATATTAAAATAATTATACAGCATATGGCCAGGCGCGGTGGCTCATGCCCGTAATCCCAGCACTTTGGGAGGCTGAGAGGCAGGCAAATAACCTGTGGTCAGGAGTTTGAAATCAGCCTGACCCACATGGAGAAACTCCCGTCTTTACTAAAAATATAAAAATTAGCCGGGTGTGGTGGTGAGTGCCTGTAATCTCAGCAACTCAGGAGGCTGAGGCAGGAGAATCGCTTGGACCTGGGAGGTGGAGGTTGCCATGAACCGAGATCACGTCACTGCATTCCAGCCTGGGCAATGAGAGTGAAACTCCATCTCAAAAAAAAAAAAAAAAAAAAATTATACAGTGTATTAAAAGGACCAAGTAAAATTTATCCCCAGAATGCAAGGAGATATGAATGAAACAATAAACATGACCATTTTCATTGCAGGAAAAAGCACTGATAAAATACAATAGCCTTTCATGGCAAAAGCACTCTAAAGGAAAACTTCAGCATTGTAAGTTACATATAAAAAAGGCCACAGCTAACATCACACTCAATGGGTGAAACCCTGAACACTTCCCCCGCAAAGGTCAGGAACAAGAAAAGGGTGCCCATCTCTGCTACTTCAATTAAACATGCATAGCTCCAGGTCCTAGCTAGTGCAATCCAGGGAGTCGCCCACATGATCCTGCAATTCTACCAACTGTGTGCCCCAAAGACCTGAAAGCAGGGATTTGGAGACCTCTGCACTGCGTTCATAGCAGCACTGCACACAGTACACAATATACCGTACACAACAGCCAGGAGAGGACAGTGTAGGCCACAAGGTCACAGAGAAGCAAACTGGCCTGTCCATGCAACGGGATGCTTCTCGGCCTTCAAATGGAGTAAAATCCTAAATCCTGAGAGAGACCTGGATGAACACTGAGGTCCTTACGCTACGTGAAATAAGCAGTCACGAAAGGACAGACACTATTATGAATCCACTCACAGGAGGTCCCTAGATTCACCAAGTTCATGAAGACAGTAGAATGGATATGCCAGGGGCTGGGGTGGGCACAGGAGTGAGTGTGCACCTGGAAATGGCTGGAAAGGTAGACCATCGCTAACCACAACAGAACCGGAAACGCCTGCTGTGGGCATGGCTGGTCACTCACCGGTCAGGTGCATGGTCTGCAGGAGCTTGGACACCAGCGCCCCGTCTTCCTCCAGCTCCACCTGCACGAGGCCCAGTTTCCTTCGCATCTTCTGCAGGTAGTGCCTTTGGAACTCGGTGTCAAACTCCTCGGCCAGGATGGCCTCGCCCAGCTCCAGGGGCAGCTCCGGCTGCAGCGCCTCAGCCAGCTTCTGCAGGTTCCACTTGCACACCTCGGGCTGCTTGCTGTATGCGTAGCGGCCAGTGTTGTCTGAGGCGTTGCACACGTGGTCGGGGTCGTACCTGCCACACAGGGCAAGACAGCCATGCCCTGCCTGAGGGGATGCTCCCAGCAGACGGCACAGGCTCCCTGGAGGGGAGGCCCAAAGGAAGTTCTCGTGTGGCTGTGGCTCTCCTGTCCTGTCTCTACAGCCTCTGGCCAAGGTCTCTGCATTGCCCCGACTCTTGTTCCTGTATCAGCCACCAACCCCGTGGGCTCCCCCTCCCGCACCACGGGCCAGTGTCTGGGGCAGCAGGTTTCACGCAGCCTGTACTCTGCTAGGCCCCAGGGCTGCTCACCTGTCCAGGAAGCCGAAGGGCCCATAGTCGATGGTCAGCCCCAGGATGCTCATGTTGTCGGTGTTAAGCACGCCGTGGCAGAAGCCTACGCACTGCCACTCGGCCACCATCCGCGCCGTGCGCCGCGTCACCTGGGACAGGACAGTGTGCTTGCTCCCTCCGGGTCCTCCCCAGACCCCCCCACTTGCATCCTCCTTCCCCTCCCGAAACCAGCTGTGCGTCGCTGAGAGGCTCTCGCTCTGGTATTTCTGGGCAACCTGTCTGGATGACCTCTGTCATCGTTTCAACCACAGGGCAGTGATTAAGAGTGTGTTGGGAGGGTTCTCATCCCCACTTACAGCATCCACTCTTTTATATGCTCACAAAATTTGGCTTTTACCCAAACTAGAAAAATCAGGGAACCTCAGACTCAGGCCCAGTAGGGACCCCAAAGAAGCAGGGAAGGGCCAGCTCACCCCAGGGCCACGCCTGCCCCAGGGCCAGGCCACTGTCCACTCCGGTGCCATCAACCAGACAGCAGTTCCCACACAGCCCAGTGCTGGCAACCTTGAGAACAGTGGCCAATCAACAGGGAGGCCAGGAGCCCCCAAGATGCAGGGTGCACCGAGGGCCCCACTGAGCACAGGCCCAACACCGCCTCACTCCTGCAAGGCCACTGACACTCCTGGGAGGCAGCTGGCGCCGTCCTCTGAGGCTCAAAGGGGCAGAGTATCCTGCCCTGACCACACACCCACATCTACGCCAGATCATAAGGCTGTGCCCACTGCTCCTCCTGGCTTTCTGTGGCCCCGCCGCCCGCCCACATGAAGCATAGCTGAGGCGGACTGAAGGACACAGCCCCAGGAGCACCTGTCTGGCGCCCACTTCTGCTGATGGCAGCTCAGTAGCTCCCAGCCACGTGCAAAAGCGGGTCCCCACACAGCCCCGGCTGCAGCTGCTCCAGGGATGGCCTGAGACCTCTCAAAGAAAATGCTGTCCCTAGGCCCCCTGAACCCCCACCTGGCCCAACCCCACTGATGCTGCAGGCCCCCAGCCCGGCCAGGCCAGGCGCCACGTCTCCCTACTGTGCCCTGAATGCCCTGTGACAAGGATGACACCATCAGACCGTGTGGGACCTATGTGCTATCCGTAGGGCAGGGACCCAGACCCAAGCTGGGCCCTCAGCACCTCCCCAGTCAGGACCTGGCTGGCTGCTCTGGGCATCATGACATGTCGACCCACCTGGGAGGGGCCCAGTATCCATGGGTGCTTCCACCCAAGCCAGCTCCTCCCCACCCCCATCCCGAGCTGGACCTGTAAGGACTCCAGCAGGAGAGCACACCCAGGCCCCCCAACGCCACTGGGCACAGAGGAGCTTCAGGTTTGTCCCAGGGCCCAATCACACAGTATTCGTGAGAAGTCGGCGCAAGGGATGGGATTTATGGACAGGACGGGGAGCTCGGAGAAGGGTGGGAGGCAAAAGCCTCTGTCCCCGGCCAAAATGAGGGTGTCTTCAGCACAGGTGGGGACACCCAGCACCTCCCGCAGCGGGGATGGTGTGCAGCCCACTGACCTCCCGGAAGAAGGCGGCATTTCTCTGCACACTGTCGCTGGCGTGAGCAGCCTGGATCTCAGGGTAGAAGGAGCTGATGACGTAGTTGAGCAGCTGCACGCGAATGTCGCTCCTCCCCACGCTGGGGCCTGCGCGCCCTGAGTGCTCATCTGCGGACTTAAAAATCTCAAAGGATCCAAACCTGGAGGGAAGACCCGAGTTGTCAACAGGTCAAACCTGACCCCAGCCCCTTGTGAGAATAAGAAAAAAGACGTTGTCCTGGCTGTTCGATCTTGTAGCTCTAACGCAGAGAGAGAACCCTGATTAAAACAAAAACAGCCATCCAAGATGCAGCAGGCTTTACCCGACACAAACACAGACATGTTCCACTTTTGGTCAACATCCAGCCACTGAACAAGCCCTGTTCGCAGTCTGGGCACGTGCCAGGGAGGCCCACGGGCTAGAAACCACCAAGGCTCCCTGCACCCCCACCCCAACCCCATGAGGAGGGTTTTCTGCAGGTTTTACACATGGAGGGGGCTTGGCTGCCACTGTGTCCTTGGGGAGGGAGTGCAAAGGAGAGTCAGCTTCCACAGACACGCATCTGTGAGCACTCAACAGCGGCCATCTTGCAGGGTGACCGTTCCCTAGGGGACATCAGGCAATGTCTGGAAACATCTTTTGTTGTCACAACTGGGGTTACTGTTGGCAGCCACAGGGCCCAGGGCAGGGAGGCTGCACGGTGCATAGGATGGACTCCACAGTGATGCCCGCAGAGCTGCTGGACAGGGCCTCGGAGGAAGTTGCTGCCCCAGATCCTTCCCATCCCCCCAGAGGACAGGAAAGGCCAGAGGCCCACAGGCAGCCTCAGGTGTGGGTGGCTGGATGGGGCCACAAGCCTAAAGGCCACCTCTGGACCACTCTATATTCAGGCGTTCAGGAGGAGATGCTGGATGCCAGGTGGCAAGGTGACATCGAAACCTAATGGCTGGGCCTGTCATTCCAGCACTCTGGGAGGCCGAGGCGGGCGATCACCTGAGGTCAGGAGTTTGACACCACCTTGTGAACATGGAGAAACTCCGTCTCTACTAAAAATACAAAAATTAGCTGGGTGTGGCGGCGCATATCTGTAGTCCCAGCTACTCAGGAGGCTGAGGCAGGAGAATTCTTGAGCCCAGGAGGTGGAGGTTGCAGTGAGCCTAGATCGCACCATTGCACTACAGCCTGGGCAACAGAGTGATGGTCCGCCTCCAAAACAAAACAAACAAAAACAACGAAAACTGGTAACTGATGGCTCACGTCAGACAGGAGACAGCTCAGAAGGACATCAGACCAACGAGCAGCTGGACCATCAGATGAGAAAGCAGGAATGTGACACCAGGCCCAGCATGCTCGCAGCTCCTGCTGCTTCAGCGGCCATTTCCTCAGTCAGGTCTAAGGAGTTCCTTGCCATAAACTCCAGCAAACAGCTCTGGACACTGTCCCCAACCTCAGGCAGCCCCTTACGGGAAGCACCAGGCAAGGACCCTTCTCTCTGCCCGTGGCCCTGTACCCCCTTGCTGGTGCTCCGAGGCACGCCAGCTCCCACAGGGCCATCTCTGGCTGCAGCGAGAGCCCGGACTGGCACGTGGGAGGGCTTGGCCGACGCAGGTGTGCCAACCCAGGACCGAGTGCCTTTGTGTTCAAATCTCGGCCAGCGAGTGTCATGCAGCTGCTTTGCGGACAGGCAGCTTCTGAGGCTGCTGGGGATGGGCTGGACTCTGAGAAGAGGCCACAGCGGTCATCTGGGTTTGTCTGTTTCTACCAGAATCCTAGCAGCATAGGCCCAAATCTCCTAAGACTCTATAAGCAAGTGCGTATAGACAAGCCTAAAGGACCCCGGCATTACCTTATGAAAGTGGAAGCTATACGCAACACAACTGTGCATTTTTCATATTTGGGATTACCATCATAGAACACATCACGCGCCACCGTGGACTCAGATGTGACGCACGCACCAGCCCGTGTGGTGGGGATCCCCAGGTGGAACATGGCTTCGCTGCACAGGAACTCCCGAATGCTTGACCGCAGGACCTTGCGACCGTCGGCCTGTCTGAAACCAAACACAGAGTTCACTACACAGGCGGGCAGGAGTCACCCAACACCAAGACTCACGGCAGCACATGGAGAGGAGGGAAAGCATGTCAGAGCCACGAGCAGCTCGCATGTCACTGAAAACAGCCCATCCTAGGGGACACTGCCCAGTTCCAGCCACCGCGCACCCAGCAGGTCGTTGGCACAGACTCTGATAAAAATGGGCCTGAACACGAAGCAGCCCGTCCTGCCCAGGAGGAGGTTCCACAGCAGCAGCTGGGACTGTGAGACTGGGCTGCAGGGGCAAAGGGCCTGGGGCAGCCTTGCCCCATGGGACAGGTCCAACAACAGCCTTCGTCTGCACCAGGATGGATGCCCAGGTATGGGCGAGCCAGGGAATCGGCTCCCGTGTCTGCTGGAGAGGTTATCCCGAACCTCCCACACCACCTGCCAGCCTGCAGAACCCCCCCTTGGGGCTCTAACAGTGCTGGGTTCAGGCCACTCACAGCCACTTTGGACCCCCAGATCTCACATCCCTTCCCTACCCCACATCGCAGGTGACTGGCCTCGGCCTCAGGTCCTGCAGAACTGCTGAGGCCAGGCACTCCAGGACACGTGTGGGAGGGGGATGCGAGACCTGAGGGCCAGATGACTGCCCCCTTTTTCTTCATTATTTTCATTGTGGTAAAATACATATAATACAAATATTCTGTCTTAAACCACTTAATTTTTTACTTTGAGACAGGGTCTCACTGTCACTAGGCCTGGAGTGCAGTGGCACGAACCTGGCTCACTGGGGCGCTCAAGCCACCCTGTCACCTCAGCCTGCCAAGTACTGTAGCTGGGAGGGACTACAGGCTAATCCTAAGATGAATTCTTACCTTTCTTTTTTGTAAAGATAAGAGTTTCATTATGTTGCCCAGGCTAGTCTTAAAACTCCTGGGCTCAAGCGATCCTCTCATCTTGGCCTCCCAAAGTGCTAGGATTACAGGCATTAGCCACAGTGCCTGGCCCATCTTAGCCATTTTTAAGTGTACAGATCAGTGCTATTAAACACACTGATAATGTTGCACAATCATCACCGCCATCCATGGGCAGAAATATGTCTTGTGAAACTGAAACTGTCCCTCGACTCCTCGACTCCCTCCTGACCCTGGCACCCAGCACTTTACCATGTCTCTGTGAATGTGACTATGCTAAGTACCTCATGTAAGTGGAAACACATAGGATTTGCCTTGCTGTGACTGGCTGATTTCACTCAGTGTCACGTCCTCAAGGGTCATGAAAGCTGCACCATGTCACAATCTTCTAAGGCTGAATAATTTCCCACTGTATGTACAGATCACATTTCATCCATTCATCTGCTGATAAGACACCTGTTCTGCCTTTTGCCTATGAATATGGATATACAAATATCTCCTTGAGATCCTGCTCTTAGGGACACACCCAGAAGCAGAATACGGTAATTCTATTTTTAACTGAGGAACTTCCATCCCGTTTTCCACAGCAACTGTACCATTTTACATTCCCACCAACAGTGCACAGGGTTCCAACTTCTCCACAACCTCAACACTATTTTTTTTAACTTACTTTTTTTTTTGAAACAGGGTCTCTCACTCTGTCACTCAGGCTGAGGTACAGTGGGGTGATAACGGCTCACTGCAACCTCCACCTCTTGGGTTCAAGCAATTCTCCTGCCTCAGCCTCCCAGGTAGTTGGGATTATAGGCATGCCTCACCCAGCTAATTTTTGTATTTTTCAGAGATGGGGTTTTACCATGTTGGCCAGGCTGGTCTCAAACTCCTGACCTCAAGTGATATACCCACCTGAGCCTCCCGAAGTGTTGGGATTATAGGCATGAGCCACTGTGCCTGACCAACCTTTTCTTTTTAAAAAAAAATTTTTAGGCCGGGTGATCACAAGGTCAAGAGATCGAGACCATCCTGGTCAACATGGTGAAACCCTGTCTCTACTAAAAATACAAAAAATTAGCTGGGCATGGTGGTGCGTGCCTGAAATCCCAGCTACTCAGGAGGCTGAGGCAGGAGAATTGCCTGAACCCAGGAGGCGGAGGTTGCGGTGAGCTGAGATCGCGCCATTGCACTCCAGCCTGGGTAACAAGAGCGAAACTCTGTCTCAAAAAAAAAAAAAAAGGCTGTTCTCCATCCAATGGTCTCAGCACACTTGCTAAAAATCTGCTGACCACATATATGAAGGTTTATTTCTAGGCTTTTTATTCTGCTCTACATCTACCCTTATGCCAATGCCACACTGTTTTGCTGACTACAGCTTTGTGGTTAAGTTTTGAAATCAGGAAACATGAGTCCTTCAACTTTCTTTGTATTACTTTTTGAGAAAGGGTCTCACTCTGTCATCTAGGCTGGAATGCAGTGAGACAATCACAGTTCACTGCAGCCTTGAATCCTGCGCTCAAGCAATTCTTCCACCTCAGCCTCCTGAGTAGCTGGGATTACAAACACATGCCACCTTACCCAGCTAATTAAAAAAACTTTTTTGAAGATACATGGTCTTGCTATTCCCCAAGACGGTCTTCAACTCCCGGCCTCAAGCAATCCTCCTCCCTTGGTCTCCCAGTGCTGGGATTGTAGGAATGAGCCACCACACCTGACCCCATGTGAACTTTAGAATGGGTTCTTCTATTTTTGCAAAAACTGTCATTGGTATTTTGATAATGACTGCAACAATCTCTTCAAAGAGCTTTTGTTTTCTTTCTTTCTTTCTTTTTTGAGACGGAGTTTCGCTCTCGTTGCCCAGGCTGGAGTGCAATGACACAATCTTGGGTCACCGCAACCTTCACCTCCCAGGTTCAAGCAATTCTTCTGCCTCAGCCTCCCAAGTAGCTGGGATTACAGGCACGCGCCACCACGTCGGCTAATTTTGTATTTTTAGTAGAGACAGGGTTTGTCCATGTTGATCAGGCTGGTCTCGAACTCTGGACCTTAGATGATCCATCTGCCTCAGCCTCCCAAAGTGCTGGGATTACAGGTGTGAGCCACCGCGCCTGGCCAGGAGTTATCTTTCTAATAAGTTATCCAACCCATGAACAAGGGATGTTTCCACTTACTTGTCTTCTTTAATTTTTTTCACTGTACAAGTGTCTTCCTTCTGGCGGCCACTTCAGACATTAGCCTCAATCTCAGAGACTGGTGAGGCCAGGGACCCCAGCTGCCCTCAGCCAATTTTTCAGACACAGAACCGAATGGGTTTGGGGGGTGGTGAGGAAGACCCTTGTCAGTCTGAGGAGCTTGCCGGGGAGACGGAGCCCTGGGAAAGGAATGCTGAGGGGCATTTCAGGCGCTGGACAGGGAGGAGATGAGAGCACACGGAGGGGTCCGATGAGAGGCAGATTTAACATTTCTCTGAACATAAAATATACATTTGTGGATATTTTTTTCTTAGTCATTCCATAAGCAATAAAGAATATGGAGTAAGTTCATTAACTGTTTAGTGGAAAAGAGCAGAACGGACTGCTGCCTGTACACAGGAGACAGTGTACACAGGCGAGTGCATGGCTCCCCTGTGGGCCTGGGCAGCATCTGGACCCAGGTCTTGCCTTGGACCACCTGTGTGTCGTTCCTCCCCCTCCCCGGAATCGAAACGATGCCCACCTCACCTCGGGGTCAAAGAGGGCTGCCCGCAGGGAGTCAGGGCAAGGCTTCTGTTAAGTCAGTCGCAGAGTGAGGCTGCTGGAAGAAGCGGCCCGCCCCATGAGCGATGGGAGGAAGGCTGGGGGCCTGCGGGGTTAGGGTTAGCCTAACCCCTCACCCCGGCTCCCGCCCCTGGGCTTGGAGCCCCAGCGAAGGTCGGTAAACACCAGCGGAGTCACTGGTGGAGCCGACTCCAGGGTCCTCTGCAGGCTGATGAGCTCAGGGCGCGGGCGGCTGCCAGCACCGCGTTCCCGCGGATGGAGGACAGGCCCCACCTGGCAGAGGCCGCAAGACGCCCCCGACACCGCACCGAGCGGAGGGGCAGGGGCGTCCCGGCGGGGAGGACCCACCCGCGTCCCTCGCCCGCCCTGGCCCACCTGGAGAAGGGCGTGGGCCCGGCGCCCTTGAGCTGCAGCTCCCAGCGCTCGCCGGCCGCCGTGCACACCTCGCCTAGGTACATGGCGGCGCCGTCCCCCAGCTGCCCGGCGAAGTGGCCGAACTGGTGGCCGCAGTAGCAGTGCGCGGCGGGCTCGGCACCAGGCAGGAGCGCGTTGCCGCTGAAGAACAACGCGGCCTCGGCCTCGGCCTCGGCCTCGGGCGCGGGCGGCGCCCCCAGGCCCAGCAGCGCCAGCGCGGGCTCCGACAGCGCCACGAGACGGGGCTGCCGCAGTGGGGTGGGCCGCACGCGGGTGAAGCAGGCCCCGGGCACTAGCCGCGGCGTGGTCGAGGCGCCCTCGGGACCGGCAGGCGGCGTCTCCACTGGCAGCTCGCGCAGAGCGCGGTTGTCAAAGCGCAGTCCCGCCAGCCAGCGCGGCGCAGGCTCCATGGCGGCGCCCGACAACGCAGAGCGGGGCACGGGCGACACGCGGCAGCGGCCGAGGAGCAGGAGACGGGCAACAGCTAGCGAAGCGCAGACCGCGACCCTTTGCGCGGCCATCCGCGGCGCCGCTCCCACCGGAAGCCGGCCTTCCCCGCCCGGAAGCCCCGCCCCGCGTGTTCTGGAACCCAGTCGCCAGTGGGAGGGGCGGGGTGGTGTCGTACCGGGCACTGATTGGCTCTCTGGTCCGTCTGTTCGCATCTCTGGTCCAGAGAGTCGGAGGCGTCGGGGTGGCAGCTGGCGTCTTGGGGCGCGCGCTGCCGCGAGCGGGGTGACACTTGGTGATGTCCCCGAGACCGCCATCGGCGACCCCGCTCGGGCAGCCCTGGATTTCCTCGGCTGCACCGGAGCCGGCAGTCGGTTCGGGTCGGGCAGGGGCTTAGAGCCGCGCCCCACATGCGGCTGGGACCCCACCTGGCCCCAGCCGCGGCTCTGGGCCGCCGGAGCCTCGCGCCGCCTCCCGCCTCTCGGGCCCTTTATTGTCTCGGAGGGAAGGGGTCTTGGACCCGGCACCGCCCCCGGAACCGATCCGGGGCTCGGAGAGGCTCCGCGAGGCCGCAGGCGCAGACGCTCCCAGAGGGCTGGGCGGGCACCGGCGTCCGCGGCTGGCTTGAGGGACCCGACCTCTGGGGGAGGAGTTTGGGTTCCGTTCGGCCGAAGGAACGCGGGGCTTCAGACGAGCCTGAGGGCCTCCCGCTTTCCATCTCCTCCCCGACCGGGCCCCAGAGGACAGTCTGAGAGGCGGGTGTCCCCGGACCCTGGACGCGCTTCCCGCCTGCCGTGGTTTCCCTTTATTCCGGCAGCGCCGCAAGTCCACCTTTCACTTCTGGGAGCTGCGTCCAGAACCTTCTCCTGGGGCTACAGCCTGGCGAAGCTCTCAGGACCCTCCGTGTGGGTGGGTGGGCGACGTGGATAAGGTGAGGTCCCAGTGCCCGACACTCCCCTGCAGTCCAACTTTTCCCTCTGCGACAGCCCTCGCCAGGCACTCTGGCCACCGCTGTTCCCAGCATCCTCTCGGGCAGGTGTTACCCCTCAGGCCCTGGGCCCTCCTGACCCGTCTTTTCGCCCCCTGGCCGCACGCAGTCTGATCCACACTCTGGAATCTGTGGGACTGGGTATGGAGGGTCGTGAGTGTCAGCCCACTTGCATCCCACAGGTCAGCATGGAGGGACAGTGGCCCTGTCTCCTTTGCTGGGAACCAGGCAAGTTCCCCTAGGGCACCGGCAGGGCTGCCAGCACCCGCTGCCCGGGAGCACAGGGAAGAGACCAGGGTCCTTCATTATCTGAGCCCCATTTCCACACATCACAAAACAGGAGTTTCCAAAATTAGAATTTATTTCAGTTTCTATGGAACGAATCCTCGAGTATGGCAGGAAGGACACGGCCAGCTCCTGATGCACACCTGATTTAATTCAACATTGAGTCAGCAGACACAACCAGAGATCGCCGGGGTCCAGGCTGAGGCTGCACGGACTATGTCCGGGACAACCAGGAGGGACTCCCCGCACACAGGTGGCCACCGGGCAGGAGGCCTGAGGGGGCAGGCCTGCAGGAGGCAGGCACACACAGTGTCCACAGAGGGCCAGGACGCCCCTGGGTACCCACTCGCTCTGGGAGGCTCAGGACACAGGCTCCCAGCTGAGGCCCCACCTGGGCCCAGAGCTGATGTTCGCTGCACACAAGCCCACTGGGGACAGACCCAAGAATACAAATTCTGTCCCCCGCATTTAAGGCTGGTGTTTTTTTTGACATTTACTTGAGTTTTTCTCTTTGAAGTTAAAATTACCTGAGTAAAAGATTTTGAAACATTAAAAAAGCCAAAAACACAGAATCCCTGCTGGCAGACGGTGTCGGGGAGATGGCAGCCAGGCCCAGGATGCCAGTGGCATGGTGGGGTCGGCTGGAGCTGGAGGGCTGGGCCTTTCCCAGTTGTCGCCTGCCAAGGACCTCCCAGGAGCTGCCCCTGGCAGGATGCTCCCATGGCCAGAGCACAGGAAGGCACAATGAGGTAGGGACAGTGGCCATTGTCCCCCGCCCGCCACCAGGGCTGAGAGGGCAAATGTCTTGGCCTCTTATCCATGCCCCTGTCCCCCGGAGCTGGGCATCTTGTCCAGAAGCCAGTGAACGGCCCCTGCAGTGTGGGAGGGGAGGGGCTTCGGGAGGCCTGAGCTGAGACAGTTAAATAATTCTTTATTTGGGTGGGCTGGGGGAGGGGTGATGGGTCCAGGAGGGCAGGTGAGGCCCGGCCCAGACCCCCATGGGGGGTGGCAGGGGCCTCGGGTGGGCTTGGATGCGCCTGGCATCCAGGAAGTGCCTGGGGGGCACCGGCTCCTCAGGGGCCCCTGAGCATGTGGGGAGCAGCTCCTACTTGTGCCGCGCCTCAGTCACCCTCTGCAGGCAGTACTGCGCGGCGGGCAGCGACAGGACCAGGCTGGCGGTGCGGCGGCCCATCCAGTACAGGCTGTAGCCCAGCAGGCCGAAGAAGGCGGCCTTCACGGCCAGCCGAGACACTCTGCCGGAGATGGACGGTGGGGGCACGCTGGGGGAGGGAGGGGACGCTGGGCCTGGCTGGGCATGGGCTCCCCACACCCCAGCCCCTACGCCTGGGTCACTGCCACGTATGGCTGGCCTCCCAGGGGCTCAGCCTCCACCTGGGGGGCTCTCGGGGTGGGCTGGGCTTCAGGAGGTGGGCGCTTACGTCATGATCTCCTGGATGTTGAGGTCGGTGCTCCAGTTCTTCTCTATGCCAGGCACGTGCCCCATGCCCACGACGCCCACAACCACGGAGGGGACACACTTCCTGGGCTCGGCTGCGGGGAGGGACAAGGGTTTAGTACCTGCTCAGGCCTCAGCCTCACAGGGGCCCCATGCCCACAGGCAGCCGTCACCATCAGAGGCCCGAGGCAGCTCGAGGCGCCGGGCGGCCTGGCGCAGCATGTAGGTCAGATAGACGTCACGCTCGGAGACGATGGTGCGGTGCAGGTCAGGGAACTCGCCGACCATCTCGGCCATCATCTGCTCCAGCAGGTCCTTCTGCTTGCAGCGCTCCACGTCATCCTTGCTGTGGAGAGGGGTGGCTGCAGCCCCACAGGGATAGGGCAGCGGCGGGGGCTGGCACCATGGGTACCAGGGACCACCGCATGTCTGTTTGGGATTCATGGTGGAAGCCAAAGGGTAGGAGGGAAGGCCTTGAGTGAGGCTCAGCCTGGGCAGGTGTGGCCACGCTTGGACACACACAGGAGGACCTGGAGCCTCCCACTAACCACCCTACAGGCCACCCGGGGTCCCAGGGGCAACCCTACCTGATGGGGTCTGACAGGAAGCACAGGCCCCAAGCCAGCCTGACTTTCTGCCAGAAGGAAAGCGCAGCAATGGCCCTCTTGAAGGTGACGGGGATGGGCCGGTCACCCAGGTGGAACTTGCAGAAAGGCACCTTGCTGGCCTGGAGCAGAGGCTTCGAGTTGGGAAGCAGTGGGAGCCCAGAGCCACCCCTGGGAGCCACGTCCCCGTGCTCACCCACCACCTTGCCCTGTGCCCACCTCCTTGAAGGCCTCCCTGAACTCGCCGCCTGGAGCCATGCCCAGCTGCTCGGTGATGTGCGCAGACACCTTCAGCAGCAGCATCTGCATAAGCCCTGACATGAGCCCGTTCTGTGGAGAGAGGGGCAGGGGTGGGGGGTGATAAGCCCGTTCTGGAGAGAGAGGGAGTGGGTGCCGGTGGTGGGGGGCACATGAGCCCATTGTGCAGAGAGAGGGAGCGGGTGTCATCTGGGTAGAGGGCAGGGGTGCGCAGGGGGCACCAGCACAAAGCCCCACCCCAGCCCCCGTGCTGTGTCCTCGGCCCCCTCCCCGACAGGCACAGGACCACCCTAGCAAGCAGAAGGTCAGACCAGAGCAGGAGTTCTAGCCCAACAGGCACTTCTCAAAGGTAGCTCCTTTCAGAAAAGGGCTTCATGAGGCAGTCTCAAAGGGCTGAAAGGGGCTGCCTCAAGCTGGCACGGACGCTCAGCGCTGGGCAGGCAGGCTTGCAACTCACACCTGCCTGCTGGGGCCAGCACAGCACCACCACAGGTGCAGATGCCAGGCCACCCACATCACAGCAACCACAGCCTAAGGCCCAGCTGGGGCCAAGGGGCTGTCCACGTGTGAAAGAGATGCCTCCCTGGGAAGGGGAGCAAAGCCCAGGGGCCACGCACTGCTAGACGATTGCTCGAACCCTGCACGCACCCAGGGAAGGCCTGGCCCTGAGCCCTGGGCGAGCCCAGCCTGACGGAGTGCCTGTGTTACCCTGGAGATTCCAGGCTGAGGGTGAGATGGGCACCGGGCCTTGGTTTGCTGGGACCGACTCCACCTCTGGAGGGGCTGGGGCCTGAGCTGGGCCGGGCTTATGACTAACCGGAGTAGAAACCCAGACACTGGGGCACAGGGAGCATCCCCGGCTCCCTCGGGAGGGGACAGGTGAAGTGGCACCTGGTGTCTACCAGACCCTGCCCCACACCCTCTTCCCTCTGTGACGCCGCAGCAGTGAGCACCACAGCCCTGCCGACGTCTGTGCCCCTTTGAGATTCTAGGGCCCCAGGCTCTGGCAGAGGGGCTGCCCGGCGCTGGGCCCCAGCTGGACTGGGGACTGCCCTCTGCAGGGCAGCTCACAGAGGTCTTTGATGACTTCCCTCACCTGGAGAAACTAAAAAATGAAAGGCAGGCACCAAATGTTTGGGGACATTTCTACAACATCTCATTACAATGGTTTCCTTTAATCAAGGGGGAAGGCAAGCTGACCAGGGCTGGGGTCAGGCATGCTGGGTCCCCTCTGACAAAGACTGACCAGGCACAGTGGCTCATGCCTGTAATCCCAGCGCTTTGGGAAACTGAGGCGGGTGAATCACGAGGTCAGGAGTTCGAGACCAGCCTGGCCAACACGGTAAAACCCTGTCTCTACTAAACATACAAAAATTAACCGGGCATGGTGGTGCACGCCTGTAATCCCAGCTACCTGGGAAGCTGAGGCAGGAGAATGGTTTGAACCTGGGAGTCAGCCGAGATCACGCCACTGCACTCCAGCTTGGCTACAAAGCAAGACTCTGTCTCAACAGAAAAATACAAAAAAAAAAAGAGACATGAGAAAGTCCTGCCTCTCAGGTCACCACAGGGCTGGAGGAGGGGGAACAGGAGCTGAGCCTCACTTTGGGCCTGGGAGGCCAGCCTTGCACTGAGACCCGCTCCATCCCAGCGATTGCTCAGCAACCCCGTCCTCAGGCGACCAGCCCCCACCTGGGCTAGGAGAGCCACCCATCTCCTCCTCCCTTGCCTGAAACCCAGTAACGGAGCCTCATTCCTTTCCCCTGGCCTGGGGGAGGTTCCCAACCTGGCAGAGCCCCAGGGCAGGCCAGGCACGGCCACAATGACTGGGGCACGGGCTGTGGGAGGGACCCAGGCACACAGGTGGCTTTGACCCCGAGCCCGACCCCAATCCCAACCCCGGCCCTCGCTGCGTACCTGCCTCACAGCCTGCTGCAGCTTCTCCAGGCTGAGCTCCTGGGCCTCCCGCAGCAGCGTGCTCTCGTCCATCTTCAGCATGGACACGCGGTACTGGCAGAGCTCCACGACCACCACATCAGGCTGGACCTCCCGGATGGTCTGCAACAGCCGTGAGTCACACCTCAGGGACATGGCCTGTTCTGTGCCCCTTGGCACAGCAGACACCAGCACTCGGGGCCCCACCCCAGGGCCAGCCAGCATGGCTTCACCCCAGTGCTAGCTAACCCTGATGCTGTAGGGACAGTTCAATTCTTTTTTTTTTTTTTTTTTTTTTTTGAGACAGAGTTTCGCTCTTGTTACCCAGGCTGGAGTGCAATGGCACGATCTCGGCTCACCGCAACCTCCGCCTCCTTAGTTCAGGCAATTCTCCTGCCTCAGCCTCCTGAGTAGCTGGGATCACAGGCACGCGCCACCATGCCCAGCTAATTTTTTGTATTTTTAGTAGAGACGGGGTTTCACCATGTTGGCCAGGATGGTCTCGATCTCTTGACCTCGTGATCCACCCTCCTCGGCCTCCCAAAGTGCCAGGATTACAGGCTTGAGCCACCGTGCCCGGCCGGGACAGTTCAATTCTTTTTTTTTTTTTTTTTTTTTTTTTTTTTGAGACGGAGTTTCGCTCTTGTTACCCAGGCTGGAGTGCAATGGCTCGATCTCGGCTCACTGCAACCTCTGCCTCCTGGGCTCAGGCAATTCTCCTGCCTCGGAACACCAGGAGTGAGCCTCCTGAGTAGCTGGGATTACAGGCACGCGCCACCATGCCCAGCTAATTTTTTGTATTTTTAGTAGAGACGGGGTTTCACCATGTTGACCAGGATGGTCTCGATCTCTTGACCTCGTGATCCACCCGCCTCGGCCTCCCAAAGTGCTGGGATTACAGGCTTGAGCCACCGCGCCCGGCCAGACAGTTCAATTCTTTAACAAGAAGAGAGGAAGCTGTGAAGCTGGTTCACTTGTTAGAGTGGGAAGACGCACAAGGCGTTGATGGCTTCCAGGCAGGAAGCCCACCTCGCCACTCCCAGGGACCACGAAGTATTGAAGTAGGTGGCCTGCAGCGCACATAGGCCTCGGCCCCCATGGTGGCCACTGAGACACACGGGTACACGGACCCTCCACCCAAGAGCTTATCACCAACCTGCGTCCGGGCCCTGGTGGGCGATGGCGCTCACCTTCACCACGTCTCTCTTGCTGTCATCACTGAAGTGGGCTGTCCCCACCACGTACACCCTGCTCCCGTCCTCAGCTACCAGCTGGGTCACAGTGCGTGGCAGGTTGGGCCGCTGGCGCCGCCGCTTCAGCTTCATCTCCAGGAGCAAGTTGAAGGCATCCACGTCGGCTGCAACAACAGCACAGGCCATTGTGGGGTGGTGCCCACTGGCTGCCTGAGCTCTGGGACCCTCCCAGGTTCTGAGGACTGAAAGATGCGGGGCACAGGCTCCCCAACAAGCCCCACACGCTCCCCGAAGACACCCACACCCCACACTCTCCCCGACGACACCTACGCCCCACAGGCTCCCCGACCAGCCCCACGCTTGACATGCTCCCTGACCAGCCCTACACTCTCCCGGATGACACGCACACCCCACACACTCCCTGATGAGCCCCACGCTCCACACGCTTGACCTGCCTGGTGATGGGAACACCAGCTACCACCTCTGTGAGCTAGACGCCTTTGAGAAGCCTGTGCCCCATCCACACCATGAGGGCGAGCTTAGGGGCTGCTATGGGTGACACACAGCATGATGGACAGTGGAGGGGCGGGCACCCCAGGGGGCTCAGCTAGGGGAGGGGCTCTGAGGAGGGAAAGCCAGTGTCCCTGCCGTAGGAGGGGCTCTCATACCTCTCACATTCCTTGGGCTCAAGAGCCCCCTATGCCCAAGGCCGGCCTGTGCTGCTGGCAGCCCTTCCAAGAGGCTCTGCTGCCAGGCAGGGCCTAGGAGCAGCTGCTGTTGGGGGTCAGGTCTGCCCTCTGGGGCACTGGGCCTAGCAGCACCCACCCCAGGTCTCAGCCACAGACTCCAAGCCCCTGACAGCGGTCGGCCTCCTCTGCCTTCTCCCTGACTCAATAGCCCAACACCAGGGAACATGCCAGGTCCCTGAGGGAGACATACACAGGTTCTGGGGGTCTTCAGAAAGCACCCTGGGCACCGACTCTGAAGCCTCCGACGGTACAACAGGTTCCACATCGGCCTGCAGGTGAAGGGAGAGTTCAAGTCAGGGTTCACGCACCCCAGAAAGCCAGGGCTCCGTGCCTACCCCATGGACCACGCAGCCTGGAAAGGGCCCTGTGGCCGCTCTGTGGAGCCTACGCCCTGCGCTGCCAGGACGACTCCTGCTTGGCCATCACTGGCAGGGCCGCCAGGCATGCCAGCCCAGGACCCCTCCCCCTCAGAGGTGCCTCCTGCCTGACCCTGGAGAACCCCGTGAAGATCATCTTTGCAGAGCAACAGCCAAGGGCTGACCTCAGGAGCCCAGAGTGGAGAGACCCCCACGCCTCTGTGCGGACAGCCCAGCCCTACCTTACCTCATGCGCTGGCTGCTGCTCCTCCCCGTCCATGGCTGGGTGGTGACTTCCTGCACCAGTGGCGAGCCTGAGGAGAGGCATGAGAAGTGGAGTTTCTACCTGGAGCCCCAGGCCTGGCACAGGGCTCACTAGAACCATCTGTTGGGCGGGACTGCGGCCTCCTTCCCCCATATCCCTGACTGCCTCCTGCCCATGAAAGGTTACTAAGGTCCAGGGTCCGTTCCGGTCAGGGCTGGGTGGGGAAAGGGCAGCAGGTCCCCAGGGACCTCCATCCTAAGCAAAATGCAGACAGGCCTCACTCAGAACAGGGCCAGGGCGGCCCACTCCCACAGCGGCATCGTGGGCACACACAGGAAGGCAGCCTGGGGTCTGCGCATGGTCTCAGGACACAGCAACGTGGCTGCTGACCGGTGGCGCAGACCTCAGGGCCTTCGTAACAAAGCCACTTCCCCTTTTCGTAACTACGGCCCAGGCAACAATGTTAGCACAGAGTCGGTACAGATGGAGGAATCCGCAAAGCACACAAGTCAGCGTGTTCGGAGCCAAGACCTTCTCTCAGTTTAAGAGAAAAAAAGGCAAATGAAGAACGGAAGGCCCATGCTGGAAATTTGGACAGGCTGGGGCCGCCAGGCGAGGAGGCTGCCCCGAGGTGCCATAGCTCCCCACACTCTCCTGAGGGACAGAAAGGAAACAGCCAGGCGCCCGCTGCACCCGAGGCACACACCGGCCAAGGCTGGCAAGGCACTGGAAGACCTGCATGGAGCTCTCCGAGGCCGGGGCAGGGACTGTCCTCCCACGTAGCTCTTCCTGAATGTGCTCAGCCCCAGAACACCAGGAGTGAGTGTTTACAAAGTCAATAGCTCGTGCATGTCCTGGCAGACGGATGTCGCCAGGCAGAGTCATTAAAATACTCAGAACAGGACAGGTGCGGTGGCTTATGCCTGTAATCCTGGCACTTTGGGAGGCCAAGAAGGGCAGACTTCCTGAGCTTAGGAGTTCAAGACCAGCCTGGTCTCGAACAGACTAGCCTGGCAAAACCCCATCTCTATACAAATTAGCCAGGCGTGGTGGTGCACACCTGTAATCCCAACTACTAGGGAGGCTGAGGCAGGAGAACTGTTTGAACCCAGGAGGCAGTGGTTGCAGTGAGCCGAGATCACAACACTGCACTTCAGCCTGGGTGACTCCGTCTCAAAAAACAAACAAACAAACAAAAAACAGAGGCCGGGCATGGTGGCTCACACCTGTAATCCTAGCACTTTGGGAGGCCGAGGCGGGTGGATCACGAGGTCAAGAGATCAAGACCATCCTGGTCAACATGGTGAAACCCCGTCTCTACTAAAAATACCAAAAAATTAGCTGGGCATGGTGGCGCGTGCCTGTAATCACAGCTACTCAGGAGACTGAGGCAGGAGAATTGCGTGAACCCAGGAGGCGGAGGTTGTGGTGAGCTGAGATTGCTCCGTTGCACTCCAGCTTGGGTAACAAGAGCGAAACTCTGTCTTAAAAAAAAAAAAAGTGGGTGGGGTGTGGTGGCTCATGCCTGTAATCCCAGCACTTTGGGAAGCCAAGGTGGACGAATCACCTGAGGACAGAAGTTGGAGACCAGCCTGGCCAACATGGCAAAAATCTGTCTCTACTAAAAAAAATACAAAAATTATCTGGGCATGGTGGTGCATGCCTGTAGTCCCAGCTACTCAGGAGGCTGAGGTAGGAGAATTGCTTGAATCCAGGAGGTAGGGATTATAGTGAGCTGAAATTGTGCCACTGCACTCCAGCCTGGGCAACAGAGTGAGACTCTGTCTCAAAAAAATAAAGTAAAAAATAAAAACGATGAGCTGTTGGAAACCATTCTAAGCTGCCTAGTTGTGCCCGGTATTGTGGTTTTGTCTTAAGTGTCTGCATCACTCAGAGATGAGCATCTCGGGGGAAACAACAGGGCTTCTAGGATGCGCCTGGGAAGGTCCCGTGGCTGGGCTTCTAGGATGCGCCTGGGAAGGTCCCGTGGCTGGGCTTCTAGGATGCGCCTCAGAAGGGGCCGTGGCCGGGCTTCTAGAATGCGCCTCGTAAGGTCCCGTGGCTTAGGGGTTCTAGGATTCGCCTGGGAAGGTCCCGTGCCTTGGCCTTCTAGGATGTGCTTCAGAAGGGGCCGCTGCCAGGTTCTCCGCAGATGCCTGCCTGTGCATCTGTCAATAGTGACATCATTTCCATGTCACTATTGCTGCCCATTTCTCAGAACTCGTAATAAAGAGGAACAATGAGTAATAAGATGTTATGTCAGGTTCCTTTCCTCTGCACACCCTTGCTGGCATACAGCTGCAACAAGCACAGACTCTGGCTCCCTCTAGGACTCACAGACCCAGCTGGGTCCTGGCCACACACATCCCAGTTAACATGCCTCCAAGCTCGGGTTTCCTCACCTGTGAACAGGAAGGAGCTCTCTGTATGGTGTCTGGGAGGGCAGCTCACCCTGAGAATGGCTGGGACTTCTGGAAGAGGAACTGGCTTGGCCTGGGGTGCGTGGCGCAACAGGACCATGGGGTGAGGGGAGGTCAGCTGGGACAGCTGATAAACACCAGCCTGGCCTGTGAACCCCATCCTCATGCCCCCAGGGGTCTTGAGCCTCTGCAGAGGGCAAGGGGAGCCCACCCATAGGCTCCCCTCTGGGGCCTTTCGGCCCTGGCAGGGGGTCCCACTTCTTTCCACCTGGGTTTGAGTCTGGACCTGACCCGGCCTGAGTGTCATAACGGTGGGCACACCCAAGAAGTGCTGCTGCTGGCACCGGTCAGAGCACGGCCAGGCCTCAGCTCCTAGGACTGCCTCCTTTACCTTTTGTAGGTGAAAGCTCCACAGATGTAACCCACTGGGAGTTGTGAGCAGCTGCCAGGCCAGCCAGCCCAGACAAGCACCCAGCCCAGGGAACGGCCACCTTCCTGGGGTCCAGCTGCACACAGGAGGTGCACGGGAAAGCTCCTTAAAGAAACATCCTGTGCAGCCAGGTGGGAGGCTGTTGGCCAGCCAACGGGAGGCGCCCACGTCGAAGCCCTTCCCCCAAAGGTGTGGCAGCCTCAGGTCTGCGGTCAGCCCCACCCTCCATCCAGCCTGGCCAGACCTGCCTCTGAGGCCAGCCCAGGGTGCACCAGTGGCCATGGACAGGGCGGAACCTCCATGCAGCAGCAGGCACTGCTCCTGCCCCCAGCTGTGCCATGGGGTGGGCATGCACAGGTCTGTCTGGGGGTAGAGAAGCCTTCCTGACCAGGAACCAAGCCTTGGGCAGCACAAAGTCAGGGCCACCAGAAGCAGCACCAGGCCCCAGCCCAGGCCTCTGCAGCCTCTCAGCAGAGGTGTGCTGCCCGCACAGGGCCGGGCAGGAAGGCCCCTGAGGCCCCCCAGCACCTGAAGCCTGTGATTCTGGGGGTCTCTCTGACAGTCATCCTCATACTTCCACAACTCTCTTTCCTTCCTGGCCAAGGTCCCCTGGAGAGGTGATTTCAGGAGGTTACCAGGTCCCTTCCCTCTAGCCTGCTCCCAGGCACTATGCTCTCCAGACATGTACAGCTGAGCCCCAGCCTCTCCCAGCTGCCTGGCGGTCAGCAAAGGGCCCTACCCAGAAAACCCGCAGATGGGCCTCGACTCCCTGCTCCCTGCTCCCAGGCTGTACCCACCCTGGTTCCCCTCGACAACCTCTGGGTCCCAACAGAGCATTGCCTAGGGGTCCAGCCAGGCAGCCACCCTCTTCTTATCTATCCTTTTCAGGTACGCTCAGGCCCATCGGCGGAGACCAGCAGACCCCTGGCTGCCCCTCCGGGGGGACAGGCACCTTTCCTCTCTTGGCTGCAAGCACAAGCCACATTCAGACGCTGCTTTAGCAGTGAGCCTCGGCCCCTGCGCTTCTCTGCTGCGGCGTGATCTGTCCCTAAGGCACAGAACAGGGTGGAGACCACAGGGCAAGAAAAGACGTAGCACCCTGATTGCAGGAGACCCTAGACCCTGCCTCTGAAGACGCTTGTTCTCCACGTGCTGCTCCTCATCTGTAAAAAGGGATATCTGGCTTTGGAAACTAGGATCCTCTGCAGATAAAGCCTCTGAAAATTCCCAACAGCCCGTACGTCCCACAGGGCATCTGTCCCAGGATGTCGCGTCCAGTGGAGCCTCAGGCTCCACGGTTGCCTCAGACGGCATATCCCACCTGCCTGCTCAGGTCCTGCTGCTCAGACTGAACTATGTCCCCCAAAACCCACAGGTTAAAGCCCCAACTCCCAATATGAAGATATGAGATGGTGGGGTGATCAGGTTCAGATGAGGTCATGAGGGAGAAGCCCCTGTGACAGGGTCAATGCCCCCTCTGAGAGACACCAGGCTCTCAGCTCTTGCTCTCCCAGGTGAGGATGCAGCCAGAGGGGGCCCATCTACATGCCAGGAAGATGCATGGCGACCAGTGACCAGCACCTTTCATCTGGGACATCCGGCCCCTAGAACTGTGAGAAAATAGATTTCTGTGTTGAAGATTTTTCCCAGCACCAGTGGGGCACAGCGGGAGGAGCCTACTCACCCACAGCCCCAGCTACTCAGGAGAGGCTGAGGCAGGAGAATTGTTTGAGATCTAGAGTTTAAGACAAGACATCATTTTTTTCTTTTTTAGATGGAGTCTTGCTCTGTTGCCCAGGCTAGAGTGCAGTAGCCAGATGTTGGCTCACTGCAACCTCCACCCTCTCCCCCACCCCCACCAGTTCAAGTGATTCTTCTGCCTCAGCCTCCCAAGCAGCTGAGATTACAGGTGACTGCCACAGCGCCAGGCTAATTTTGTATTTTTTTGTTTTTCGGAAATAGTTTCACTCTGTCAACCAGGCTGGAGTGCAGTGGCACTATCTTGGCTCACTGCAACCCCTGCCTCCCAGGTTTAATTGATTCTCCCGCCTCAGCCTCCAGAGTAGCTGGGACTATAGAGGCATGCCACCAGTCCCAACTAATTTTTGTACTTTTAATAGATACGGGGTTTCACTGTGTTGGCCAGGTTGATCTCGAACTCCTGACCACAGGTGATCTGCCCACCTCAGCCTCCCAAAGTGCTGGGATTACAAGGGTGAGCTGCCGCACCCAGCCTGTTATTTTTTAAAGTTTCCTGCTCTGTGATGTTTTGTTACAGCAGTCAGAGCTAAGACACCATCCTATCCCCTTCACCCTACTAGAAACTGCCTCCCAGACTCCAGCCAAGCTTCCTAGTGCAGGCCAAAAGCTGGCTGGCACCAAACGCAGTTCCCAGAAAAACCCTCACCTCTCAAACATCCCACTAGACCAGCTCAGACAACCAAGGTTCCAACCTGGTCAGACCTGGGTGTTGCAGAAATGATAAGACTTGGAGGACCAGGGTGTGGCCCAGAGCTCAGATCTCCCCTCCTTCCCGTTTCCGAGGCCAGGCATCTTTGGCCACAGGAAACTCCTCCCGGGTCTGGCAGGGCGCTTCTTGCAGGTGCGGCAGAGCTGGGGGGTGGAGGAGGCGGAAGCCGAAAACACTCATACGTGAGCCGGAGCCCGAGGCCTTCTTGCCAGCACACCTGGCACCTCCCCATCCCTGGGGACCTGGTCACAGTCAATGCAAAACCCCCACACTGACCACCATGCAGCGGGCCCCGCAGGCTCCTGCCACCCACCCACCCCGCCAGACCCCCTCCTCGGACCCCACAGCATCAGGACCTCCATTGAGGCTGGCCAGTAGCCCCGGGGCAGCCCCACCAGTCACACTGCAGGGGTGGTGGCAGCAAGTGGGGAGGAGAGACATACAGGGCCCTGAGCCTGGCAGCCTCCACAGCCTCTTCAGGGACCTGAAAGCCTCGACTCGTCCACCTGGAGGCTACCGAGGCTGCAGCAGTCCCTGCAGGGAGTTCAGCACCTCAGCACGGTCCTGGTTTCTTCTGGGATGCTGATGCCCAGACAGCTCCCACTCCATCTTTCTAGTAAGAGTTTTGACAAGGACACACGGCAGCTTCACCGCAGCTGTTAGACCTTTTAAGTTTGGGCGGCGCACAGCAGGGGAAGATCTGGCGTCCACTTCACCCATATGGGAGCCCTGCTCTGCTCCACTTGAAGGGCAAAGGCACCTACAGACGAGTCAAGCCCCAGGTCTCAGCGGGGCTGGAGGGACAACAGGGGTCTGGGGCTTCCCGCTCCGCCTTCCCCTCCAGGAGCACCCCAAGGCCGGCAGGACTGGGCCGCCTGCCTTCCTTGGCTCCCACGTCGGCCGGCTCCACCACAGGAAGTAGGCGGGGGTGGCTCGGGCCTGGGGCTCTCCTTACTCGCGAGGACCTCGGGACTGGAGGTCCGACCCTTGCCCTGCCGCGAGGCCGCCGCTGACCCTCCTGGCCCCAGCCCTGGGGGCTCTGCTGCTCCGCAGCCGCACTTCCCGGAAGCGGTGGCTGCGGACTCGCGGGGCCTGCTCCCGCCCTAAGCTGACCCAGGCCTGACCCCCACGACCTGCTCCCCCGGCCCCAAAACCTGACCCGGGCCTGTCCCCCACGACCTGCTCCCCCGGCCCCAAAACCTGACCCAGGCCTGCCCCCCACGACCTGCTCCACGGGCCCCAAAACCTGACCCGGGCCTGCCCCCACGCCCCCATCCCGACTCGGGCTCGTTCACCCTGCCCCCCACAGTCCCCGCACTGTCCCGAGCTGGGCCCGCCCCCAGCCCGGTGGCGGGCCCTCACGCACGCGCCGTCGGCGCCGCGCGGCGTACCGAGTTGAGGCGGCGGCGCTCCTCAGCTGGCCTCCATGCGGCGCGGACCCTCAACGGACGGGGCGGGCCGGGGCGCGGGGCGGGCCAGGGCAGACGGGCCGAGGGCGCCGACGGTCCCGCGGCATGCCGGGAAGGGTAGTCCCAGGCGCCTCCTACTCGGCCCCGGCCCGCGACTCCGAACTACACTTCCCAGGGAGCCGCGCGCGAGGCCCCGCCCCGCCCCATCGCCCCGGGGTCCTAAGGATCATTGGCGCGCACTCCTCAAAGTGGGTTCGAATCCCGCTGCTGCCACGGCCTTGCGAGGCGCACCCACGTTCTCTGGCCGCAGCTCTTAAGCTGTGAAATGGGGACAATGCTCGCACGGCGTCCACAGGATGGTTTTGCGTTGAATTAGATATTGAAATGTAACTGTTCTGCGAGCTGTCAGTCCCGCACATAAGGGACAGCTGATAGTGGGCCACGAGGAGCTGAGTACAAGGGATCAGGGAACGCGCCGACGTGGCCTCCGCCTGGCCCCCTCCCCTGTGGGGATCAGTTTCTTCCGTCCTCCCGGGGTCGCCCCAGAACCCTCCCCGACCTGGGACTCCTGCCTCAGCGGGACCTTGGCTGACCGCAGGCTGGGGCACCCCGGGAGGTCGATGGCCAGCTCGGCGGAAAACCTGGAGGCGGCGGGGGTCTCAGGGCTCACGGACCCGGGCGCGCGGCCACTTCCGATCGTCCCGAGGCCCCTAGCGGGACCCGGTTAGCCGCAGCCATCCGGACGCCGGACCCTCCCCGCGCGCCTTCTGCCCCGAGGGCCTGAGAGGTGACCCAGCCCGCCGCGCCCTCCTGCCCGGGCGCCCGGACCCGTTGCTGCGCCCACCCTCTCCAGGGGCGGCCGGGGCCAGGCGACCAAGGAGCTGCGCGCTGCGGGCCACGTAGCTGACGGGGATGCGGGGTCGGTGGCCAACTGGGGAGCCGGGCGATTTGCCGCCGGTGCAGAGGACTCGCTGCCCGCCAGCTGCTGCGCCACCCGTCCGCCCCGCGCGCCTGCTCTGGTCCGGCCGCGCAGCCCGGGCCCACGACTTCCTCCTCCACGACCCGGCTTCTTGGCTGCCCCGGCCCTGGCGCTGGGCTTAGCGCAGGCGTGCACGTGGCGATGGCTCCCCTGAAGCCAGCTCCCTGAAGCTGCGTGCCCACCTCTACCGCCCTGCCCCAGCCCACCGATCAGGTCCTCAGAGCGGGCCCGCCCTGGGGCCAGGACTCCAGTCACAGGGAGGTCCGCTGTGTCTTCCCGCCAGACACTGAAGAGTTGCGGGAAGGGGCCCGGTGGGCCCCGGCTGGGGGCCTTTTAGAAGACGGGGGAGGGCGCACCTCTCTGCTCAAGTGCCCTAGGACCTGCTACTCTCTGCAGCCAGAGTGAGAGCCTCCGACGGCTGCCCAGAGCAGGAACCTCAGCGAGCCTGGAAGGCGTACACAACAGGCTGGGGTTGGGAGAGTCCAGCACAGTGCCTGAGCCTGGTATGGGTCTGCCTGAGGCCGCCCACCAGGACTTGGCACTGGGGAGCCTGTTCCCTTCCAGGCTCCAGGAAGATAGGCTGTGGCCCCAGCTCCAGGTTCTGAGGAGCTGCCCCAGCACGGGTGGCCTGCAGGGGTCCCAGGTTCCTCGATCCGGAGCCTGCAGATGGTCCTCCCGGGGTCAGGCAGGTGGGTGGAAATGTGTGTCCACACAGCACCAGGCCAGGCTCCCTTCCAGCAGGCTGAGCTGGCTGCCCACCGAGTTCTCTTACACAAGAGGCCCCACTCCCTCCTACAGCTTCCTGGTCCCCAAATGGCTGGGCCTGGCCTTAGAGAGGCCTCTGTCCTCCTTGGTGAAGGACACTCACTTCTGACCCCAGGGCCTCGGGTTCACACCCTCTCCATTCATTCTCACTGTTTGCTGCCTTTGTGGTCAGTCTGCCTTTCTGACCATCTCGGTCACATTCTCACAGGAGGGCAGTGGGTGGCAATGGCCCTGGCTCCACCTCACCCATTTCTCAGTGCCAGGCTGGTGTGGAGGGAAGATGGCTGGCCTGGGGGCTGGAGGCCTGGGTTCTTAGTCCTGGCCATCTGGGATGGGTGCAAGGTCCTCCTGGAGCCCCTCCTTCTCCATGAGAGGGACAGTGCCGTCCACCTGCCATGCCTGCCTATCTTCAGGGAGGAGGAGGGGCAGACAGGGGCAGGGAGGGGCACCGTCTCAAACTAACACCCACCCAGGGCTGCAGAACCACCCTCCGACTCACCTGGGCAAGGTGGCCAGTCGGGGAGGGGAGGGTGTTGGCGATCCCAGCCCCCGGTGGGCAGCAGACAGTGGAGAGGCAGGAGAACTGCCCTCCAATCCAGCTGGGTCCCCTGCAGGGCTGCACTAGGCTGTGAGGGGTGAGAACCAGAAAAGGGGGCGATTGAGTCCTGGGGAGCGTGCTTGGGAAAACTGAGGCAGGTCCTTAGCCACAGGCCCTGGGCCACCACCTGCATCTCAGGCTGGGCTTGTCTGCTAAAGGTCTGCTCCCAAGCCTGTGTTTCTCTGGGCAGGTTCTGCTCCTTCTGCCACGGTGGGCAGGCAGGGTTGCCTTGGGAAGATGGTCAGGTGCAGGTGGAGGATGTGTACCCTGGGGTGCCAGAGCTTTTGAGGCCCTGACCCTGGGAGACTCGCCATGTGGATGCCCTGTTCATGGAGCAGCCAGAGGAGGGGTTTCTTGAAGTGCTCTGCAGGGAGTGAGGAGGAGTCCTCGGGAGGATGGGGGCAGCATGGCCTGAGGGGCAGAGGCCAGTGCCTGGACCAGCCCGGAGGATCCCTGGGCCTCAGGAACAAAAACGCATTCTGTGCTGGGAGGGACCATCTTGGTCCCCAGCTGGCTCTGTCCTCAAGGGGTGGACCTGGGGAGGGAGGGTTCAGTCCCATTCTGAGCAGAACGACAGATCCCACAGAAGCAGGCCAGGCAGCGGGGGGAGGGACAGAGCCACATGGGGGAGGGGGTTGGGGCTGGTTCAGCCCTGACCTGTGCCAAGTGTGAGCGCCGCCTTTTCAGGCCTCTGCGCCTCTGCGTCTAGGAACATGGGAACATGGCATGGCTGGTGAGGACACAGCCAGAACAGGTCTGGGGATGAGACGGTGACGTTGCCTGGGAGAGGTGGGAGCCAACGTCTCACTGAAGGATGGACATGGGCACGGGCTCCCCAGCACAGGCTGCATGGGGAGGAAGTGCTGGCCCAGCACAGGGCGAGTGTCACTTGAGGCACTAGCCACTTTCCAGACAGGACTTGGTCTGACACCTCCTGCGAGGCAGAGGCCCACAGGAGGGGGACGGGCAGCGTGGCTGCTGCCCATGGCCCTGGTCCCATTGAAGACTCTAGGTGGCTCCATGTGGCCCCTCCTGTGTCCGCACACTCAGCTCAAGCCCCACCTTGGCCTAGACGTTTTATGGACAGCCTGTGGGGGAAGGTGCAGGAGCTGGACTCACCACCCAGATCGGCTGTACCCAAGGACTATAGGACATCGCCCCTCTAGGCTCAACCATGCAGGACGCCAGGCAGCAAGGAGGACAGGTGCAGGCAGGCAGGTGCACGTGTGAGGGTAAGGAGAGCCCGGGAGGTGGGACCCCAGCCCCGGCTGGAGAGCAGCAAGAACACCCATGGCAAGCGCTGCCACCGAGGCCATCATCCCTTGGGTCCCCTCAGCTGCCACGCCCTGCCCACCCTTGCCACTGAGCTGGTCTGTGGGTGCAGGCCCAGGGCTCAACCCTCCTGCACAACCAGGCTGGCCTGAGCAGGGATTTGTGGGCACCAGGTCCCTCCCCTAGACACAGGAATGCTGGGCACATGGGCAAGCAGGCTGGGGAAGTGTCCTGAGTTAGGTGAATGTGAGGAACTGCACCTTTTCTTTTTGGGACAGTCTCACTCTGTCACCCAGGCTGGAGTGCAGCGGTGAGATCTCAGTTCACTGCAACCTCCGCCTCCTGAGTTCAAGTGATTCTTGTGCCCCAGCTTCTGGAGTAGCTGGGATTACAGGTGCCTGCCACCACGCCCAGCTCAGTTTTGAATTTTTAGTAGAAATGGGGTTTCACCATCTTGGCCAGGCTGGTCTCAAACTCCTGACCTCGTGATCCACCTGCCTCAGCCTCCAAAAATGCTGGGATTACAGGTAGGAGCCTCTAATTATTTTGTTTTGTTGCTTTGTCAGCAAATAACTTCCTGTGCAAGCCACAGTGTCCAGCAACCACACCCACTCCAGGCCTCGTCTGTGGTCTCTGACACCCCAGACCCCACTGCCTGCCCTCATCACCCTGGGCCACACACTGAGCAGCCAGGAACATCCCCTGCCCAGCACCCGCTGGAGTGTCCACAAGGAGTCCCGAGTCCACAGTCCCACCCTGCCCACTCCTTCTGTGGAGCCACAGCGAAGGCTTTGCCCACGCTTCCCCCCATTGCCTGTGCCCTTGACAGCCCCAGTGCCCTCCTGCGTGACCCTGCGTGGCACAGGGTGTCCCTCCTTTGGGGATCTGAGTACATTTTTTATTTGTTTTAGAGACAGTGTCTTGAGCTGTCGCCCTGGCTGGAGTGCAGGGGTGCAATCACGGCTCACTGCAACCTCGAATCCCTCCCAAAGCGCTGGGATGACTGGCATATGCCCAGGCACCTGCCCAGACTCCTGGAACCAGGCTCTTTTTAATGGCAGGAGGCCTCGATAACCAGAAGAGTACAACAACCTCCATTTTAACATGGAGGGCAGGGTGCACCCTCCAGCTGTGTCCTTGTGTGCCTCACGCCCCGGGGCCCTGGCTGTGGGGTCATACCCTGGGCTGGTGGCGTGGAGGATGGACAACTCTTCCAGACTCCTGGGAACCCAGGGGGCACTGCCCCACACGCTCAGGGCTGCTCCAGGAGGCGCCTGGGGATGGGGTTCCAAGAAGCCCGGGCTAGGTGGCAGAAGGGCCTACTCTGATCTCAGCCTGGCCCACTCTTGCAATTCGTGTCCTATACCCCAAACCCTACTCTGGCCCCCATGGGCCTCTGTCCTAGCTGCCCAACCATCTGTCTTCAAGGAGACTCTGTTCAGACCCTCAGGGTCACCTGCCAGGGTCTGCAGGGCACGTGGCTCCATGATGTATCCACAGGACCAGCCTTGTTCCATGGAGTCCTGGGCCTGGCAAAGGGACCTGCCCAGGACCTCCATATTGTTTTGAGCATCCCAGACCACACTGAGGGTGCCTCCTCTGGGAAGCCTTCCTGGATCCTGTCAGCTCTCTGTTTCCCTAGAGTGTGCCTCATAGTCCCCCACCTCTCTCCCTGCAGGAGCAGGAAGACTGAGGGGGTCGTTCGTTCGTCTCCCGAGCCTGTGTGCCCCAGGGCTTCAGGCCACAAATGAATTACCTCCATGCCCGCAGCCTGAGTCCTGTGTCCTGCTCCAAGCATGACGCCTGCCGTGGGTGCAGAGGGGCCCCTTATCACGCTTCCAGACGAAGGTGGCCCTTGCCCCATGTCCCCCAGCGTCCCCCACGCGTGGTGCCTAGTTAGGGGATGGGCGTGGAGGGAGACGGAGGCCCCGGTGGAGCACAGGCGGTTATCAGAATAATATTTATTGATATGCTCGGTGCTACCTTGTTAATTCTGCATCACATGGCCTCCATGGCTGAGGTATTCAGGGTGGGACCTGCTGGGTGCCGGCCAGGGCTCCCTCGGGAAGCCATGTGGCCTTGGCTGTGGCAGGGGGCTGGGAAGGGCATGTGGTTATTGCGTTGGGCTCCCTCCCTCCTCATACATGGACCACATGCCAGCGTGCACTCACGCACTCACCGCCTGCTCACACACACATACTCCCAAGCTGGCCCCTGCACACACCTGTGCACATGCACACACGTACACACTCATACATACACAGCTGCTAGCTCATGCCCACCTCTGTTGTGCCTGTTCACACACACACCATCCTGCTTTAAACCCATCCTAAGTCTCCTGGTGATCAATACAGCAGTCTTAGGAAAATAAAATGTATGTCAGGCTACAAGGAGAAAGTGCAGGTGGGTCTTTGACCCGAGGGTGAACCTCGGTCCCTCCCACCAAGGGCATCAGGTCCCTGCAGGGGTGACCCCTGAGCATGTGACCCCATGGGCGTGACTGCCCAGCCGGACAAACCGGCCCCAGCTTCCTCTTCCCTGGCTCTGGGCTGGGGGTGCTGGACTGTCCGGCCACAGCCCGGGGCCAGAACGAAACTGACTAAAAAAATAAACTCTTCACCTCCTGGCCCCCCAACCACAGCTGGGCACCTGACGCAGGGGTGTGGGAGGCTGGCTTCAGCCTTCCTGGCCACTGGCTCCACGGGGCCACCTTTCCCCGCCCAGCCAATGCCTGGTGATGCCGTGGGGCAGGTTCCCCTGTCGAGTGGGTGGGGGCGGGGGCCCCAGGCATGCGGACAGAGGCTGGGGGTGCGGGCAGTGCAGGCGAAGCAGAGGCCACGTCCACGCAGGGCAGGCATCCCTGGAGGTCAGCACGGCCACACCACACTCACGCAGAGGGGTGCTCCAGGTGTGGGCGGTGCCATCCCTCAAAACTCCACAGTACTCACGACTGTTCTCGGCTCATCGAAGGTGGCGATGAGGATCTGCTGCGGGGCTGGGATGGCGATGAGGTCGCCCACGTCCTGCGACAGGCGGGGCCCCCCTTCATCCTCCTCGCGGGCCTCGTACAGCGTGTTGATGTGCAGCAGCGGGTGCGTGGCGTTTCGGCTCAGGATGGTCAGGGGCTCGGCTTTGCCCAGGCTGGCTGGTGACAGAGGGGCCACAGCAGGGGCGGCGGGAGGTGAGCGGACGTGGAACGGGGCCCCCGAGGGAAGCCCTGCCCGGGCTGGCTCTGAGGGGAACGGGATTTCCTTCTCGGGGAGTGGAGCATCTGCAAACAGCCAAAAGCACAGGCATCTCACACCGGGGCTGCCGCTGCGCCCCTCCCAGCGCCCACTCAGTGCAGGCCGGCAGCAGGGGAAGCGCCCTGGAGAGCCTGGGGCGCGACGTCCCTGAACACAGCAGCCGTCCTGGACACACGCCCCGCCCCGCTGTCCATCGGGCAACAGTGCTGTCTATGGAATTTCCTCATCCGGGGACCTTGGCTCCACCATGCACGCGGAGCTCAAGGAAGCCGACCAGGGGCACATCCCTCCCAGTCTGCTCCTTCCCACCGGCTTCCAGGGGGTCTCCAGTGCCAGGCTGAGGTGCACCTTGACAGTGAGCTTGTTTGATGGAGCCGGTTCAAACTGCCTCCTCTACGCGGCTCCAGGCCCCCACCCTTCCCTAGCTCCCTGGCTGGGCTCCCGCGGGCCGCTGTGGCTATGGGTGCCCCTCCAGTCCCCCGTCCCCTGTCCCTGGCCCAGCCCCTACCTTTGGCGGGCACCGTGGCCAGGCCCAGCCCACAGTCGTCCGCCTGGGACAGGAAGCCCCCCTCCTGGCTCCGGGAGGCGGGCAGGGCAGCGGGCACCACCTCGGGCTTGGCCTTCTTGGTGCCCAGGATGTAGGGGTGCACGTCCAGGGAAAAGTGGCGCGCATGCTTCTTGTCGGGGGCGGGCGGTGGGGTGGGGGCGGGGCCCGGGTCGCCGCCTCCGCCCTTGTAGTGGTGGGCTGCACGCGCGCCCGCATCCAGCAGTGGCGCGATCAGCGTGTCCGTGGCCGTTTTCCGGCGCGCGGGCTTGGGCTTCTCCGCCTTGCTGTTCTCCACGCGCATGATGGCCAGCGGCTCCTTGAAGGGCTGCGGCAGCGGGTTGCTGGTGGGGATCCACTTCATCTTCTTGCGCGGCCGCTTGACCACTGGCGGCTCCGCGGCGCCGTCGGGCTCGGCGGGGTTGGCACTGGGGTCCACGGTCTGCACGCCCGAGTCGCGCACCGTGGGCGTGGCATCGTGGTTGGACTGCGCCAGTGCCGCCAGCAGCTGCCGGACCACGTTGTCGTACATGAGGTCGCTCTCGTTCGTGATAAAGTCCAGCCGGTTGAGCGACTTGATGTGGTCGCGGTTCTCGTTGCAGAACATGGCCAGGATGTTGATGTCGCAGAACTGCGAGCGGCGCCACTGCCGGCGAGTCTTGATGCCTACCTTGTGCAGCTTGTCGAAGATGAAGTTGCTCTTGCGGAAGATGAAGAGATGGATGAGGTTGACGAGGATGATGAGGTTCATGACGCACAGCAGCACGATGTCCACGCCCGCGATGATGCGCTGCAGTTGCACGGACGGGAGCTTGCAGCTCACGCGCACAGCGGACCCCGCACCCGCCGGCCCGTCTGGGGCCGCGCCCAGCGCGCAGGTGAACTCGTTCTGCTTCTGCGTGGCGTAGTAGGTGCACAGGTAGGAGATGGGCACGGCGCTCAGCAGCAGGATCAGCACGTGGCGCGCCAGGTACAGCTTGGCCAGGAAGTTGCTGCGGCCGCGGCGCTCCAGATACTTCTCGAACAGGTTCTGTTCCGGGCTCTTCTCCTTCTCCGCGTTCTCGATGATCTCGCGCTTCTCGCGCTCCGTGATGCCCGGCCCCTTGGACTGGATCTGCTTCTCGATCTTGGGCGCGCGGCCCTCCGCTGCGCGGTGGTAGCAGTTGTCGATTTCCTGCAGCAGGAAGTTGAGCTCCGAGGTGAGGCGCGTGGAGGCCAGGAACTCCCAGCCCAGCGCGGGCACGTACATGATGGCGGCGAAGGCCAGCAGCGCGTAGGGCAGGAACTTGTGCTCGAACAGCGACGGCCACAGGCTGGCGTCCACGCCGGGCAGCGCGTCCCGCAGCTCCGTCCAGCAGTAGCCGCGGGCATACAGCGCCTGGTCGCGGGTGAAGTTGTGCGGGGTGTAACAGTAAATGGGTTCCTCTGGGGGCAGAGAGGAGACACGGGCTGGGGCGGGGAGGCGGCACTGGCTGGGGTGAAGAAAGCTGGCTGGACCTGACCTCGTCCCTGCCGAACCAGCCCCCCAAAAGCCTCTCCAGCCTCCTCCCACACAGCGCCTGCTTCCTACAGGGCCTGCTGCTCCCCAGATGAGCCCCACTCCCCTCCCCCCAACACGGTGGTGTGGGGGTCCTGCCCTGAGCACCCCCACGAGGTCAGCTGCGGTACACCTGCAGGTTGAATCTACAACGCTGTGGGGGGGGGGGGCGGAAACCACCTGAGCCATGCATCTCTCCAAATTCCACAACGACTGTGTGCACAAGGGGAAACCGAGTCCCAGAGAGGACCAAGGCAGGCTGGGAGTCCCAGCCAGGGTCTCTTCCATGCACACAGCTGGACCCAAACCAGGTTCCAGCCACCGGCCAGGTACAGCCCAGGGCTGCCCAGGGCACATGGCTCAGGTGCTGCTAGCTCCCGGGGAAGCCAGCCTGGGCTCTGTCAGGCCTTGAAGGTGAGGGGCGTCTCCCTGAGACCCCAGACACCAGGTGGGTTGGGTGAGGATGTCACCAGCTGGACTTCGGTATCTGCTGCTAAAATTGCAAAGAGGGAGTCTCTCGAACTGCAGGCAAACGGCCATTACTGAACTTTGTTTTCTCTCAGAGCCTGTCTCTGCCTGCAGGTGACAATGGGCACGAACCGGCAATAAAGAAGTGTTCAGGACACTTGCAGCGAGGCCTGGCGTGGGGTCTAAGCAGCTAAGATCTTGCTAACATTTCCCAGGAAGGCTCTGAGCCTGGGGGCCACCAGCCATCGTGCTACCCATCCAGGCTGGGCCCTTCACACAGCGCAGGCACCGGGGCCCACGCCAGCCTCAGCCTTGTCTCGAAGCCCCAAAGAATGGCCCCAGGGCAGGGCCCACGTCAGCATGATCCCCTTCCCATAGAGCAGAAGCAACGGGGACAGGCCTGCTCCTCTGCACCGAGCCCTAATTAGGGATGGAAATCCAGGCAGATGAGAGACCCCTGCCCACTCTGGGAAGAACAGCATTCACTGTTGATGCCACACAGGGCCTGGGGCTGGGCACGATGGCTGGCTACAAGCGGGGCATGCAGACCCCACAGCCTGCAGGCGCCTTCCAGCCCTGACCCCGGCTCAGCTACGGGCCCCTGCGACCCCACGTGGCCATCATCACCGCAGAGGCACATCCACACAACCTGCTCAGGGCGGGGTTTGAGAAGAGCCCCTAAGGCAGGGCTCCCATGGGCCATCAGATCCCCCTTGAGGGTCCTGGAGACTCTGGAGGGCTTGGGAAGGAGCCTGGGGAGAGGCAGGAAAAGCTGGGACCTGAGGCCTGTGTCCTCGGTGGGGACATCGGGCTGGAGATGAGCTGGGCTCAGAGAAGAGCAAACCGGACAAGGCAAAGGAATCCACTCTCTTGGTTGAGAAAATGGCATATTTTATTTACTTATGTTTTGTCCTCACAGCCAATCCCAGGAGCCAGAGAAGAGCGTCCACCCTGGGGAAGAGAACAGGGACAGGTTTGTGTCCCATCCTGAGCTGGGCCCATCCCTAGCAGCCACCCTTGCTGGGCACATGTGGCCAACATGGAGGGGAGAGACCCCGGAACCCCTGGCCCTGACTCCAGTAGGGCCGCAGGGAGACCGGAAGGAGGGATCCTTGGTTCTGGGGCACAGGGCGGCCTGTCCTCCTCCAGGGTGGATGAAAGCTGGGGCCCCACACCCTGCCACGTCTGGTGAGCTGCCCCCACTGTGAGGAGCCCCATTGGGACCGGGGCTTCTGACGCCCGTCACCATCTCCTTGCCATGTGGCGGCAGCAGCAGCAGGGGAAAGACAGGGCCTGCTTGCCACTCTGACCTCAGTCTCCTAATCTGCTCAACCAAGGATACCGCCCTGGCTCACCGCAAGTGAGACGCCTGTCCAGCAAGGCCTCCCTCCTCCCCGGATCCGCCACACCTGCAGGGCACAGGGTGCTCCTGGAGGCCTCAGCAGGTCCTGATGGACTCAGAGCTGTGCTGGCGGCCGGGCAAGGCCAGCCTCTCCCAGTGCTGTTGGGGGTGCTGGCCTGACTCAGGGTGGGGCAGCAGAGAGGGCCTGTGACCCCAAATCCACAGGCCCATCCCAGACACAGCGGCTGCCACGGGTCTTCTGCCTGAGGCCCTTCTCTGGGACTTGCCAGGGACAGTGGAGCCCTGCTGGGCCAGCGCAGGTGTCCAGGGTGAGGCAGGAAGGCCTGGCCCATCCGACAGGGCAGACGGAGCCGCGGCCAGGGCTTCTGGGGAGACAGCACTGTGTGCACCCTGGCTATCCCAGCTATGCCCCAAGAGAGGACACTGGCTTCCCAGCCAAGGAGCCTGTCCACACCGTCCTCAGACCCCTAGGGACAATGTCAGCGTCCAGACGCAGCCAGGGGCCTGGTGCAGCCTGACGGAGGAGCACCTCTGAACGGGTGTCTGAGCATGCCCCAGCACGGCCCATGTTCACATTTGGAGTGCTGCCCCCAGGGCCCCAGGCCATAGCCCAGCTCCCCCGCCCGCCGGTCCTCCCGGAGCCCTGCCCTTTCTCGTCCTGCCATCTTCAGCCCGCCCCTGCACATGGCCCCGCAAGGGTGAAGCTGGGTCCCTCCCAGCCTCCCGGCAGTCCTTCCTGCCCCTGTCTTCCCACCTGGGGAGTGGGGACTCCTCTCCAGGACCCCCGGCTCTGCGCAGGCTCCTCCTGTCTGCTGGCCGCACCCTGTCCGGTCACCCCAGACCACTGCCACACCTTTGAAGACTCGGCCCAGTCCCTTCCCTGATTCCCCTGGCCTTACAGACCTCCACAGGGGGTCTGCAATGAGTGAATGAAGGCCCCAGAGATGCCACATTCCAACCCTGGACCCCATGTCGCATTTCCTGGTTCATGAGGACTTTGCAGACATGACTAGGTTGGGGGTCTTGGTGGGAGGCAATCATAGGGCTCCTCTAAGAGGGTCAGTAAGGGACGGAGCTGTAAGGACAACACGGGGCCACCTCTGAGGACACAGGAAGGGCTGCAAGGCCAGGAATGTGGAGGCCTCTGGAGGCCAGAGAAGGCAGGAAGCGGATTCTCCCCTGGAGCAGCCCTGCTGACACCTGCTTTTAGCCCCATGAGACTGGCTTCTGATTTCTGACCTGTAGGTTTGTTCCAGCAGCCACAGGAAGCTCATCCCGGTGGTGGCTGCATACCTGCTACCTTCTCCCGCCTCTGCAGGCTGAGGGGGGCTGAGACCCTTCCCCAGCCCACCTGGAGACCCTGGGACTTGTCCCCTACCTTTGAGGGTCCTGCATCCCCAGACAGCAGCCGGTCACACAGGCCCTCAGGCCCAACCTTGCCCTGTGGCACCAGGGACTGCGCTCAGCCCTCCAAGGAGACTGAGGCCAAAAAGAGGCAATAGCCATAAGGCCCTGGGTACTCAGGGGCAGAGCACTCGCTTCCTTTCCGTTTTAAAGAAGAAAGTTGGGCCGGGTGCAGTGGCTCATGCCTGTAGTCTCAGCACTTTGGGAGGCCGAGGTGGGCGGATTACCTGAGGTCAGGAATTTAAGACCAGCCTGGCCAATGTGGTGAAATCCCAACTGAACTAAAAATACAAAAAAATAGCCGGGTGTGGTGGCATGTGCCTCAGCTACTTGGGAGGCTGAGGCAGGAGAATCGCTTGAACCCTGGAGGTGGACGTTCCAGTGAGCAGAGATCGCACCACTGCCATTCAGCCTGAGTGAAAGCGCCAGACTCTGTCTCAAAACAAAGACAAAAAGGGGAAATTTGGCCGGGCACAGTGGCTCATGCCTGTAATCCCAGCACTTCGGAAAGTCGAGGTGGGAGGATCACTTTAGCCCAGGAATTCGAGACCAGCTTGGGCAACGTGGCACAAAATTTAGCCAGGCGTGGTGGCAGATGCCTGTGGTTCCAGCTACTGGGGACTCGGGGCTGAGGCAGGAGGATCACCTGAGCTGGAGAGCTGGAGATTGCACCACTGCACTCCAGCCTGGGCTACATACCAAGACGCTGTCTCAAAAAAGGTAATTTGGACACAGACAGGGAAGAAGCCCATGAGAAGATAGAGGTAGAGACTGGGCAGCATGGCCACAAGCCGAGGGCTGCCGGCAGCACCAGAGGCTGCAGAGGCGGGAAGGTCCCTTCCCCAGATCCTTGGGAGGGAGCAGGGCCCAGCTGACACCTTGATTTTGGGCTGGTGGCCTCCGGAACCACAAGAAATAAATGTCTCCTGTTTGAAACTGCCTAGTTTGTGGAACTTTGTTGCCTGCACACCCTGGTGCCCACCCCGAGGCCCCAAACGAACCTGGGTTCCCTGCTCTGCCTGAGTGTGCTGTGCACCTGCCACAGGGGTCCTCTAATCCTGGGTGTCTGAGCTCCAGTGTTCCAGAGGAGAGACCAGCAGAGGCCTCCTCCACCCCTGGGTGGGATCAGACAGCCTGGCCAATGTCTACCCTCAGGCTGGCATCTCCAGGCCACAGGCCTCCTAAAGACAAGGCACCTGGGAGATTCGGGAAGCGCCAGTGCTAAGGGAGGGTCCCTGAGATTTGGGGGCTGCAGGAGAGGGGGCCCCAGGGCCCCAGCACCCCCTCCGTGCTGCAGACTGGCATCTCTGGGCCATGCAGGCCAGGAGACCCGAACCCTGACCGCCTTGCCTTGGCCCAGACCCCAGGGGAGGAAGCTCTCGGCTGCACCTGCCTCACCCCACTCCTTAGTGAGGGCAGAGGCACCAGGTCCCCACTCACAGAGGCTCACAGGCAGGCTGGCTGCTCTGTCCCTCTCCTGCCTCCCTGGGTGGCTTCAGGTGCCCCCACAGGTCCTGCTCCAACCAGCTGGCTTCTGGGTTCTGCTGACAGCCCCTCTGTCCCTGCCCTGGTCCACCCCCATCTCCCTGCAGGAGCTCTGGGCTCCCTGCTCCACGTTACCCCACCCCATACTAGCCCCCCTGTTTCAGACCTTCAGAGGCTCCCAGTGCACCGGGAGAGGCCTAGCTTGCCTAAGGGTGGAGAATCTGGGCCTCTCGGAGACTCTGCCCTCCTTCCACGCAAGTCCAGCCTGGGGACACTGCCCAGCAGCATGGGGGCTCCACCAGCCCCTGGCATCAGCTCTCTGCTCTCGACACCCGCCTGGCCCTTCCTGGTCCCTCCCGGCCACCCTTCCACCCCTTCAGACGCTGCCGTGATGTTCCCCAGACGAGATCTCCTGTCTCACTGCATTTAAGACCCCCAGGTCAAAAGGCCTAGTCCCGCCCGCGGCTCACGGGCGGACGAATGGAAGGCAGAACAACAATAAAAAGACGAGGGATCTGGGGCCGCCCCAGCGACCAGCGACACCTGCGACGATGGGGGAGGCTGTGGAAGGTCCCTGGGACGCGGCGGACGCAGCCAGGCCACGGTGGGCGCGGCTGGACAGAGCCGCCACGCACGCGGGAAGCGCCAGCACCTGGACACCTGCGGACGCGCCCTCCCGCCCGCACCCCGCGCCCCGGCCGCCGGTCTCACCTGCGAAGTTCTTGGTGAAGACCAGGGTGACCAACAGGATGGGCACCAGCACCGTGCCGATGGTGACCACGCGGTCGAACGGCAACTCTAGCTTCAGCTGCAGCAGCAGCGCGGCCAGCGCGCCCGCCTTGTCGTCCTGCGCGCCCGGGAGGATCAGCTCCCGCAGCTTCTCTCCCGCCAGCAGCGCGGTCGCCATGTCCGCCGACTGCTCCAGGAGGTGGTGCATGGGGGGCGGGGGGCGCGGCCCGGCGGGGGGCGCGGGCGGGGCGGGGCGGGGGGCGCGGGGCGGGGCCCGGCGCGGGGGGCGCGGGCGGGAGGGGACGCGCACGGCGCGGGGGCGGGGATCAGGGCCGGGTGCGGGGAGTCCGGGGTGCGGCACAAGGACGGAGGGCGCGGGAGAGGGTAGCAGGGGACGCCGGGACCGAGCGGGGGGCGCCGGGGGATGGAAGTAGCCGGGGGCGCAGGGCGGGAGCGGGGCTGGCCGGGCGCGGAGCCCGCGGCGGGGTTTGGGGGTTGCTCCGCCGCCGCCCCCTGGGGCAGGGGTCGGGCGGCCCGGGCCGGCGCGGGGGTGGGGGGGCAACGGAGCCGCCCGCCGCCGCCGCAGCCCGGCCCCCGCCCTGGCGCGTGCCTCCGGCGGGGGCGGCGGCGGGATCCGGGCCTAGACTGCGGGCGGCGGCTGCTGTCCCTGCCTGGGGCCGGCGGCCCGGCTCCCGCGGCGGGGAGGGGGCTGTTTACCTGCGGCGACTCCGCTGCGTGGCTCCTCCCCCCCCGCTCCCCCCCGCCACGCAGATGCGGCGTGGGCGATGACTTTGCAGAAAATGTTTAAATGAAATGAAATGAATTAGTAATGACTGGTCCCTCTTCCTGGGAACACTGGGCGGCTGGGTGGGGGCTGCCCCGGCCCGCGGGGGGGTAGGCGGGGGTGGGGGCGGCCCTGCGGGGCTTGAGGGCTTCGGGCCCGGGCGGGGGCCCCGCGCGGTTGCGCCGCGAGGACTGGGAGCGCGCTGGGGCTGCAACCGCAGCACTGCAGGGCCCCCCTACCCAGCCCAGGACGCGGAGGGGGCTTCCTTGCCCGGGCCCAACGCTTGGAGTCGCCTCCTCTCTCTTCCTCCCTGCCCCGGCCGCGCCCTGCTGTGGGCCTGGAAGCTCCCGCGCTCCTGGGGTGCTGCGGCCACCGGCGGGGAGGCCGGCATCCTCTTCCCGGGGCTCGGGCGCCCGTGTGCCAACAATGAGGGCACCTCCCTGCCCCACCCGAGGGCCCCCCAGTCCCGCCCTAAGTGACCCCATCACCTCCGCGGGGGCCCCTCTCCTGCACCCCGCACTTCCTCCCCACCTCCCCATCCGGTCCCCTGTTCCACAGACGTTCAGCTTAGGGGGTCCCCTCCACTCCCCACAGCCATCGCCCTCCGTCCTATGCTCCCTCTGGGAGCCGCCGGATCTGGTTTCAGGCGCGTTCCGCGTCGTCCGCGCCCACAGGGCCCTCTTCGGTCAGCGGTTTTCCTTCGTGTAGGTCCCCTTCCCACTATACCAGGACGTACGTACACGATCTTTTATATGAAAGATTTAGCGTGATTGGAGTTTTAAGTTCATTCAATAATTCATTCCAAAAATGTATCTTGAGCCCCAGTGCTCGCAGGTCCGGCCACCGCTATGTGCAAGCCAGGAAGTCCCCCTGCCTCCCTGGGCTGCAGAGGGTATGCATGTCTGCTGTGAGCTTTCACGCTGTCTACGCTTTTAAAGACCCTTGCATGTTTCTCACAGAGGCCAGCCCACGGCTTCCAGCAAACATCCTGAGGCAGGCAGTTCAGCTACATCCAGTCCCTGCACCCAACCACCCAGTCACCCCAGATAAACTCAGTTACCCCAAATAATCCACGCACCTCCAGTTAACAGTCTCTACCAGATAACCCAGTTACCCCAACAACCCAGGCACCGCAGATAAACCAACTCACCCTCAGATAACACAGTCGCTTCTCACATAACCTATTCACCCCAGATAACTCAGTCACCCTCAGATAACCCAGACAGATAAACCAATCACACCAAATAATGCAGGCACCCCTCACATATCTATTCACCTGATAACTCAGTCATCCCAGATAAAATCATCACCCCCAAATAACCATGTCACCCTTCAGGTAACCAGATAAACCAGTCATCTCCTGGATAACCCAGGCACCCCTCAGATAACTCATCCCATATAACCATCACCCCCAGATAACCGTCACCCCAGAGAACCCAGCCACCCTTCAAATAACCAAGCCACCCCCAGACAACTCAGTCACTCCCAAATAACCCAGCACACTGATTTCCAGACCCTCTTGAATACCCTGGGTGTGGCTGCTGAGTGGGCACCTGTTAGATGCACTTTCTGCTTTCGAATGGGTGCCTCTTGGTGCTTTCCACAAGTCCTGGGCCAGTCCATGCTCTCACCATCGGTGAAAAATCTTCCTGTCCCTGTATTCTTTCGAGCTCTCAGCCCTATCCACCTTCTAGTTACTGCCATTCTGAGGGGTGGAGTGTAGCTTCACAGTGCTTTTGAGTTTCTTTATTCCTCGTGGTTTGTGTGCATGGTCTGTTCAACCCCCCTGCACACTGCATCACTGGTGCTCACTGCAACCCTGAACTCCTGGGCTCAAGCAATCCTCCCACCTTGGCCCCCCCACCCCCACCCCCACCCCCACCCCAAAGTAGCTGGCATTATAGCTGCACACCACCACGCCCTGTTTTTTCTTTTTTTTAGACAAGGTCTCAGTTGCCCAAGATGGAGTGTCGCAGTGTGATCTTGGCTCACTGCAACCTCCATCTCCTAGGCTCAAGGGATCCTCCTACCTTAGCCTCCCGAGTAGCTGGGACTGCAGGCATGCACCACCACACCTGGCTAATTTTTTGATAGAGATGGGGTTTTGTCATGTTGCCCACGTTGATCTTGAATTTCTGGGCTCAAGTGATCCTCCTGCCTCAGCTTCAAGTGTTGAGATTACAGGCATGAGCTGCTGCACCTGACCTTAAAATTGCCTTATCTGTAAAAATGGGGTATCGCTATATTGCCCAGGATGGTCTCAAACTCCTGATCCACCCTGCCTTGGCCTCCCACAGTGCTGGGATTGCAGGCGTGAGACTGCAGGCATGAGCCATGCTGGGATTGCAGGTGTGGGACTGCAGGCGTGAGGCATGCTGGGCTTGCAGGCGTGGGAGCTCGAGAAGAGGAATGTCTGTGGCAAAGCCGAAATCTGGACTCAAACTCGGCACCCTGGCTGCCATCCTCATTTGGGAGGGGCCTGGAGAAGCACAGGCAGGGGCCACAATGGGAACAGTGAGCAGAGGTCCATGATGACATCCTGGTCGCCCAGCCTGTTACCCTCCTGAGGGGGATGTGTGGGAGGAGTGAAGGGTCTACCCCTGTGGTCTTCGCACTCCAGTGGCCCAGACTGGAGGACATTCTTCCCAAATCCTGTATTGTGGGAGCAGATGGTTCTTTCTCTTGGTGATACGTGAGATTTCAACACATGGAAGGATCTAGAAGACCAAGAGTGCTTGTATATATAATACAAACTTGTATTCCCTTCTCTTTTTTTTTTTTTTTTTTTTTTTTTTTTTTGAGACGGAGTTTCACTCTTGTTACCCAGGCTGGAGTGCAATGGCGCGATCTCGGCTCACCGCAACCTCCGCCTCCTGGGTTCAGGCAATTCTCCTGCCTCAGCCTCCTGAGTAGCTGGGATTACAGGCACGAGCCACCACGCCCAGCTAATTTTTTTAGTATTTTTAGTAGAGACGGGGTTTCACCATGTTGACCAGGATGGTCTCGATCTCTTGACCTTGTGATCCACCCGCCTCGGCCTCCCAAAGTGCTGGGATTACAGGCTTGAGCCACCGCGCCCGGCATTCCCTTCTCTTTCTTTAGGTGAACAAGCTTTCTGAGCTTCTGTATCCATGAAGATGAAAAACAGGAAAAAAACTGACAAACTGTCTAATTTCAGCCCTAATATCTTCCCATGAAGATATGAACTGTTTGCAAAGATACACCATACAGATAATTAAATAATGCATTCCTGGCCAGGCATGGTGGCTCTTGCCTGTAATCCCAGCACTTTGAGAAGCTGAGGCAGGTGGATCACTTGAGGCCAGAAGTTTGAGTCCAGCCTGGCCAACATGGCAAAACCCTGTCTCTACTAAAAATACAAAAATTAGCCAGGCACAGTGGCACGTGCCTGTAATCCCAGTTACTCAGGAGGCTGAAACAGAAGAATCACTTGTACCTGGAAGGTAGAGGTGGCAGTGAGCCAAGATTGCACCACCGTACTCCAGCCTGGCCAAGAGTGAGACTCAGTCTCTTAAAAAAAAAAAAAAAAATCATTTCCAATTCAATTTTATTTTTATGCTTATTTTTGAAAATTGGAAATATATGCATATCATTTTGATTGGGTACTTATAATAATCACAACTGACCAGATTATTGTTCAATGTTAAGCCTCAGTGCGTATCTTTTGCCAGGGTGCCCTGAGACTGGTGTTTGGTAGGGCCAGGCCAAGCTTCAGTAACAGATGCCCGGCAACAGCCCAGGTTGTTTGACCCCACACTGCTCGAAGGGGGGCGGGGGGCTCTGTGCCACCATCCTCAGCCTGGCACATGGCAGGCCCCGCCCCAGGGGCCCAGTGGGGAGTGGGGGTGAGCTGCACTCTACCCTCAGAGCCTCCCCATCAGTGATGCCACCGGCTTGACACACCTCTGGTGTGAGGAAAGTGGACTGAAATCCCATTCTGTACCCAGGAGAGAAACAGAAAATATCTCTGATGCCCACACCTTTCAACATAACACATTTTGCATTAGGATACAAATATGTGGGGGAAGTGGAACAGAAATAGGAGTTCAAGGAAAAGAAGAAATAAATTCTAGCTGTGGAAGAACAGCTTGTTGGTGTCCTCTAAGTGGAGAATGGTATCAAACTGTAATGGCGTTTTTGTTCCCCTGGATACGCTGAAAAGGCTGTTTAAACTGTTTTGCTTTAAAATGGCAATATTTATAAAATGCTGTGAATTACATCATAAACAGGTTTAAAAAATGATGAAGAAAGCTGGGCGCGGTGGCTCAAGCCTGTAATCCCAGCACTTTGGGAGGCCGAGACGGGTGGATCACAAGGTCAAGACATCGAGACCATCCTGGTCAACATGGTGAAACCCCATCTCTACTAAAAATACAAAAAATTAGCTGAGCATGGTGGCGCGTGCCTGTAATCCCAGCTACTCAGGAGGCTGAGGCAGGAGAATTGCCTGAACCCAGGAGGCGGAGGTTGCGGTGAGCCGAGATGGTGCCATTGCACTCCAGCCTGGGTAACGAGAGCGAAACTCAGTCTCAAAAAAAAAAAAAAAAAAAAAAAAAGATGAAGAAAAATCTTAGATAACTAAAAAAAAATAAGGGAAGAGACACACTGCCTTAGGGTGTCATTTTGGGGACTCCAAGCACCAAAGTTTAAAACCTCTGTGCACCAACCTGGTCAACACAGCGAGACCCTGTCTCTACAAATAATAATAAACACATTAGCAAGGTGTGGTGGCACACGCCTGTGATCTCAGCTACTTGGGAGGCTGAGGTGGGTGGATCACTTAAGCTCAGGCATTTGAGACCAGCCTGCACAACTTGGTGAAACCCTGTCTCTACAGAAAATTCGGTGTGGTGGTGCACACCTATAAGTGTTGCTTACTTGGGAGGCTGAGGTGGGAGGATCACCTGAGCCTGGGAGGTTGAGGCTGCAGTGAGCCATGATTATGCCACTGTACTCCAGCCTGAGCAACAGAGCAGGACCTTGTTTCAAAAAAAGCACAAACTCCTGTGCAGTTGACACCTGCCTGCAGGACCCACCTGCCTTTGCTTCCTAGGTGGGCAGGGATGCGTGACTGGCTGGGCAGTGCTGCCTTCCCTGTAGCCTCAGTCCCTCCAGGGCAGCCTCCTCACCCACCCCTTTCTCCTCGTCATCTGACAGACCCCATGGCCACTCCTGCACCAGCACACAGGTGCCCCGAGTCCTTTATAGAATGATGCTGCCTGGTCTCCTGCCACCCTGGACACACCAGATCACTGCTGAGGTGTCCCCCAGCCGAGAACCCCTGCCCAGCCTCAATGCTGGCTCCAGGCATCTCTGCTCAAGCGCGCTCCCCTCAGGCGTGGTCCCCACACTTGCTTCTTGCCTCTCTTCCCAACATGCAGAACATCCAGGTCACTGAGCCCCAGGAGGCAGCCTGTGTGTCAGGGCTGACCCCACTGCTCCTCTCATCTGCTCACCTGGGTCAGAAAAGTCCCCAGCCTCCCTGGGTGGCATCCTTTCAATTTGGGATTGACAGGATGGAGAGGTGCTTGGCTCAGGACTTGGGCTCTGCAGAGGGAGCCAGCAAACCTGCAGCAGCCTCTGTGCCTGGGGGCGCTGCTTGGGCCTCCATGCACCCCTCAGCACAGCAAGCCCAGCTCTGCCTGAAGCAGCCCTTGAATTCTTAAACACAGCTCCTGTGAAGCCACAGGAGGTGGTGACGCACGCCTGCAGTCCTGGGCCCTTACGTGAACCACCTGGCTGGAAATCGCTTCCTTCATCAAGTACTTCCTGGAGCTATGACCACAGATCTTAGTGTCATCCACAAGCTTAGTAAATAGAGATGATCCCTGATGTCTTTTTTTTTTTTTTTTTTTTTTTGAGACGGAGTTTTGCTCGTTACCCAGGCTGGAGTGCAATGGCGCGATCTCGGCTCACCGCAACCTCCGCCTCCTGGGTTCAGGCAATTCTCCGGCCTCAGCCTCCTGAGTAGCTGGGATTACAGGCATGGGCCACCATGCCCAGGTAATTTGTTGTATTTTTAGTAGAGACGGGGTTTCACCATGTTGACCAGGATAGTCTCGATCTCTCGACCTCGTGATCCACCCACCCTGGCCTCCCAAAGTGCTGGGATTACAGGCTTGAGCCACCGCGCCCGGCTGATCCCTGATGTCTTGAGACTTTCAGGAGACAGTGGTTTCTGCTTGGGAGGCAGACGCTATACCTAAGTGGAGACATTGAGCCTTTCTTTCCTGGGAGCAAATCCTGGGGGAGGGGACAAGGGAAAGGGCGAAGGATGGAGGATGAGGCAGGCCAGGCCTGCACCCTTTCAGGTGGCTGCAGGTCTGTGTCTTGCTGTGGGGAGGGTGGGCACAGGCCAGCTAAGACCCCTGTAAAGTGGCGTTAACCTCCTCTGGGGCCGTGGGTGTATGTATGGGCAGTATCTCTGAGCCCAGGGGGTTGGTCCTGTGTTCTGCCTGGGCTGCTTCCCTGAGCCCCTGCAGCAGGTTGAAGACAGTGCGGGACTCACCCCAAGTGTTCTTCCTACCACTGCTCTGCTCTGCCTGGACTGAGATGCATCTCCAGTCTCTTTATGTTTTATTTCTGGCCGAGATGTGTTCTAAGGACCCCCAAACACAGTGCCCCTAGGATGCAGGCCTGCACCTAGGAACCTGCCCAGCTGCAAACTCCCAGAAACACTGGGCCTAGGGCAGGCCTGAGTGCCACCCCCCAACCCTGGCCCCATATAGAGCCTCAGGCCCTGTGGGCCTTGCGGGCTCTGTATGCCTGCTCCATGGCCCCGGCTCTCTGCTGCATGGAGCTGGCAGCCTTGCCTGAAGCCTGGCACACAGCTGGTTCAGGAAAAGAGGACAGAAAGCCATCCCCAAAAACCGTGTCAGCAGGGGTCAGAGGCCACATGAAATCCTGGACATCACTGACACGGGCACATATCTCAAGGTGGAAAGCATGCTGGAGGTCACTCGAGGGTTTATTTTAGGGTCGGGGGCAGTGACTGCCTGGTGGCAGAAACAGGCTGGCAAGTGCCAAAGTCAGGGCAGGAGCAGCTGGGACCGACCTGGCAGCCACACACCCACACACGGCCCTGCCTGGCTGTGAGCCAAGAGCAGGCCACAGGAGCCACAGAGCAGACTGAAATGGCGACATGGCCAGGCCGGGCCCAGGAGTCCACAGGCGAGTGCGTGGCCTCCCTGCTGTCACCACTGCATATCAGCTGGGCTCGTGATGCTTCTCTGGTCCTGTAGATCCTAGCACTACTGGGCAGGAGGGGTCTGCCACCCCCTCACCACAGCTGCAGACAGAGGAGAAGCAGATGACCAGGGAGTCAGGCTCCCACAGCAGTCTGGGAGCTGTACTCTTTTCCCAAGCTGGGTTTTACAAGGGACTGACTTTGCCCTGTTGGCCTATGTGGGGAAAGGTGACATGACCCTAAATGTCCAGGAAAACAGTGGCTGCTGCAGCCCAAGGTAAGCTGAGGAAGGTGCCAGTGGGGGACTAAGGCTGCAGTGGGTGTGGGGGGATATGTGGGGGGTGGTGAGGGGAGGAGGGGAGGACATCCAAGAGTGTGTCCTAGAACCAGCCTGTCCTTGAGGAAGAGAAGAAGACAGAAGTGCTCACTTTTGCAGAGACTGCAGTTCAGGAGGTAAATCACATCCCATGTAAACACCATTCGTAATACTGTATTCCAGCAAAGCACCAAAACAGGGGTCCTGTTAGAAATAACAAGTAACCTGGTGTGACAGCAAGTGAAGGCCCCATGTCTTCCGGGGTGAGGGCAGCTGAAGGCCCATGTCTCCTGGTGTGAGGGCAAGTGAAGTCCCCATGTTGCCTGGTGTGAGGGCAAGTGAAGGCCCCATGTCCTGGTGTGAGGGCAAGTGAAGACCCCATGTCTCCTGGTGTGAGGGCAAGTGAAGGCCCCATGTCCTGATCTGAGAGCAAGTGAAGGCCCCATGTCGCCTGGTGTGAGGGCAAGTGAAGGCCTCATGTCCTGCTGTGAGGGCAGGTGAAGACCCCATGTCCTGGTGTGAGGGCAAGTGAAGACCCCATGTCTCCTGGTGTAAGGGCAAGTGAAGGCCCCATGTCCTGATCTGAGAGCAAGTGAAGGCCCCATGTCTCCTGGTGTGAGGGCAAGTGAAGGCCCCATGTCCTGATCTGAGGGCAAGTGAAGGCCCCATGTCTCCCAGTGTGAGGGCAAGTGAAGGCCCGATGTCTCCCGGTGTGAGGGCAAGTGAAGGCCCCATGTCTCCTGGTGTGAGGGCAAGTGAAGACCTCATGTCTCCCGGTGTGAGGGCAAGTGAAGTCCCCATGTCTCGTGGTGTGAGGGCAAGTGAAGGCCCCATGTCCTGGTCTGAGAGCAAGTGAAGGCCCCACGTCCTGGTCTGAGAGCAAGTGAAGGCCCATGTCTCCCGGTGTGAGAGCAAGTGAAGGCCCCATGTCCTGGTGCTGAGTGTCTCATCCTGAGTTACCCAGACAGCCCACCCAGTGCCTGCAAACTCACTCGAACAAGAACATGGGGGTTTCCCAGCACAATCAGCAAAGCTTTGGGTCTGGTGATTGCAACATTAAATCTTTTTGAGTTGGACAAGAAACCCAAAAAGTATCGATCATCTTCAAATCTATCTTCATTTGACCGTACCTAAAAGCACACAGAGATGAATAAAAATAGTATTTTAAGTTTTGGGGGGCATGAAGAGAAACTCTTGATACATGAAAACATTTAGAAATGTTAAAATAGCCAAATGACCTCATTTTTGGTTCAAGAAGAAACAGGAGGAGGAGGGGGAGAAAGGGCACCAGAGACCGGCCTTATTGGCACTGGGTCTGCAGACAGGGAGCCCTACACGCTCATGGCTGTCTCAGGATGGTGGGGTCTTTAGGGCTCTCCTGTGGGTGCCTGCCCTCCCACTCTCTGCTCCTCAGCTGTCTTTTCTTCTAACTTCGTGTCCCTCCTTCTCCAAAGCATTCACCGTGCCTTCCTGGATCCCTTCTCTTTACTTTCCTGTGTCTTAATCTCTAAGTATTGTTTTAAAAGACCCTCCCACAGTCACTGCTTAGGATGGCTCCCGGGCCTAGGGAGTCTCTGCCTGCAGCTGCTGCTCTGTTCTGGGAATCGACCTCTACCCCTTTAGATCTGAAGCCCCTAGAACCCCAAGGGTACCAAGCACCTTACTGGCCATCCCTACGGAGAACAGGGATACCTACAGTGGAAATGATGATGATCCGATACTCCTGTCCTTGAAACTCCTCTACAGATCCCACCTTTACATCCATCAGATCAACATTACGCAAAAGAATTCTGATTTTCTCCACCTTTAGAACAGATTAAAAGAAAGATTAAAGATGCTGTAAACCAAACATTGGCTGATGTGCAATATTGCTTTTCAATTCTTTATTGCATTGCTTCCAATCGGAGTTGGTTAGAACACAAATTCCAGTTTTAGTAAAACTAGGGAAAGGGGTCAATGCTTATTAGGAAAGCCGAATTTCTTTTTTTTTTTTTTTTGAGATGGGTTTCACTCTTGTTACCCAGGCTGGAGTGCAATGGCGCGATCTTGGCTCACCGCAACCTCCGCCTCCTGGGTTCAGGCAATTCTCCTGCCTCAGCCTCCTGAGTAGCTGAGATTACAGGCACACGCCACCATGCCCAGCTAACTTTTTGTATTTTTAGTAGAGACGGGGTTTCACCTTGTTGACCAGGATGGTCTTGATCTCTTGACCTCGTGATCCACCCGCCTCGGCCTCCCAAAGTGCTGGGATTACAGGCTTGAGCCACCGCGCCCAGCCTAGGAAAGCCGAATTTCATGTGGAAAATCCTCCTCCCCAAACCTCATACCAACCATGGAGGAAACCCTTCAGGAGAAATGAGAGCCATGTCTCCTGCTTAGAGCTGAGATGTGTGTCTCAGCAGGATGGCACCTGAACCCACAATGCTGAAAGCTGAGGCTAAGACAGCAGGACACGGGCCACATGATGTCTCTATAAGCCTTCGTAGTCGCTGTTCCTCTGGGAGAACTAAGTACTCACCTCTTGAGGTCCCCGAGTCAGAACACAGGAAACGTGCCATCTGTGAAGGGCTCTGCAGCTGGCACTCACGGTCCAGGTGATCTGTTACTGTGATGACCTAGGGGACCCACCTTCTCTTCTGCAATTTGGGGGTTCTTTCCAAGATCTGCTTGGTGGTGTGAGCACCACAGGGACACGTGCTTCACGACTGAAACCTTGTATTTGGCATGGGAGGCACCCATGAATGTTCAAGGCCACTGTGACTGTGTGGAGATACTTCCTGGGACCAGCCCCTGGGGGCCGGGGACACTAACTCTCCTACAATCACACCACAGAGTCACACGAAATAAGAAGTGGCCCATTCAAAAGTACCCAAAATGCCCCCCCCGATAAACACTGGGTTAGAGCTGGGGGTTGGCAAATGTTTTCCCAAAGGGCCAAATATCAAGGGACATGTAAATGTAACCATTTCAAAATGTAAAAACTGTTCTAGGCTCTGGCCGCGGAAAAGCTGGCAGCTGCCTGGAACGGACCCGTGGACGGCAGTTCGCTAATTTCTCACGCTGAACATAACTCAAATGCGGTCCTGCTTCTTTAAAAACCTGCTTTCGCTCACAAGGAGCTTGTTTCTGCCTTTGTGAAACTGCAGGAGCCAGGGATCTAGACTGCAGGGACCTCACAACGCCAGGTGTGCCTGGGCAGGGCGTACCTGCTTCCGGTAGGGCGTGATGACGCCAATGTCGCTGGCAGACACCTGACTGGAGATGCTCCGGGCCAGGAGGCAGCAGTAGCGCAGGACCTGGACAGCCTCAGCCGGGTTGAACCATGACGGGCTTCTTCCCTCCCGCGCCTCACTGCCCTGAGTTGGTGAGGAGAGAAAACCTCCTTTACTCCATGAATGTTCACCAGAGAGCTACAATCCAGGAGCTTAAGTCAGTGCTGGGAATACACACTGAATATGTCAGGAACAAATCCCTACTCTCACGCAGAGCTTACATGTGAGCAGAGCAGACGCCATATGTTAAATGATGATGAAATGGCTCACAGCTGTATTAAACGCTATGGGGGAGGATGGGTCACCTGAATCCATCACTCAGGACTGAGCCCTGGAGTGGAAGGCTGGCTGGTATTTCTTTCTTTCTTTTTTGATATTAGACCTCTGTTATAGCTATTTTTTATCTGACTTTTCCTTATAAAAGATTAATGAGATACACTGACATAGAAGACAGACACAGAACTCAGTGGTGGCCACTATGCAGACCAGACTTTGCTCGTTCGTGCGCCTCACTCAGCTTTTCCTCCGCAACCATGTCTGACAAACCCGATATGGCTGAGATCGAGAAATTCGCTAAGTCAAAACTGAAGAAGACAGACACGCAAGAGAAAAATCCACTGCCTTCCAAAGAAACAACTGAACAGGAGAAGCAAGCAGGCGAATCATAATGAGTCGTGTGCCGCCAATATGCACTGTACATTCCACAAGCATTGCCTTCTTATTTTACTCCTTTTAGCTGTTTAACTTTGTAAGATGCAGAGGTTGGATCAAGTTTAAATGACTGTGCTGCCCCTTTCATATCAAAGAACTACTGACAACGAAGGCCGCGCCTGCCTCTCCCATGTGTCTATCTGGCTGTCAGGGAAGGAAAGAACTTGCATGTTGGTGAAGGAAGAAGTGGGGTGGAGGAAGTAGGGTGGGACGAATGTGAAATCTAGAGTAAAACCAAGCTGGCCCAAGGTATCCTGCAGGCTGTAATGCAGTTTAATCAGTGTGCCATTTTTTTTGTTCAAATGATTTTAATTATTGGAATGCACAATTTTTAAATATGCAAATAAAAAGTTTAAAAGCTTAAAAAAAAAAAGACAGACCCATAGATCAAGTGGTGGAATGGAGAACCGAGACATAAACCCTTGCATATGTGGCCGGACAACTTCTGACAAGGTGCCAGGACAGTTTTTCAACTAACGGTGCTGAGACAACTGGAGATCCACATGCGTAGGGATGAGGATGGACCCCCGCCTTACACCAGCTTGAAATGTAAACTCAAAGTAGGTCAAAGAGCTAAATCGAAGACCCGAACCCACAACGTTCTTGGAGGAAAACGGGAATAGCCCCATCACATTGGGTTTGGCAACAATTTCCTGGATATGATATCAAAGCTACTGGCAATAACTAAAAGGGATAAACTGGACAACATCCAAATGGAAAATATCTGGGCATCAAAGGATGCAGTCACCACACTGAAAAGGTCATCTGCAGAGGGGGAGAAAATGTTTGCAAATAGGTTTGCATGAAGTTAATATCCAAAACTATAAGGAAGTCTTAAACTCACTGACAAAATCGACTCAGTTAAATAAGGGCAAAGGACCTGAATTCTCCAAAGGAGACATACAAATGGCCAACAGGTATATGAAAAGCTGCTTAATGTCACAAATTATTGGGGAAATGCAAATCAAAACTACAGTGTAATACACCTCACACCCACTAACATGGCTACCATAAAAAAACCACCACCACCCAGAAAATAAGTGGAGGTGAGGATGTGGGGAGACTGGACCCCTGTGGCGCTGCTAGTGGGAGCATAAAATGGTAGTTACTATGGAAAACAGGGTGATGATTTCTCAAAACACTTAGAATTAACCAGCTGAGTGTGGTGACTCATGCCTTGTAATCCCAGCACTCTGGGGGGGCAAGGTGGGCAGATCACTTGAGGTCAAGAGTTCATGACCAGCCTGGCAAAACCCCATCTCTACTGAAAATACAAATTTAGCCAGGCGTGGTGGGGCACCCCTGTAGTCCCAGCTACCCAGGAGGCTGAGGCAGAAGAATTGCTTGAACCTGGGAGGTGGAAGTTGTAGCGAGTCAAGATCATGCCACTGCACTCCAGCCTGGGTGACAGAGTGAGACTCAAAAAGAAAAAAAAAGGTTATTAACATGACAAATTTTCTATTATGTGTACATTTATTTATTCATGAATGAATAAATAAGACAGGGTTTCACTCTGTCGCCTAGAGTGCCAGGGCATGATCACAGTTCACTGCAACCTCAACCTCCCCAGGCTCAGGTGATCCCTCCTCAGAATCCTGAGTAGCTGGAACTACAGGTGTGCACCCATCATGCCCAAATAATTTTTGTATTTTTTGTAGAGATAGGGTCTTGCTATGTTGCCCAGGCTGGTCTTGAACTCCTGGGCTCAAGCAATCTGCCTGCCTTGGCTTCCCCAAGTGCAGAGGTTATAGGTGTGAGCCACCAAGTCCGGCCCTACAATTTAAAAAAGTGACCACCAGGTTGGGTGGGGTGGCTCACGCCTATATTCCTAGCACTTTGGGAGGCCAAGGCAGGTGGATCACTTGAGATCAGGAGGCCAGACCAATGTGGTGAAACTGTCTCTACTAAAAATACAAAAGTTAGCCAGATGTGGTGGCAGGTGCCTGTATTCCTAGCTACTCGGGAGGCTGGGGCCTGGGAATCACTTGAACCTGGGAGGCGGAGGTTGCAGTGAGCCAAGATTGCACCCCTGCACTCCAGCCTGGGTGACAGAGCAAAACCCTGTCTCAAAAACAAAAACAAAAAATAAAAACAAAGAAACCAAAAAAGTGACCACCAGATAAAACAGTAAGAATTTACTAATGTTTTTGTTGTTATTAAGCCATGTAACTTACTCATTTACTGTAAATAATAACTGAAGAAACAAACAAAAAAAATCAATGGGATGGAAACTTACAGCAGACACTTCTAAATAGAGAAAAAAATTAAATGAAATAGCAACCAATCAACTAGAAAAAATAAGGAAAGCAAAAGAAAATAACTAAGAAAGGTAAAGAAAAAATAATGTGAAATGACTATAGACTGGGCTGATTTATGTCACTAAAAGCAAACTGACTCTCAAAATGCATTAAATATAAAAACCTAGCTGCTCCTAAAAAATACAGCAATAAAAAAATGAAAACAGAGGGCAAAGACGTATCAGGTAAAAAGAAAAAAGTGGCAGGCTGGGCGTGGTGGCTCACGCCTGTAACCCCAGCACTTTGGGAAACGGAGGCAGGTGGATTACTTGAGGTAGGAGTTTGAGACCAGCCTGCCCAACATGGTGAAATTCCGTCTCTACTAAAAATACAAAAATTAGCCGGGCGTGGTGATTCCTGCCTGTAATCCCAGCTACTTAGGAAATTGAGGCAGGAGAATTGCTTGAACTGGGGAGGCGGAGGATGCAGTGAGCTGAGATCGTGCCATTGCATTCCAGCCTTGGTGACAAGTGAGCTTCCATCTCAAAAAAAAAAAAAAAAAAAAAAAAAAAAAGAAAAAAGTGGCAATGCTATATATTATGAGGTGGAATTTAAGATTAAAACACACAACAGTATGGAAGAATATTACATGATGAGGAAGAAGATAAAGCAATGATAAACTGTATGGGTGAAACATGGCAGTTAAAATTTGTAAGACGAGAATGATTAGAAACCCAAGATAATTTGATAAGGAGCACAATTAGAACGAGAGACTTCACTACTCTTCTCCACCATGGCGTACCTAGTGGACAGACCCTAGGTCACAGCCTCCATGCATTTACTTACACACACACACACACACAGAAATATATATACACACATATATACACAGACACATACATATACAGACACACACACACACACACACACACACACACACACACACACATTATGTATCAGATCCTTGGCCATATTTATATATTTTTTAGAGTCAGGGTTTCACTCTGTTGCCTTGGCTGGGGTACAGCGGTGCAATTATAACTCACTGCAGCCTCAATCTCCAGGGCTCAAGCAATTCTCTTGCCTCAGCCTCCCAAGTAGCTGGGACCAAAGACACAGGCCACCATGCTTGGCTAATTAAAAAAAAATTTTTTTTAAGAGATGAGAGTGTCACTATGTTGTCCAGGCTGGTCCTGAACTCCTAGACTCAAGCAATTCTCCTGCCTTGGCCTCCCAAAGTGCTGGGATTACAGGCATGAGCCCTTGTGCCTGGTCACTAATGTGTTTTCCTGATACCCAGGGAAGCTTCTGAGGACGGGCAGAGCTAGCAGGACAGATGGCAGGGGAGACCACTGCTGGGGTGAAACCTGCCTCAGAGTGAACCACGTCTCAAGGCGCCTGGCTCACTGCAGAATCCCGAGGACTCTTTCACCCTAGACGCGAGCACCGCACAGCCACCATACACATAACCCTACTCTACATGCTTTGGACAGATCAGACAGATTTTCTCCCCCAGGAACTTATGAAGAGCAACTGTGGGCCACCGCTGGGTGCAGCATGGAATGCAGAGGCCCCGAGACAGTGGCTGGTGTAATCTGGACCCCTGTCCTCCGGGGGCCAGGGCATGGAAGGGACACTGACACCAGGGCTCCCTCTGCGGTCTGGGCACAGCCCTCACTGCAGATATCTTGAGTGCCCCTTCTTTTGGGGCAGGGGGTTAATGCAAAACTTGATTTCTGGTTCTAACAACTAAATTCCTAATACAAACTGTGATTTTAGTGAATGCTTGGCCACTCAGCATCTTACTCCATCCCTCCATGAGGCCTCCAAGAGGGGGTGGTGGCCTGTCACTCCTCAGGCCTGGGCACAGGGCTCAGGCTCATGGCTACTGTGTTCCCTGCCTGGGTCTTTCTGACAGCGCCAACCCTTGAGGGAAGCACCAGGACGGAGGTGGCGGCAGCCTCTGGAAGCTTTCTGCGGTCCTGTGGTGTCCCCAGCCTCACGAACCCATGAGCTTCCCCAGGACCCCCAGAGCTCACTGGGCAGCTTCATTTCTCTTGGAGCCCAGGGCTTGTCTGCTGTGACCACCTGATCATAGTGCCCGCAATGCCCAGTTGGTGCCAGGCACAACTCATCTGGCAGGAAAAATCTTACCACTATCTGGAGACCAGCAGAGCATCTGCCCTACCACAGGTGGGTGACAGAGGCTCACCTGGGAGGAAGGACTTCCTGCCACACTGTCCTTACCCGACACAGTCACCTACGGGTTCAAGACACAACTCACCCGCACACCATGGAAGATGAGAGGGAAGCCTTTCTTAGGTAACTTCTCCCAGCCCAGCAAAGAGTTCACCACTGTGGGGTCCGCACAGACCTCCAGCTCCCTGTGGTAGAACAGCCGTGACGGCAGCGCCAGTAGGGCCTTGTGGGACCGGTAGTTCTTCACCAGCTTTGTGACCTGTGAGGAGAGGGTGATAGGTCACAAGGGGAAGGTGGCACCCAGCAGTTTCTGTCACAGGAACAGGCTCTGCACGGCAAACGTTGAGGCCCACCTGACTTCCAAGCCCAACTCTGCCCCTGCGCCTGTGTGTCGCCTGCCCCCAGACCAACCCCTTGGATAATGGTCAAGCCAAGGGTCCATCTGAATAGAAAATGTGAACGTCAAGAAGAAAAGGGTGAGACAGCTGCCCTTTGTTCCTCTGCTGGGTCTGAATTTGGCTGAGGGGTCTCTTAAAGGGCTCCTGCCATCCAGGACCTGGTGGCTGGGTGGAGAGCAGGTGGATGCCTCCTGAGAGCTTCACTCTGGAACCAGAGTCTTGCTGCCCCATGCAGCTCTGTCTCTGCTCAGCCACAGGGAAGGGCGGGCTCCTGGGCCCCTGGGCCAGGATGGTAGACGCTGTGACTCTAGGGGCATGGTGTGGCTGTGACTGGGCCGGCCTGGCTGTGACTTCACTGATACAGCTGAGCATGACTGTGATGTCACCAGCACATGGGACACCTTTACTGTCAGCCTCCAACCTAGTTGGAAGCTCATTTGGGGTGGGTGTTCTTCCCTGGGCCTGGTATAAGCAGGCAGGGATGGTCTCCAGGGATTACAGGAGTTCAGCCAGTCAGAGCAGTGCTCAGTCTTTCGGCTTCCTGTCTTATAGCCTGGTTTTCTTTTCTTTTTTTTCAAACTTTTTTTTTTTTTTTTTTTTTTTAAAGATGGGGTTTCACCATGTTGATCAGGCTAGTCTTGAACTCTCGACCTCAGGTGATCCGCCTCCCTTGGCTTCCAAAGTGCTTGGATTACAGGCGTGAGCCACAATGCCCGGCCTTACAGCCTGTTTTTTCTAAGCCCTGTGTAGAATGCAGTCTCCTCACTGCCTGAAACTAGTTCCTGACAGACCCCAGCAGCTCACAGATAAACTGAGTGAACGTTGCCCATGGCCACGCTCACGTCTCCACTCTGGAGGAGCATCAGCATCAGCACATGTGGCCCACGTGCTGGTGCGAGGACTCGCTGTGTCTGTGCTGCAGGGAGCCCTCCTCTCACTGTCCCTCGGGGAGAACACACCCAGGGCTCTCCCTCCTTGGGATGAATAACAAAGCCTGTGCTGGTGAAAACTTGGGTTCCCGTGGCATAGTCTGTCACTCACCAGGAAAAGGACTGGTGCTTTCAGGTAACACTGGCACGAGAACGCCATTATTGGCCTCCTGACTCTGTCAAACCTAACTAGAACGTCCAGCCTCCAAGGTGCTACTCAAAACTACAAATGTGACCTAGCGTTACGATGCCTCTGCATTAGCTGGACATGGGCAGGTGAAGGGGAAGAGAAAGGAAGCATGCCACCTCCTGGGGTTACTGTGGCAGCTGCTCTAGTTGGAGCGTGCAGGACACTGCCCAGACCCTGCACAGGACAAAGCCATCACCCCCCATGCAGCAGGGTCTGTCTGTACCTGCGGTCGTGTGCTGCATGCACTGCCCTGAAGGCTGTGTGGAGGGGACAGTGGTGACGGCAGCGTGCTGGTCTCCCCTGCTGTGGCCACATCACCTGCACCCATACCTCCAGAAAAGCAGCCAGTGGGCAGAGGGGTGCAGCAGCACTGAGGATGAGGCACACCTCCTGGGGGCAGCAGAGCTCTCAGGTGCCCTGTGGGCCCAGCAGCTGCTATGTCTGGCCTTCTCTTTCTGGGGACAGTTTCACAGGCTCCTGGCACAGCCAGTGCCTGTCTTAAGGGTGGTCCCTCATGAGACCTTCCTTGGCCTGAAGACCCCTACCTGCCCCCTACCCTTGACAACCAGGAATGGGTTCCAGTCCTTTTCCCTCAAAGTCTGCCCATGGTCATTGCCCCTCATTTTCTATTGATGTTAATACTGGCAATGGGAATCAGATGGAGACCGTTCTTCTGTGGGCTTACAAACTGAGGCTACTTGGGTCACTGTTTAATGATGGGCCCTGGAGGCCCAAGCTCAGGGTGCTGGGGACTCCCAAAGACACAATTCCAAAGGCCGTCCCTCAGAATTTGGTACAAGGTTGACCTAGAGCCCAGAGCCTGCACTTTAATGGAGCTCGGGGTTGAAGACCACTGAGGAAGGCACTGCCTGCAGTCACTCTAGGGCAGGCTTTTCAAGTTACAAAAGTTATTTCCTGTTTTTCTTATGTTAACAGAGTAACACAAATTTTAACTTATTTTACTGTATCTGACCCCAGAGTCTCAGCCATCAGCACTAGGCTGTACTTCCTGTTGATGGGGGAAGTGCTATGGTGGGTGATCCCCTGTATTCTGCCTATGGATGGAGGTGACTCAAGTGGACAGAGTGGTGAGCTGCCCCCCGAACCCCTGTCTGCTTAACTGGGGACTGGAACCCACTAGACTCACCAGCAGGGGGTTATGTGCACCGCAAGCACCAAAAGCATTTTCGTCCCTCTGGTACGCAGGTCGAGACATCAGCCGTTCCAACAAGGACACGTTCAGCCCATAGGCCATGGCGAGTCTGGACTTAATGACTGGGCCAAGCTGCATGGGGTCTCCTGCCAGCACGATCTGCACACACAGGGCCCGTCTCAGCTCACGCAGGGAGGGTGCCGCTGCGACTCCTACAGGCTCAGGTGGGAGCAGGGCTGCACGCAGGATGGCCCCATACTTGCTCTGGCTGCAGGGTATGAGGGGAGGGGCTGGGAGACCAGGGGACACTGACAAGGCTTGGAGCCATCTCTCCTGGCTTCTCGCCGAAGTCTTGCCATCTGCCAGGCTCCTGAAGCCTGGCTTTCTCTCCTGCGAATCTCTCAAAATGGTAGGAGCCCCAAGGATGCTGTCTATCTTCTGGAGGGTTCTGCATGGCTGCCATCCTGCCTGCCCCTTGCCCATGGTTGCCTTGACCTGGTGAGGCCACCTGACGCCACTGCTCTGCCCGGACCAGTCCCTGCTCCCTCCCCAGGTCCCACCTTCATGCTCTGACCCACAGTGCCTGGTGACCGGGATGTGCATCTAGGATAGGCACCAAGGAGAAGCCTGAAACATCTAGTGCTGGATGCTGGATGAGCTGGGCTCAATGCAGTGCACAGTGAGGGAACCAGAGGAGTTCAAGGTGAACTCCTTGATGCCCATGCCACCATCAGGGGCACCCAGGAAGGAGGCAGGCGGGAGTAGAGAATGAGGATGCACAGAGCTGGAGGCCGGGGCAGCCTGAGAGGTGAGTGGGTCAGATGGGGGAGCCCTGGCTCTGTCTGCCTCTCCAGACACTGGGCAGCTGGCTTACTCAGAGCAGGGGCCACATTCCTGACTTCAACACTGCATCCCCAATACCTGGAATGGCTCTTAACCTCCATTTCACAAGTGAATGAGTCAAGATACTGACTCATAGTCCAGAAGGAAGAAAGTGTAATAGAGACCCACGGCCCTAGCACCTTGGGGTCCTTGGCACGTCCACCTGACCCCTGCAGTGACGGTTCCTGGCAGGACTGCAGCCCCTACCCCCACAGGAGAACAGGATAAGGAGGAAGCAGCACACACGGCAGTGGGGCCTTACCTGGCCACTGACGTCTGACATCAGCCCCAGAGGAATGAGGCATTCCGGCTCACTTGCCTGCCCAGCTTCGTCCACAAACACATGAGTGAAGTGCCCAACTCTAGAGCAAAGATGTTTTAAATGGTAATTTCTGCCAAATTGTTTTAGCAATTGATGCCTCTGACACACTGGCAAAGCCAAGCTCAGCACCACAGGGGCACAGCAGGGCTGCCCCGGGTGTGCGGTGGAGCTGAGGGTCTGGGTATCACCTGGCCAGAGGGAGGAAGGCCACAGGTGTCAAGAGGGTCCGCTAAGCCACATCAGCACCTGGTGCTCTGCACGCAGAGTCTGTTTCCGGAGATGCGGAGGGAAGAAGGGGCGAGGGGTGGGGCGCAATACACAAGCGCCTCCTGGGGGCAGCTCATAGGAAGCGCCGCAGGCTCCTGGCCTGCTCTCCACCTGTGTCTCACTCCTGTGATTAATCAAAATGCCCAGGTTTGAGTCCTGACTTCCCCTCTCTGAGTCTCCACCTCCCACGTGTCCCTCAAGAGGCGGGTGAGGCGAGAGCAGCTGAGCCGGCCGCTGTAAAGCAATGGGAGCAGGCCTGGTCGGGCAGGCGGCCACAGATGGCTCATTTCCTCTTGACTCATCCTTGTGAGCCATACTTAGCTGGGCACTGCCCAGCCTTGCCATGGCAACAGGCTGAGGCCCCAGGAGCCACTTACTAATCTGAGGTGCCATTAAGAAAATAGGGTCTCTAGAATGGCTCCCCACAATTCTGTCCCGTGCTACAAACTCAGTGAGGTTCCCAGCTAGAGAGCAGCCCCTCCTGGCAGGAGCCTGTCCGGCTCTCCCTTCTCTGTGTGTCCAGGTATAACAAGGGAGGTGTAAGGGTACAGAGTCCACAGCATTGCTGATGGACAGGGTGGGGATTTTGCAGGAAGGAGTCGTCAGATGCGACTGCCAGGCCTGTGGCTCAGCCCCCACAGGAGAAGCTGTGGAGCTCTTGGCATGGGAAGGCCGCGGGACTGAGAGCAGGAGCTTGCTTGGCACACTGTCTGCTTCTAGAGTGCAGAGGAGCCACCCCATATATGGCCACGAGCTGAGGAACAGGCTCCCCAGCTTTCCTGGCTCACCCATCCCAGCAGCTTCTACTCTATGGTCAGGAGGCCTCAGTGGGGAAATGCTGTTGGGGCAGAAACAGGTCCTGACGCCCAAGGAAGCAGATATGGGACAGAGTTCTGGGCCACGCCAACAACTGACGGGACACACTTTGGGCCTTCTCACTGCTGAGCACAGGGTCTCCTGTCTCCAGCCCGGGACGTCAGGCAAATACATCACCTCTGAGCCTCTGGTGTCCCACTGTGGTCAGACCTGTGCTGGGGGTGGGCTCCTGCTCACAGCAGTGCTGGGCCCAACACGTCCTGCATCCACTCATGGTCAGCTGACACCTTTAACTTCAGGTCTGAATGTGTAAATCTCAAGACATGGATTTCACAAGTGACCCTGTGCACCACTCCCAGTGACAGATGCGGAAATCAGCACACTGCCATTTCCCCATCTCATGTCTCTATTTCTGTTGAAAAAAATTAACATGGCCAGGCATGGTGGCTTAAGCCTGTAATCCCAGCACTTTGGGAGGGAGGCCCAGGCGGGTGGATCATGAGGTCAAGAGATCGAGACCATCCTGGTCAACATGGTGAAACCCCGCCTCTACTAAAAATAGAAAAAATTAGCTGGGCATGGTGGCATGTGCCTGTAGTCCCAGCTACTTGGGAGGCTGAGGCAGGAGAATTGCTTGAACCCAGGAGGCGGAGGTTGCGGTGAGCCGAGATCGCGCCATTGCACTCCAGCCTGGGTAACAAGAGTGAAACTCTGTCTCAAAAAAAAAAAAAATTAACATTATGTATCTTTCCTAGAATGTAAGCATTTAGGTTTCAATTCTGTATTAACTGCAGTCACTTTTGCCAGATGACACTGCTACTTCTTTGCCCTCTGAAGACACCCAACCCGCTGCTCTAGCCACTGTCAGCCAGCTGACCCTGGGGCTTTTGCAGCTGGGCTGCAATACCTATCCTGCTCCTGCACAAAGCATTTCTGAAACAGCAGCCTGCCCTGGCCGGTCGCCTCCTCCCACTACCTGAACATCAGCTCCAGGGTGCAGGGTCCAGGCTGTGCTAGCCCTGCCCCACCCCACAGAGCCCTCTGCAGCCCAGTGAGGCCTGGCTCTTCAGCTCTGGACCTTTGACTCATTGACACGCATGAACAAAAACAATCCCTCTCTTGTTCAGACCTGTGCTGTGCAACCGAGTAGCCACACACGGCTCTTGGGCACCGCACGGTGGCTGGTCTGAAATCTGACATGCTCTAAGTATAAAAGACATGGTGGATTTTGAAGATTTGAACCAACAAAAAAGTAAAGTGTCTCATCATTCATGTTTTACTAATCTCATGATGAAAAGACATCATGTATGTGAGTAAAATGCAGCGATTAGACCATTCATAACACATTGTGACAGGCGTGGTCGGCTGTGCCTCTGTTCCGTGTGGAGCTGACAGACCCCCAGAACCCACAGCACATCCAGGTGGGGACATGTGTGGGCCCAGGTGAGGCTCACCTCCTGTGGTCACCCACACGACCACTGTGACACTGGACACTGCTCAGGGTGACCTGTTTCTGGGCCATCAGGGATGGGCTTTCCTCAGAAGCCCTGGCTTCTTCCTCTCACCCTCAGCCCGTGCCCCCTACACTGCCTGGCTCTACTCACTGCGAGGAAGCTGCTTGCTGCCTCCCAGACCCCACCTCCCTGCACTGGGGTCTCAGAGTGCCTTGGTCCTCGCTTAGGCTCCCTGGGCTCGAAGCCCTTCCTCCCAGCCCCCAGGGAGGCCCACCTATGACAGCTGGCACCTATGCTGCTGCATCTCCTCCGCCTGTCTCCTCTGCAAAGCCCCCAGAGCCAGGGGCACAAATGGTCCCCGAAGATCTGACCTTACAGAGCTGAGCTGTTTCCTAAGTAGCCTGCCTCCCCATGCCCACTCCAAGTGACTCACTCTCTTGTTCAGAAGCCCTTCACTGGCTTCCCACTTCACCAGAGGTCAGTTCAAAGGCCCCTCCACGGCCCACCAGGCCCAGGCTCCAGATCTCCCCGTTACCACTCCTTTCCGGCCGCTTCTGCTCACAAGGCTCTGGCTCCACAGTTCCCTTTGCGGAGACCTCAGCGCTCTCCAACCGTAGGGCCTCTATCCACGCTGGTCCATCTGCCTGCCCATCCACTGTGGGCTCCTAAGAGTCCTTGGGGTCTCAGCCTTCCCGGCTCCATTCAAGCACAGCCTCTCACCCATAGCCCTGCCTCCCTTCCTGAGCACTGAGTCCCTGGGTCACCTGCCCCTCGGATGGAAGCTAGGAGAGAACACCAACCTCTGTCCTGGGAGACCCCATGCACACTCCACGCCCAGGGCTCACCTCACTCCTATTTGATAAAATAGCCCTGAGCTGCTGCACGTGGTGATGATTATCCGGAAGCGTGAGGCTTTCCAGATGTCTTCTCCATCTCTGCAATACGGTTTGATGGTATCAATAACTATCTGGGGGTAAAGAGGGTGGAGTTAGTTTACTTTTCCAATTACTAAGCAATTTTATAAACTGGATGGAATCACCAGGCCTAAAATAATTCCAAGAGGGAACCTTGCCTTCGTGCCACTTCTTAGTTACATCTAAGTCATAATTTAAGATTCTTTTTCTCAAAATATTTCATACTTATCAATCAATTCAGTCTATGTTTTAGAAACTCCAGAGCCACAAATATAACACATAGTCCCACAGATCCTTCCCCAAAACAACTTTGCACATTTCCTATTCAGTTTTGTTTTTGTTTTTTGAGTGGAGTCTTGCTCTGTCACCTAGGCTGGGGTGCAGTGGCATGATCTTGGCTCACTGAAACCTCTGTCGCCTGGGTTCAAGCAATTCTTCTGCTTCAGCCTCTCTCGTAGCTGGGATTACAGGCATGCACCACCACGTCCAGCTATTTTCAATGTCTTTTTTAAAAGTAATACTTCAGGCCGGGCACAGTGAATCAGGCTTTAATCCCAGCACTTTGGGAGGCGGAGGCTGGTGTATCACTTTTGGTCAGGAGTTCAAGACCAGCCTGACCAACATGGTGAAACCCTATCTCTACTAAAAATACAAAATTAGCTGGATGTGGTGGGATAAACCTATAATCCCAGCTACTTGGGAGGCTGAGGCAGAAGACTGCTTGAACCCAGGAGGTGGAGGTTGCAGTGAGCTGAGGTCACACCACTGCCCTCCAGCCTGGGCAACAAGAGCAAAAACTCCATCTCAAAAAAATAAGTGAATAAAAAACAAAAGCAATACTTCACCCTATAAGGAAACTAGCAACTTAAAATTTCTTTAAAGGGACATTTAAAGCCAAACCAAGGTAACTCTTTTAAAAAGAAACAATACACTTGGGGATTAAATAAAAGAGGAATATGATAATTTAACAACACTACGAATGCCCACGATAGGTCTGGTAACTCACACAGAGTGAGAATGTGATGAAATATTCAGGAATCAAACTCTACTACTTAGTGGTAAGAGAGGAACCAGGGCAGAGCCATTTCTCAAACACAGCTTTCTGTGGCAACTCTCTGCCCACCCCCCTACCCCCGCCCCCTTGGCATTTCCTACATTCCCGGGAGGGGTTCTGGTGCCCCTGCCTGCTTGCACTGAGGGCTTACCTCCTCAAACCTACAGGTGGCGTTCACCCGGACCATGGCGGCTGGCTGTAGCACTCTGCTCTCATGCAGCCGCAGACACACGAGGTCAGCAGCACTGTTGGAGGGCGCACAGACCAAAATCCGACTGTCCGGCAAAGCAAAGTGTACCTTCATCAAAGACACACAAAAGACCAAGGCTCAGGAACATCCATACTGCAAGGTGGAAACTAGGAGTCCAACCTCAGCACGCACATTTGCGTGCAGGGACTCAGCTGCGTGGGCTCAGATGCTAGCCCCCAACCCACTGAGACCCAGGCACGGCTCTGCCTCATCACTCTGCTGCCAAGACCTGGGTTAGGTGGGAAAGTTCTCTGCACTCTCTAAGATTCTAAACCACTTTCCAGGGCAAACAGTCAGATTAACCTGCACACATCTGGCGTGCAATACAATTCTGCACTCAACCTGTTTGCCAATTTGAATCCTGAATCACACTAAATGTGGATGGTCTTCAACTGACGATGGTTTGACTTTATGATGGTGTGAAAGCCATCCCCAGTCAGCCTGCTTCTCAACTTACAAGTCATACCTTGATGAATCCAATTTACAATGCATCTCTTTGGTCGTAACCCCATCAAAAGTCAAGAAGCATGTATATACAATATTTTCATAAACTTAACTTCCATTACAAATGAAGAGATCTAAAACTTCTGCAGAACGGTGGCTATAGCTACTATAAGGGTAACTTCTTTTCTGCAGCAAAATTTCATGATTTGGTAGAATAGTTTACTAGGCTAAAAATGAGTTTCCTTCTAAACCTATGAAATAAGCTTTTAAATCCCTATATATCCACATAAACAGACTTAATATTATGAAATAACTGGTATTTCTCAAGCTCTTTACAACTTTCAGATTCTATAATCTAGACCCACTTCCTGAAGACACAGATGACATGCGTCAACAGCAACACAGAGCCACAACCCCTGTAGCGCTGCTGTCCTTACCTGTAAAACAGCCTCTATTATTGTCACGGTCTTTCCAGTCCCAGGCGGTCCAAAGAGAATATACGGGAGGGGACGGCAGTCACCACTCAGAATCCTTCTAACTGCCAACTTCTGATTTTCATTTAGCACTGGATTGAAAAACTCCATCTTTCTTGCTTCAGGGGTCTGAATTTCATTTACTGTATTCAAAGTGGAGAAAGTTTCAGTGAGTTCCAAATAGCTCACAATAGCTGTGGACACGTCTTCACTTAGGTCAGGCAGCAGCACAGCTGTGCAAAGGCCAAAACAGCCACAGACAGGGAGCAGCTCCTCAGTCTGACTGTGGGTAAGACATGCACAGGGCATTCCCTTTAATAATCTGTCTGTACTTTATTTTTTTTTTGAGGTGGTCTGGTTCTGTCACCCAGGTTGGAGTACTGTGGTGTGATCTCCGCTGACTGCAACCTCTGCCTCCTGAGCTCAGGAGGCAATCCTCCCATGCCAACCTCTCAGGTAGCTGGGACCACAGGCACCCGCCACCACCCCTGGCTAATTTTTTGTACTTTTTACCAGAGACAGGGTTTCGCCATGTTGCCCAGGCTGGTCTGGAATTCCTGAGCTTATGTGATCTGCCCACCTCAGCTTCCCAAAAGTGTTGGGATGACAGGTGTGAGCTCCGTGTTCAACCTGTCTGTGGTTTGTTAAGGAGTCAGGAGAACTAATACAGCTTCTGAGAGGAAAACAACAGGCTGTCAACTGATTCTGCTGCTTTAGAGATCACCCTCAAATATTAGAAACTGGATTTAAAAATGTCCATCTCTGAAAAGAGCACCTGGAAAAAACAATCCAGAAACTAAAAGTCTTCTTAAAGTATCTAACCTAAAACAACAAGTCTCCAGTCAAGGTGGAGACAGCAGCTGCCTGTCACAGGCCACCCGCCTCCGGACTGTTCTTCCTTTCCATGAGAGCCCATTCCTCAAAGCCCCCGTTTTCCAGGCATGAGTCTCTGAGTTGCTCTTCTCCTGGTCCCTCACCAACACGTACCCAAATCACTTATGTCTGCAGCAAAGGGTGCCGGCAGGTCCTGATCACCAGCATGCCTCTCCCTTGTTCCATGTTTAGCTTGGTCTTTCCTGGTTTTCCTATCCTAGAAATCATCATGCAGAGAAATGGTTTAAAAAAACAGCTCAGTGTTTACACTGGCTTGGCTGAAAGAGCAAACATAAACATCTAGTGTTCTGCTTATTATATTTATTTAACAGCTCTTTGGATGGATCACAGGTCAGACTCTTTGAAAAATAAAAAGCTGCTAAAAAGAGTTAAGTGTTTTTTTGAAATTGCTTTTAGAAATAAATATAAATAAACTAAAATTTGTGACGATGAAACCAAAGCACAGGACTAAATTTTACTTTACTAATATTGTCTTCCCTTGGTACATCCTACCTGCTTTCCAGGCTGGACAGTGGGGAACCTGCAGGGAATGGTCAAGGGTACAGCTCAGGGCTCTGGGTCTCCCGGGGACAGCCTCAGCACGACCTCACTGCTCTCACACCTGTCATCCCAGCACTGTGGGAGGCCGAGGCGTGCAGATCCCTTGAGCCAGGAGTTCAAAACTAGCCTGGGTAACATGGTGAAACCCTGTTTCTAGCAAAAATACAAAAAAATTAGCCAGGCAGGGTAGCACGCACCTGTGGTCCCAGCTACTCGGGAGGCTGAGGTGAGAGGATCACTTGACCCCAGGGGGCAGAGGCTGCAGTGAGTGGAGATTGTGTCATTGTACTCCAGCCTGGGTGAGAGAGACCCCATCTCAAAAGAAAAAAAAAAAAAGAAAAGAAAGGCCAGGTATGGTGGTTCATGCCTGTAATCGCAGAACTTTCAGAGGCCAAGGTGGGTGAATCACGAGGTCAAGAGATCAAGACCAGCCTGGCAAACATAGTGAAACTCTGTCTCTACTAAAAATACAAAAATTAGCTGGGTGTGGTGGCACTTGCCTGTAGTCTCAGCTACTCAGGAGACTGAGGCAGGAGAATCGCTTGAACCCAGGAGGCAGAGGCTGCAGTGAGCCAAGACTGTGCCGCTGCACTCCAGCCTGGGGACAGAGCAAGACTCCATCTAAAAAAAAAAAAAGATCCTGCACAAGAATTGGTTTTGTGTGTGTTTAACATAAGCGGCATGTGTCCTGAACCAATGGGATTTTCAATTTTTTCAGTACAATCTGTAATTCACAGCTTTGCACATCTATCTTTGTTAAATAACTTCATTACTTTTATAGGATAAATTCTGGAATCTGTAAAATCAAAAGTTCTGTGGCCAGGCGTAGTGGCTCACACCTACAATCTGAGCGCTTCAGGAGGCTGAGGTAGAAGGACTGCTTGAGTCCAGGAGGTCAAGGTTGCAGTGAACCATGAGTGCATCACTGCACTGCAGTCAGGGGAACAGGAGGGAAAAAGTTTCACATTAAAACACTTAGACACATTGCCAAGTTTTAGTCTAAAACAAGCTTGTCCAACCAGCGGCACATGGACTGCATGTGGCCCAGGACGGCTCTAAATGCAGTCCAACACAAATTCGTAAACTTTTAAAAACATTATAAGATTTTTTTTGTGATTTTTTTTTTTTTAAGCTCATCAGCTATCATTAGTGTTAGTGGATTTTATGTGTGGCCCAAGACAATTCTTCTTCCAATGTGGCCCAGGGAAGCCAAAAGATTGGATAGCCATGGTCTAGATAACCTCTGCTGCTTCATTCATTGTATTTTCCATGATCGTGTAGGAATTCTAAAACTATTATGTCTGCATTTTGTGGGAGGAACTATAAAATGGTAAGTGTTTTTGAATATTAGATATAACTTAAAACTTCATGTTATACATTGAAAACATGCTAATAAAACCCAATTTGAATAGCACAGAGTAAGTTGGAAGCTCCACCATGGCATGGATGATTTTCTTGTTACTAGAAACACAAAGATAAATAAAACTACTTCTATTGTATTCACAAAAATATACTGAGAGCCTAGGACAATACCTGACATGCAACAGGAGCTACATTATTATTTATGGAGTGACCGGACTGTAGAAGTTTTTGTAAAATATCTTTGGAACATTCATGAAGTTTGAAAATGTTAATTTGCGGGCTGTGTATCCTTCCAGACATTGTCTATGCATATACAATCACATAAATGTACCTGAGTATACACATAAACCATATAATTAAAAAATAAAACTCTAAGGCCAGGCACGGTGGCTCATACCTGTAATCCCAGCAGTTTGGGAGGCCGAGGTGGGTGGATCATGAGGTCAGGATTTCAAGACCAGCCTGATCAACATGGTGAAAATACAAAAATACCTCTACTAAAATACAAAAATCAGCTGGGTGTGGTGGCACGTGCCTGTAGTCCCAGCTATTCGGGAGGCTGAGGCAGGAGAATCGCTTGAGCCCAGGAGGCGGAGGTTGCAGTGAGCTGATATTGCACCACTGCACTCCAGCCTGGGTGACAGAGTGAGACTCCATCTCAAAACAAAACAAACAAACAAACAAATAAATAAATACATAAAATAAAACTCTAAGATCATATAAACATCTGTACTTTGCTTTTCCCACCTAATATATTGCAGCCATCTCAGCCCTACATCTTATCCCTTGCATATAAACTTTACACTAAATTTATTTTGTGAATATTTGTTTGTTTTATTTTAACTGCAATTTTGAGTTATTTGCAAACCGCACTGCTCTAATAGTCCAGTCAACTGAGCGCTAATAGGCCAAGAAGGAAATTCCCATCACCTGCATAGAGATAGTAACGCCGCTGAGCACTACCTTTTGGCTGGTGGACTGTTCACTGTTTTTGGTGTCTTGTGCGTGGTTCCAATTTCCTGTCACTTGGGGAGACTGTAAAATAATTTCTTCTGGAAATAACACTTTCAAAACAACAAAAAAGGTAAGAGCATAGGTATAAATAACAAGCTTAAAAAATACTAATAGAGGCTGTTTATGGCTGACCCTAAAGTAATTAATATTCTATTTCCTTCCTTTCTTGATCTTTCTGTTATACTGTTTCTAAATTACATACAGCATTATTATTACTACATACTGTTCACCACAAAGTCATGTACTGGCCCATCTGTAAGAACAAAAATGAATTACATTTATGAGGGGAAAAGCAAGCAAGGTGAATTTATTTTCAGTTACTTAAACATGCTATTATTAATTGTTCACTAAGTGGAAATAGTAATAAAACACTAAAACTTCTTGATAGAAAATTTAAAACATGATAACAACGTTTATTATGACTGAAGAAATATAATATGACTATTTTACACAAAATTTTACATGAAGCCTATAAAAATACTCTGTGAAGATGTAACACTATCATTCTATAAAAATAATACCTTTTACACCTAAGTGGATGACTTGTTCAAGTGCAAAGTGACACCGTCTGCTTGTGGTCCTGCCAGAAGGAAAATAACAAAATAACTAAACTTACATTCAGATTTTTTTTTTTTTGAGACAGAGTTTCGCTCTTGTTACCCAGGCTGGAGTGCAATGGCGCGATCTTGGCTCACTGCAACCTCCGCCTCCTGGGTTCAAGCAATTCTCCTGCCTCAGCCTCCTGAGTAGCTGGGATTACAGGCACGTGCCACCATGCCCAGCTAATTTTTTGTATTTTTAGTAGAGGCGGGGTTTCACCATGTTGACCAGGATGGTCTCGATCTCTCGACCTTGTGATCCACCCGCCTCAGCCTCCCAAAGTGCCGGGATTACAGGCTTGAGCCACCGTGCCCAGCCACATTCAGAACTATTAAGGCTGGCATAAAGTAATGAAAATCTGATTATACAATCTTTAAGTCAATATAAAAAAAATCACAGCAACGATCCAACAATCAATGAAATAGAGAACAGAAAAACACTAGAGAGGCTGGGCACAGCAGCTCACACTTGTATTCCCAGCACTTTGGGAGGCCATGGTGGGTGGATCACCTGCAGGTCAGAAGTTTGAGACCAGCTCGGATAACATAAGGAAACCCTGTCTCTACTAAAAATACAAAAATTAGCCAGGTGTGGTGGTGGTGTAAGCCTGTAACCTCAGCTACTCAGGAGGCTGAGGCAGGAGAATCACTTGAACCCTGGAGGCAGAGGTTGCAGTGAGCTGAGATGCTGCCACTGCACTCTAGCCTAGGCGACAGAGTTAGACTCTGTTTAAAAACATTTTTAAAAAAACTACTAGAGAATATCAATAAAGCCAAAAAAAGCATGTGACAAAATCCCACACTCATTCTCTTTCTCTCTCTCCCCTCTCTTTCTTTCTCTCTTTCTTTCTTTTTTAAAGAGACAAGGTCTTGCTCTGTTGCTCAGGCTGGAATGCAGTGGTACAATCACAGCTTACTGAAGCCTCAAATTCCTGGGCCCATGTGATCCTCCCACCTCAGTCTCCCAAAGTGCTGGGATTACAGGTGTGAGCCACCACACCTGGTTCGTATCCATTCTTGATTAAAAACTCAGTAAAATAAGAATCTATCTCCTCAACCTGATGGAGGGCCACTATGGAACCTACAGCCCACACCGTACTAACTCCTTTAGGACTGAATGCCCTGCCCCTAACACCAGGAATGAAGCCAGTGCATCACTTCTCACCACTTCTATTCCACACTGGCACAGAAGTTCTAACCACTGTAGGAAGGCAAGGAAAAACAAATACAGGGCATCCAAATAAGAGGAAGAAGTAAAAAAGAATTTTTTTTTTTGGATGGGGTCTTGCTCTGTTGCTCAGGCCAGAGTGCAATGGTGCAATCTTGGCTCACTGCAACCTCTGCCTCCCAGGTTCAAGTGATTTTCCTGCCTCAGACTCCCAAGTAGCTGGGATTACAGGTGCCCACCACTATGCCTGGCTAATTTTTTAGCCAGGTTTCATTCATTAGAGATGGAGTTTCACCATGTTGATCAAGCTGGTCTTGAACTCCTGACCTCAGGTGATTCACTTTTTTTTTTTTTTTTTTTTTTAAGATGGAGTCTCCTCTGTTACCCAAGCTGGACTGCAGTGGCATTGTCTTGGCTCACTGAAACCTCCACCTCCTGGGTTCAAGTGATCCCTGTGCCTCAGCCTCCTGAGTAGCTGGGATTACAGGTGCCTGCCACCATGCCCAGCTGATTCTTTGTATTTTTAGCAGAGACAGGGTTTTCCCATGTGGGCCAGACTGGCCTCAAACTCCTGACCTCAGGTGATCCACCTGCCTCAGCCTCCCAAAGTGCTGGAATTACAGGCATGAAACATCGTTCCTGACCTAAAACTTTCTTTGAATGTGTAATTGTTTCTGTAGAAAATCCTACAGATTCTATGAAAAGCTTCTAGAGATACTAAGTTTAGGAGACTTGCAGAATACAAGATAAACATACAAAAATCAACTGCTTTTTATAAATACTAGAAACAAGCAATTGGAAATTTAAGTTCAAATTACTGTTTATAATAGCATTTAAAAAATTTAAATAGGGATAAATCTGAGAAAAAATATGCAAGACCTATATGATGAAAAGTATAACATATTGCTAAAAGAAATGAAAAAAGATGCAAATAAATGGAGAGAGATACCATTTCCAAGACTCATTATTATTAAGATTTCAATTCTTTTAAATCGACCTATAGATTCAATGTAATCCCAATCAAAATCCCAACAGGTTTTTTGTAGAAACTGACATGATCTAAAATCCATATAAGAATAAAGGAGATCTAGAATAGCCAGACAACTTTGAAAAGAAACAAAGCTAAAGGCTTGATATTACCTGATTTTAAGACTTATCATAGAGGCACACACTGTGTTTGTGTTCCCCCCTAGCTTCATGTGGTGAAACTTCATCCCCAATATGATGTTATTGGGGATGAGGAGTTGAGGCCTTTGGCAAGTGATTAGGTCATAAGGGTGGGGCCTCATGAATGGAATTAGTGCCCTTATACAAGGGAGCACAGAGAGCTCTCTCATCCCTTATGCTGTGTGAGGACACAGGGAAAAGACAGCTGCCTACCAACCAGGAAGCAGCCTCACTAGGACACTGAACCTGCTGGTGTCTGGACCTTGGACTTCCCAAACTACAGAGCATGAGAAATATATTTTTGTTGTTTCTAAGCCATCCTGCCTATGATACTACGCTATTGCAGCCTGATAGACTAAGACAGACAATAAGACCCTGTACTGTTTGTGTCAAGACAGACAAGTGTACCAACGGAACAGAATAGAGAGTCTTTAGAAACAGTTCAACAAATATTTGGTCAACTGATTTTTTTTTTTTTTTTTTTTTTTACAAAGGTACAACAGTAATTCATTGGAGAAAGGGCAGTTTTTCATCAAATAATGCTTGGACAGCTGGATGTCCATTCCACCCCCCAATTTCCATTCACACCCCACATCATTTGCAAAGCTTAATGAGACATATCATAATTCTAAACGTATAGGTTAAAGCTGCCAAGTTTCTAAAAGAAAACAGGATAAAATCTTTGAGATCCAAATAAGTCAAAGATTTCTGAGATGCATCACTAAAAGATGTGTGAAAAAAAATGTTGATAAACTGGACTTCATAAAAATTAAGAATTTCTGCTTTTCAAAAGACACTATAAAAACAATGAAAATACAAGCTACAGTCTGAGAAAATATTTGCACAAACACATATCGGATAAAGGACTGTACCGAAACTACAAAGACATCTCTGCAAACTCCATCATGAGAAAACCACTTTTTAAAATGGGCCCAAAGACTTAAGGAAAGACTTCAACAAAGATTTTGTACAAATGGCAGAAAAGCACATACAAAGATGTTCAGCACCATTAGTCATCAGAAGAACACAAATTAAATCCACAAGGAGATGCCCCTTCACACACAAGAATCACCTCTGTTCTGGAGTTAAAGCAAGTCACTGGAGTCCAGGCCTGCACATCAGCTGCAGTCTCTCTGGCTACCATGATGGAGGCTGTGTGCCTTCTACCAGTGCTGCTGCTCCCTATGGCACCAGCCAACCCTCACACTCCAACACAGCAGCAGCCCTTCCCTCCCCATTCTTGGGCCTTCTCATGCCACTCACATGCTGAGGTCTCTCATCTTGCAGAGCAAACAAAAAGCACCCCCTCCCTGGGCCTCCTGTATCTCTTTGGCCATGAACTTCTCTGGCTCTTTCTCCATCCTGCCCACCCTGCTTTCAAGGCCAAATGCCTTAAAAAGAAATCAACAACGTTTATCCATTCCCCCATAGTCCATTCATTCACTCTCAATGCATTCCAATCTGGCTGTAGCCCAAACACTGCCGATTTCTCAGAAAGAAATAAAAAAGCACTAATATTAAAAAAAATTGATAAATTTGACTATGTTAAAACGAGTACCTTCTATTAATCAAAAGACATACATATTTAGTTATGTTAAAAAATACATATATTTTTAACTCTTGCTTTGTCTCAGGCTGGAGTGCAGTGGGGCAATCTTGGTTCACTGCAACCTCTGCCTCCTGAGTTCAAGTGACTCTCCTGCCTCAGCCTCCCGAGTAGCTGGGATACAGGCATATGCCATCATGCCCAGCTAAGTTTTGTATTTTTATTTTATTTTATTTTTTATTTATTTATTTTTTGAGACAGAGTTTTGCTCTTGTTACCCAGGCTGGAGTGCAATGGCGCGATCTCGGCTCATCGCAACCTCCGCCTCCTGGGTTCAGGCAATTCTCCTGCCTCAGCCTCCTGAGTAGCTGGGATTACAGGCACGTGCCACCATGCCCAGCTAATTTTTTGTATTTTTAGTAGAGACGGGGTTTCACTATGTTGACCGGGATGGTCTCGATCTCTTGACCTCGTGATCCACCCGCCTCGGCCTCCCAAAGTGCTGGGATTACAGGCTTGAGCCACCGCGCCCGGCAGTTTTGTATTTTTAGTAGGGACAGGGTTGCCCCATGTTGGCCAGGCTGGTCTCAAACTCCTGACCTCAACAGATCCTCCCTCCTTGGCCTCCCAAAATGTCGAAATTACAGGCGTTAGCCACTGCACCCAGCCTCAAAAGATAGTTTTTAAAAAGCTGAAAGACAAGGAACAAACCTGGAGAAGATATGTATCTAAGAATAATTTGTCATAAAGAATACAGAAAGGACTCCTACAACAATAAAAATCAGATAAATTACTCAATAAAAATGAGGGCAAACGACACGAGCAAGCATTTCACAGAAGACGAACATTTTATGGCCCACAAACAAGAAGATTCTCAGCCTTGTAAATAAACCAGAGAAAAGTATATCAAGACCATCATGACATGGATTACACACCTACCAGACTGGCACCAATTAGGAAGTCTAACAAAATCAGATTATAGGAAGGGCATCCATCAACAGGTCGTTATACACATTGATAGTGGAAGTCACTGATGCAACCACTTGTAAAGCTGGAAACAGAAACACACCCCAAACCCAGCAATCCGACCCCTACACACACAGCAGCTCTAGGAACAGCAAGAAATGAACCATCATAACAGAAAACAATGAAGATGTCCATCTACAGAAAAACAACAGAGTGGGTATTCAGACAACTGTAACGAACAGTGGTTACAGACAGCAACATGGAGATATCTCAGGAACACAATGTTTAGTGAAAAACTGCAACTCCTAGGAACCAAATACAGCAAGTTTCAAAATAATTAAAACTAAAGAATACATTTTTTGTGCATATATCTAGTTAATGGTTTTGTGGAGAAAGAAAAAGCCAGCTGGATGACAGGTCACAGCACCCCTCATCTGACAAGAAAACGAATAAAGGCAAGGAGCTGGTAGCTCTCAGTGGCAGTGAGGAATGAATCAGAGATCTGGTGCATGTGAGGTCTGGGAAAGAATAAACATGCAAACATATGCACCTTTATATCTCAAAACATAGTTGACGATAAAGCTATCAACACAGGGCATGCAAAATGCTGTAGGAGCCCACTTCCATCCATGAGGCCTACACATGTCAGCCACAGGCATGGGGGGCACTCCTACATCACTACTTAGATGTCAGTGGACATACTCAAGAGAAGACTGTCCAGTCAAAGAACGAAGAGACAAATTAACTGGACATGGTGCCTCACCCCTATATTCGCAAAACCTTGGAGGCCGAGGCAGGAGGATCACTTGAGCCTATGAGTTTAAGACCAGCCTGAGACCCCATCTCTTTAAAGGAAAAAAAAAAAAAAAAAAAGATGGCCAGGCACGGTGGCTCATGCCTGTAATCCCAGTACTTTGGGAGGCCCAGGTGGGCAGATCACAAGGTCACGAGTTCAAGACCAGCCTGGCCAATATGGTAAAACCCTGTCTCTACTAAAAATAAAAAAATAACCTGGGTGTGGTGATGGGTGCCTGTAGTCCCAGATACTCAGGAGGCTGAGGCAAGAGAATCACTTGAACCTAGAAGGCAGAGGTTGTAGTGAGCCAAGATCGCACCACTGCACTCCAGCATGGGCAACAGAGGGAGACTCCATCTCAAAAAAAAAAAAAAAAAAAGACATTTGAAAGAAGACTCACTAAAAGCATTACCTATTATATGTAAATTCCACATCCATAGGTTCAAAGTTATAGGCTTGTTCAAATTCTGGATTAATTTTAAGAGTTACATCTTCTTCATGAATCTAAAAAGGAAACAAACAATATACCCGATTTCTTGGAATAATCTGATATCTATATCCAGCAACACATCATCAAAAATTCATTCTATAGCTTTGAGCTAAAATTCGGTATCTGCAAAATTAGTTGAAAAGGATTAAATCATTATGCCATTAAATAATACAAGCAAGAGGAAATGGTTGACTATCCACTCATACTTATTCAACTTCTATTCACTGGGCTCTCCTAAGACTCTGAGAACACAGAATGAGTTGGAGGTCACAGACTCCACAACTGTAGCAAAGTATTACCTACTATAAGAAAGCATTGATAAGGAGGTCTGCTGGGTGCGGTGGCTCATGCCTGTAATCCCAGCACTTTGGGAGGCCAAGATGGGCAGATCACCGGAGGTCAGAAGTTTGAGACCAGCCTGGCCAACAGGGTGAAACCCTGTCTCTAATAAAAATACAAAAAGGAGTCGGGAGTGGTGGTGGGCACCTGTAATCCCAGCTACTTGGGAGGCTGAGACTGGAGAATCTCTTGAACCTGGGAGATGGAGGTTGCTGTGAGCCAAGATTGTACCACTGCACTCCAGGCTAGGTGACAGGGAGACTCAGTCTCAAAAAAAAAAAAAAAAAAAAGAAAGAATATCATTACGGGTCTTCTTCTTTTAGTAGAAAAGCCCTCCAGCTGAAGTGAGATCCTGCATATTCTTTCCTAGACAGTATGGGTAGAAAAATAAGAAGGAAATCCCTGAGCTGAAAGGAGTTCAAGCTCTTCTCCAGGTGACACAGGGAATACCCTGGCAGGAAGGGTTACTTGAGGGTCAGGGCTGACACCAGCAGAGAGTCGGGAAGCTATGCCCTGGGCTTGCTTCCAGCTCTGAGGAAGGGGAAGCAACAGTGGTACAAGGCTGTGGGATCGTTTCCCCTGAGGTTGAGGAAGTCAGACTAAGTCATCACTCTACACAGGAGACATTTGTTAGTCTACCTGAAAAGAGGAGGAGGTGGCATCCAAGATAGCCTGAAAAGGCAAAAAGAATTTTTGGAGGTAAAAAGGATATGGAAGATCATTTCAGATGCAAGGGTTTGAGTGATGGCATGGAGGCCAGGCCATGTGGCTCAGGAACCAGGAGTGGAGGCGGGCAGGTGTCTCACTCCTGAGGTCTCTGGCTCTGCCTTGGAGGTTTTGGTATGCAGGGCTTCCTTTCCTGGCACAGCTGGTCTACTATTTGGAGACTAAGATGGTCACATTGCTATCTTGGGGTCCTCAAGTCAATCTGGTCAACAGCAAAAGTGTGTAATGGAGAGCTGGTGAGGTCATGTCACTGGGGTCTCACATCTCAGTCCACAGGTGATGGACTAAGTCATTACAAGATCTGAGATCCTGCCATGATTTTGCCTTCTGGGAAATATCCCATTCTATGAAGTCAGCCATAGTGTGGACCCTGCATGAATACACAGCATGGAGTGACTACGGCAGCAAAGGTCAGAGGCTGCCTCTTCTCGTTCTCTCAGCCCTTCTTCCCTCTGACAGTAAAGGCTTTGACATTCTCCCTTCAGGTTTTCTACACTGGGTCATATGTGGCTTCATCTTCTCGGATGCATAGATGAAGCACCTCCCTTCTCACGCAGATCCCGGCATCATTCCCAGCGCTGTGCTTAGAACATGCTCAGTAAAATCCAGCTCAAGAGTCACAGCCCACCCCATGCAGATGTATCTGGAGCACCAGGAGCTACTCAAAGCCAAATAATTACCTTCACATGAACGTCAGAGCTGCAAACTTTTAGATATGTTTTTCCTTTTAAGGCTTCCACTCTGTTAGCTCTTCCAGAATATACACAGAATGCCCAAACATAACTGAATGCAAACATCATGACTTACATATCACTTAAAAGATAAATATGTTTTACATGGTTGAAAATTATAGTATTATTTCCTTTATGGATCAAAAATTTAAAGATTCACTGTATCTTCACATTTTCCAAAATAGCCAGCGCACACGGGAGCATCTCCCCCAGAGCCGTGGGTAGATGTTACCTTTCTAACAGGTCAGACAGGGCAGTCCAACATTAATGCATGAAGAGAGTGTCCTCTCACCTCAATCACATAGCTGATGTACTCGACGGCATGTCCATTGTACTCTTGAGTTTTTAAAATCAGTTTATCACCTAGTTAAAAACATATATTACCGTGTTTAAAGCTAATAAAAATCACAAATCTCTGTGCTGTCCTATAAAATCCAGTATGACGAGGTTCAATAAAACATTACTGAGGTCAAATGCTTAGAAATAATGAAAAACAACAAAGAAACATGCTTGGTGTACACAGGCTGCTAATTTTTAGTGAAATTCTAACCCATAAGAAAGAAAATGCAATAACATGACTGTCATATTGCCAGTTAAAGAGTATTTTCTCTCTCTTAAGTGTGGTTTGTCTGCTAGTCTACCAAGGGAAGCATGTGAGTAACAAACACACCTGCATACAGAGAAGGCCTGCCTTCGGCCAATCCTGGGACCTCCAGAACCAGCAGATCCCCATTCCTTTTCAAGATGACCCCGCTCATGTTGTACTCTTTCAGTTCCATTTCTGCATGAATCTCCTCAAGCCACAGCAAAGTTGAAAACTTCTCCTTGTAATTTGACATGTTCAGAAGCTGGAAAACACCCAAACGTTATAAAATCAGTGAGAACGCAGCAGCACGTGGAATACACCCGCATCTGGAAAGCAGCAGCTCTGGAGCTGGAAAGTCCCAAGGGCTCCAGTTCAGCAGATGGCCTCCCAGGTGGGGTGATCCTTGCCAGAGTCTGCCGATGCTTCAGTATCATACGGCTCCAGCACGCTCCCTGGCCTTTGCCATGTTCCCCGGCCTTCAGCACAAGGCTGTGGGGCTCCAGCACGCTCCCTGGCCTTTGCCACATTCCCGTGCCTTCAGCACGAGGCTGTGGGGCTCCAGCTGGTGGTGTCCCTCCCTGCACTGCTCACCACTATCCACTCTCCCACTCTTTTTCAGGTCTTCCAAGTTTATTCTGGAAAGGCAGAGCTTGGCTTCCAAAGACATTCGTGAAAAAAGAACAAAACTTCCAGATCTGGCCAAGATGGACAAACAAGGAGCAGATTTACCCTTCTACTTGAAAAAAACACTTAAAGAGACAGAGAAATACGAAATGATGGTGTTTAAACAATGAACATCACGCAGCACAGGACTGTGATCCCAAGAGTGGGGAAATAATTCATGGTAGGCCCCATGGCTGCCCCACATGCACCTGAACAGAGCTCCTAGGCCCCAGCACAGAGGACCCAGGGGAGCCGGGTGGTCTCTGAGATGAGGAGAGGAGCTGGGGTCTATGGGGCTGAGTGCTGAGAAGAGCAAGTAGCACAGAATGGTCTGGAGAGGGTCAGGAGACCCACCCGGGACCATCAGCTTAGCACTGATCAATGCATGAGGCACCATCCTGCAAGACCCATCGTGGGGCCAGACCAGGGCCTCAGCACAATGGACCCTTGTGGCTGGGTTCGTTCTGTGGCAGTGGCTGTCCTGCATATCACAGGTGTCAATAGCACCACTGTCTATACCCACCACATACTAGTAGCACCCCCTCCCCCAGTCGTGATGATCCAGCATCTGCTGGGAAAACAGTCACCTACTGTGAACCACCAAATCAGGAATGATTCCTAACACTCAAACAGACAAGGGTGCTATGGGCCCCATCAGCTGGAGCAGGAAGGCTTGTGATAAGGGGAGCACTGGGTAGAGTCTTCAAAAAGCATAACACTAAATAAAAAGTCCCTCTGCTCCCACCTAACAAAACCAAAACGCCAGGCTTACAAATATCCAGCCGTATCTAAGTAACTTAACTGTATCCCAGAAAAGAGCTCGAAAATTTCTCTAGAAAAAGAAAAATATCCAACACAAAACACAGTAAAATTCAGAATGTTTGGCATCAAAACAAGATTACCAGGCATGAAAAGAAGCAGAAAACTACAACCCACAATGAGGAGAAAAATCTACTGATACAAACACAACCAGGAATAATGCGAACACAGTTAGTTAGTAGCAAGGACATGGGAACAGCTGTTAAGACTGCAGAACGAACAGCCAGAGAGCAGAGGAGAGACTGGGCATGAGGAGCAGGGACAGGAGAGGCAGAAGCTGGGAGCGTGGAGCAGAAATAGGGGAGGCAGAGACTGGGGGGCAGCGTGGAGCAGGAAAAGGGGAGGCATTGACGGGGGTGAGTGGGTGAAGTAGGGACAGGGGAGGCATAGACTTGGAGGCTCATGGAGCAGGGACAGGGGAGGCATGGCCACGTGGGACTTGTAGCAATGACAACTACAATGTTTGATTAAAAACATACTGGATAGATGACACATTGCAAAGAAAAAAATAGAGCAATACAAACGACTCAAAATTCAACACAGAAAGGACTGGAGGAAGGAGAGCTGTGCATGACTGAGCCGGGGGGAAACCTGCAGCAGCCTGCACGGAATCGGAAAGCGGGAGGGCAGAGAGTGCGCCTGAACATATGGTGGCTGAAAATTTCCAAATCTGAAGAAAACTCGGGCCCACATATCTTTAGAATCCCAATGATCCCCAAGCACATGAACAGGAAGAAAAGAATGTGAACCACCACACACCGTAAACCACATCTATTAAGACCAGCGATCGAAGAGAGAATATTAGAAGCCGCTAAGAAAAAACGTTATGTGCAAAAGAGCAAAGACAGGAATTAAAGCAAAAGAAGAAACCATAAGAAAAACTAGAAAATACTTAAGAGACGAATAAAAACAAAAACACAACACAGTAAGACTTACAGGAGCAGCACGAGCGGTGCTGAGAGGGAATTTATGACTGTGAGCACTGACAAAGGAGAACAAACTAAACCCAAATACAGCAGAAGGAAATAAAGATTAGAGGAGAGATGAACAAAACAGAGAACTGAAAAACATAGAGAAAATCAGGAAAACCAAAAGTTGGTTCTCTAAAAAGATCAACAAAATTGACAGACATTTAGTAGATTAACTAGAAAAAAAGAGATGACACAATCTACTAAAACAAGATAGGAAAGTAGGGACATTACTATAGATTCCACAGAAATAAAAAGGATTATAAGAGAGTATGAGCAACTCTATACCTATACACAGATGAAATGGACAAATCCCTAGAAACACAAAATCTACAAAGACTAAGCCATGAAGAAACAGAAAATCTGAACAGACCGATTACTATTAAGGAGGTTAAAGCAGTAATCAATATTCTGAAAAGGAAAACCCCAGGACCTAATGGCTCCGTAACTAAATTCTATCAAACACTTGAATAACTAATACCAATCCTTCTCAACTTTTCAAAAAGATGAAAGAGGAGGGAACACTCTCTGACTTATTCTTATGAGGCTGGCATTACCCTGATGCCAAAACCAGACAGAGATACTACAAGAAAACTACAGAGCAATATGAACACTGATGTAAAAATCCTCAGCATGATACTGGCACACACAATTCAGCAGCATGTGAAAAAGATTAGCTGGATGTGGTGGCTCATTCCTGTAGTCCCAGCTACTTGGAAGGCTGAGGTGGAAGGATCACCTGAGCCCAGGAGCTTGAGCAGTGAGCTGTGACTGAGCCACGGCACTCCAGCCTGGGCAACACAGCAAGACCCTGTCTCAAAAACACATATATAGAATAAAAGGATTATACACTATGATCAAATGGAATTTATTCCTGGGATGCAGGGAGAGTTCAACATTTGAAAAGCAATTACTGTTACAACGCACATTAACAGAAAGAAGGGAAACTTCACATGATCATCTCAATATAGAAAAAGCATCCCCCAAAAAAGTTTTTTTTTGAGACTGAGTTTCCATCTGTCCCCAAGGCTGGAGTACAATCGTGCAATCTTGGCTCACTGCAGCCTCTGCCTCCTGGGCTCAAGCAATTCTTGTGCCTCAGCCTCCTGAGTACCTGGAATTACAGGTGCGTGCCACCACACCTGGATGGCATCTGACAAAACCAACAGCCTTTCATGATAAAACTTAATGAACTAGGAAGAGAAGAAAACCAGGTTGGATGCTGTAGCTCACACCTGTACTTGCCTGTAAGTCCAACACGTTGGGAGGGCAAGGCAGGAGGATCGCAAGACCCCGTCTCTATAAGATACACAAAAGTAAGCTGGGCACGGTGGTGTGCCCCTGCAGTCATGGCTGTGAGCTGCGATCACACCACTGCACTCCAGCCTGGGTGACGGAAGGAAAGTCTGTCTCAAAAAAATTGGGAAAAAAAAAAAAAAAGAGAGAGAGAGAGAGAGACAAATACAAAAAGGAAAGAAAAAAAAAAAAAGAAAGAAGAAAGGAAGAAAGGAGGAAAGAAGGAAAGAAAGAAAACCACCACCTCAACATGACAAAAGTCATACGTGAAAAACCCACAGTTAATATCAGACTCATACTCAAAGCTGAAAGATTGGAAGCTTTCCCCATAAGATCAGGAACAAAGGTAGGAGCCTGTTTCACCACTGCTGTTCAGCATGGTACTAGAAGTTCTGGCCAGAGCAATCAGGCAAGAAAAAGAAATGAAAGGCATCTAAATTGGAAAGGAAGAAATAAAATTATCTGTTTGTAGATGGCATAATTTTATATGCACAAAACTCTAAAGAGTACACAAAAAACTGTTAGAATAAATAAATTCAGCAAAGTAGCAGGGTACAAAATCAAAGGACAAAACTTATCTTCATTTCTAAACAAGAACTATGTTTCGGGAAAAGGAAACTATGACAGCAATTGCATTTACAACAGCAACAACTTAAGATTTAATTTAACCAAAGAAGTGAGAAAATTTTACAAAGAAAATGACAAAGCACTGCTGTAAGAAATTAAAGAAGAACTAAATAAATGTTAACACATTCCATGTTCATAGCCTGGGGGATTTAAAAGTTAAAATGTCATATTAACCAATGCAATCTACAGATTCAATGCAATTCCCATCAAAATTCCAGTGACAGGTTGGGCATGGTGGCTCATGCCTATAATCCCAGCACTTTGGGAGACTGAGGTGGGAGGAATACTTAAAGCCAGGCATTTGAGACAAGCCTGGGCAATGTAGTGAGACCTCATCTCTGGGAAAAAAAATTCCAGTGATGTATTTTGCAGAAATAGAAAAATGCATGCTAAAATTCATATGAAAGATCCCGAAAAGCAAAACAAATTTTGCCAAAGAACAAAGCTGTAGAACTCACACTTCCTGATTTCAAAACTGACTACAAGCTAGAGCATCAAACATCAAATCGGTGGCCCTAGGAAGGAACTGAGGAGCACCTCCCCAGCCAGCTGGACCCAGGTCCACCTTTTTCTGTCACTTTCTTTCAATGAATCATTCAGGCATTTGCCTGCAAACTCAAAGTGACTGGGGGAGAGAGGACTGCCCTCCTGACTCATGGCATCCTCCCCGCCCAGGATCTGTAAGTAATACGTGTTTGAACTTGTTTCTATCATGGCAGTGGACTGAATTTGCACCTTCCATCCCAAGAACCCAGGGCTGCTCAGATTGAGTTTTCCTTGGTGTTGGGGAACACAAGGTTGGGTTCCCAGTGCCATACTTCAGGCAGGCATAACCTGGACACAGATCAGACAGGAGCCACTGGGACGTCTGCCAGTATAAATAAGTTTCCTGTGCGAGGAACCCCTGGTCATGGGCAAGGTAATTAGGCATTAGCCCGTTTTCCTGGTAAAACAAGGATCCCCTGAAAGGTGCATGGTGAACACCCAGGTCCTGCTCCCTTTTCTCCTTAGGACAGGGCTGCCAGCTGCTCTGGCACTAGAAACTCCAATTTAGCTGGGGATTCTCAGAACACCTCAAACCCCTACAGAAAAAGCCCTCCTGGAGAAAGGGCAATGTTCTCCCCTCAAACTGCCAAATTTCAGTCTTTTCTTCCTTCCTGGACTTTTATTCTCCAGCCACCCCACTCAGAACACGCTCCTCTGTCTCCCATGTGGGTGGGGACCTGGGTTCTCCTCCCCTGGACCCTTGGCCTGCTGGCTCTGTCAGGGTGATGTTAAGAGGCTGGAACGCTTCTTGCTCATAACAAAGGCTGCCTAGTCTAGCGAGAGAGCTGGGCTGATGGCAGAGGTATCCCTCAGTTCTGCTCCAGACCACAAAGGCCCCATGTGTGACCCAGTGAGGCTGCAAGATGCCACCCCCTGGCGCACAGCAGGTCCGGCGGCGTGAGTACTAAGGTGCCTCATACCTCATCATTCATCCTTCAGGGCTAGGCAGTGACCCTCATTATCCCAGCTACCTGTGAAGAAAACGAGCCAGATGAAGGTCTGAACCTGAGACGGAACCTCCTGGCTTTGTCAAAAAACAAGAGTGTCAAAAGATGCAAACACCCCACACGCCATCAGACACTTCCTACCTCTGCAAGTAAAGGCTGGAAAGTCAGGATGTCAATTTTTTGTTCCACACATTTTCTAAGTCTATCTGGGATTGGATATTGTGGAAGAAAACTTGGAAGTTGTCGTCTTGAGTTCCTTAAAAAATTAAGTTCACAAGTTAAAACCAGGTATCACTAGACATTCTTACCCACACATCCTTTCCTACTTTAGGAAGACCAAAGTTCATCCCCTCACTGAAAAGAACTGACGTATGAACAGCTGGTCTAAGGCAGTGGTTTGAAGCTGTCGTTTTAGTTCTGGGATCCTTTCCTCACACAGTTCTCACAAGGTGCTCTACTATTTGTAAATAGGCAAATGCAGAACAGGGCTGGACCCCACCCCCAACCCCCCGCCGAGTCTCCTGCAACCAGGAGTTTGAAAACAGCTATTTTTAACCTTCTATGAGCTGAGCTCTTCCTACTGTATTTGTCATCAAGACCCCATCTGGGCCCATCCCTGTCAAGCACGTATTAAGAGAACGCTGCTCTGTCTGGCTCCTGCCTTCGATTTGTTTTTGTTTCCCAGCCTGTGGTTTCTCTGGGGAAATTCAGTATGTTCAGGATGAAGAACATCGCTGCCCTGGAGGTAAGCCCAACATAGCAACAGGAACCACAGGAAAGGGACAGATGGGGGAGAAGAAACCAGGAGAGAGCAGGGAAGCAGAAAGTCAGAATGAGGTCGATGAACCTGAATCCAGTGAATAAGGATGTTGGGCCTTTCTCCCTCACTCCCTCCTAGCTCTCCGTCTCAGTGCAGTCTCACCTGAGAAGCACACACTGCTCTCCTTATTGCACTCACCGTCATCTCAATTTGGGTTCCACTGGCTCAGCCCTCAACTGGAGAAATGGGGTGAAGACGTTCCCCATGATTGTGGTGAGGGTTATGTCAGTGCTCATGTGTGAAGTGGTTTGGAAAGCACTGATTACTAATGTGAACAAAGTAAAGGGAAACTAGGATGATCACTACAGGCTTAGGTAAGCAGCCTGAACAGCTAACAGAACCACATGGCCTCAACAGACACACTGGATTAACAAAATGTGGCTACGATAATGGGTGGCTGGAAACTCAACTGGGAAGGTGCTGGCCTACGGAGACCCCCAGAACAGATCTGCCAAGCGAACAAACTGTTCTATCCAAGAGCCAAAGCTGCCTGGCACTAGGGATCCTAACAGGATGTTCAGGGCCTGTGATGGCCAGCATGGATGGCCAGCTCTAGAAGCAGGCACCCGCCAATGCCCCGTGGGCAAGTCCAGAAACCTGGTGCTGCAGGTGTGCTCAAGCCAACCCAGGCCAGGCACTCTGGGTCACCAACCTGACTGGCAGGAAACTAATGTCCTTGTTTTAGAGACGCTCCCACACAGCATGTTAATATTCACAGGGAAGTAACTGACCAGAGGGTTAAAATCCTTCTGGCTGTCGCTCTGTGTGTTTCATTTTGTGTTAAGCCAAATGATAACTAGAAAGTTGCCTGGTATGTCATTAGATGAGAACCAGGGATCCTCCAAGGCTCCTGCAATTAAAACTCGATCCTCAGGGACTCTGCTCTGCCTGGCTAGCTGAGGGACCTTCCTGCTCCTTTTCTGGGTTACATCCCTACAACCCCTTGATGTTGAAACTGTGCCCCAGGCTGGGCACAGTGGCTCACGCCTGTAACCCCAGCACTCCGGGAGGCTGAGGCAATCATGAGGTCAGATGTTCAAGACCAGCCTAGCCAAGATGGTGAAATGCTGTCTCTAATAAAAATACAAAAATTAGCTGGGCATGGTGGCAGGCACCTGTAATCCCAGCTATTCAGGAGGCTGAGACGGAGAATTGTTTGAACCCAGGAGGTGGAGGTTGCAGTCAGCTGAGATCGTGCACTGCACTCCAGCCTGGGTGACAAAGCGAGACTCCATCTCAATCAATCAATCAATGGAAATAAAGAAACTGTGCCCCGAAGAGTTAAAGGAACCAATGACCAACAGAAATTCTTGAGCCTGCAGGATGGGTGATAAGAGAAGAAACAACTCCAATACTGAGGCTCCCTCTGCTTATGACATCAAAGGACTGGCTGAGATTAGCTGGAACCAAGATGGACAACTGGAGTTTGTGCAGAACTTGCTGATGTCCCAGCCTGGATTCCCACCGTGTGCTTCATGCTAAGTCCCTCTGAACTGGCACATGTGACCTGTGAGGTAGCATGAAGAGGTAACTGCACACACCCAAGACCTTTCCAGACCTCCACTTTCCTTCCACCAATCACCTACTAATCCCAGAGTCCACCTGCTAAACATTTTCTGATAAAACTACCGCCTTAAAGCCAGCACAGAGAGACACATTTGAGCTTGACTCCTATCTCCTTGGGGGTTGGTTTTTCAATACAAAGCTCTTCTTTTCTCAGAAACCCAGTGTCATAGCAATGTCCTCTAGTGCATCAGACAGTGAGCCCCTTCTTCTCAATAATAATGTGCCCAGGGACCACAACTGCTTATTCCCTTACTGAGCAACTTCTCTGTGCCAGGAAACTACACATTTTACCTGTCTGACCTCATTCAATCTTCAAACCACATGAGACAGGGACTACCATTTTACAAATGAGAATAAAGCACAGAGAGGCTAAGAAACTTGCCCAAGGTCACACAGCTTCTTGGTGGTGGTGCTGTGGTTCAAACATGGTCTAACCTTCAAAGGTAAACAACCACATGATATTCTTCTCTGCTAACAAGTTTTTCCTTTAGTCTGCAACTTAGTAATAAGTCCATAATCCCTCATCCTGAACTGTCACTGGGGCAACACGTGATTTGAAATTCAGAATTTTCCTCCAGGTGAGAGGTAGACCAAAAAAAAAAAAAAAGAAAGAAAAGAAATTCCGAATTTTCCAACATTGGAAAAGTGACCCATCTCACCCTCAGGGCACTCTGGGGTAGCAGCAGAGCTCAAACCCATCAGTTATTACAGCTGATGGAGGAAAAGTCACACTACGAGGGGCAAAGTTATTATACTTTAAAGCTGGCTATTCAGGGCTTTTTGGTCTTACAACTACAGATGAGAATACGTGAACATGAAGCGCTTTCCTGAGACTCTACTCCAGTTAAAATCTGGGTGGTCCACATGTTCCCCAGCCACAAGTAACAGATCACACACTGCTTCTCCTAGCTTCATTCTTTTTTTCTTTTTGAGGAGTCTCACTCTGACGCCCAGGCTGGAGTGCAGTGGCACAATCTTGGCTCACTGCAACCTCTGCTACCTGGGTTCAAGAGATTCTCCTGTCTCAGCCTCCCGAGTAGCAGGGATTATAGGCACACGCCACCACGCCCGGCTAATTTTTTTATTTTTAGTAGAGATGTGGTTTCACCATGTTGGTCAGGCTGGTCTTGAACTACTGACCTCAGGTAATCTGTCTGCCTCGGCCTCCCACAGTGCTGTGATTATAGGCATCAGCCACCATGCCCTGCCCCTTGTAACTTCATTCTTAAGTGGTACCATATCTTCAAACAGGCTTCGGGTGACCCCACAATCCTGTTGCCCCCAGTACGAGCGATATGGGGATGCTGTGCACTGCACACCAAGGCCTCGTCAGGACGGGAGAGGTAGCGGAAGCTGGGTGAGGCCAGCCTGCTCTGAGAGCTGCCCTGAGAACTGCCAGGGCCGAGTGAGGGCTGGGGGAGTGAAGGCCACCTTCCTTGGGCTTCACGCTGCTGTTGGGCAGCAGAGACAGACCTTGACCTTTAGAGCTCCACTGAAATGTGCCCCCATCCTCCAGATACAATCATGGAAAGAGGCTCAAACCCCAGCTTCACCCCCTTTGTCACCTCTCCAGCTAGGTGGTGCCCACTGCCTGCCAGCGCACATCTACTTTCCTTCACAGACAAAGCTGCCAGACCAGACACACTCCTTTGACTTATGGTACCTTTTCTGTGTGGTCACAACAATTGTAGGTTTTACAGATGTTAATACTTGGGAACTTTTAGGCTTTTTCCAAGAAAATGGTTCACGGACAGCAATTAGTGACTCCTCCCCACTGATAACACTGACTTCAAGGTATCGCCCAATTAGAAAATTGGAAAAACAAAGCAAAAGGAGCTCCTTGCAGCGGCCAGGATTTCTTGAAAAAACAAAACGAAATTTAGTTTTAGTCATAAATAAGATAGGCAGAGTCAACACAATTTTGTACATACAAGAAAAGTGACAGAGCTAACACAGTCATCTTTAGTCTTCAATAATTATTTTTACAGAGAAAAAGGAGATCTTCTAAAATAAGTGATGTAATTAAAATTCTCTCAAGATAAAATTAAGCATCTATGAGCTGAGTGCAATGGTTCAGGCCTGTAATCCCAGCACTTTGGGAGGCTGAGGCGGGCAGATCGCTTGAACCCAGGAGTTTGAGACCAGCCTGGGGAACATAGGATGAACCTGTCTCTGCAAAAAATACAAAAATTAGCCAGGCATGGTGGCACATGTCTGTGGTTCCAGCTACTGTGTAGGCTAAGCGGGGAGCCTACGGTGGTGGAGGCTGCAGAGAGTTGTGATCATGCCTCTGCACTGCAGCCTCGGCAAGAGTGAGACCCTATCTCAAAAAATAAAAAAATAAAAAAATTAATTAAGCATCTACAATAGTCTTTCTTGTAATTCTTACACTTAAGAATAGGAAAAATTTTCAATATTCCCAACTTTAAGTCAGGATTGTATGACATGACCAAAAATAGGCACTGTGTCTGAAGCACTTCCTGCCCAACCCTCGCTGTGGCTCTAACTGGGGCTGTCTCATCCACACTCCACTTTGTGTCCACCTGTGGCTTTTTTAAAAAAACATATTTCTATGTTGTCATAATGTCAAAAAAAAAAAAAAAAAAGCACTGATGCTGGCTGCACCTCACACAGCTGACTGTGCACTTGCCACCTACAGCTTGATGTTGATAAGCTGTGATTTAACCAGATTTAAGTTTTTAAAAAGGTTTAGAATTAGATACCCAGCTGGAAGGTGACCACACATTCTCAGGCAGCTCAGGCAGGGATGCGGGGACACAGGAAGCTGGAGGACAGGGCCTGTCTGGTCAACTGATGCAGTCAAGCACACCAGGGAGAGCAGGGGGCTCAAGGGTGGTATCCTGGCAACCCAGCTAGGAAGCGGCTGTCCCTGCCCCTCCCTCAGCACACTGTGACATCCATGCCTTGGCCAAATGCCCAGATGACAGGATGGAGATGGACTGAGGTTCCAGGGCTCAGCTATGGGGAACACAGGCAAGGTAGTGAAGAGGAGCTAATGTTATGCTTCAGAACAGAAGGACTCAGAAGCACAGGGAGCTGAGGTCTCAGAGCTCATCAGAGATGCCCTGTTTTCTTTGTGAAAAGTGGGAGTCAGGCCGTCTGGTGAGGACCCTCATGAGTGGTACGAAGTTACAGAATGCATTGCCCTAAGTGGGTCACACTTGGTATCCAGATTTTAGACCAGTGGTTTTTCTTAGGATTCTGTCACATCAAAACAGTCAGGAGTACCTTTTTTTCTCTTTTTTTTGAGAGACAGTCTTGCTCAGTTTCAGGCTAGAGTGCAGTTGTGCAATCGTGGCTCACTGCAACCTCTGTCTCCTGGGTTCCAGCGATTCTACTGCCTCAGCCTCCTGAGTAGCTAGGATTACAGGGACCCAAGTAATTTTTGTACATGTAGTAGAGGTGGAGTTTCACCATGTTGGCCAGGCTGGTTTCAAACTCCTGGCCTCAGGTGATCCGCCCACCTCAAAGGAGTTACCTTTTATAACACCCAACCTAGATGTATCAGAGAAACTTAAAAAGGTGGCTCTCTCCAGATCTCCAGGCCCTTACTTTGCATTACATATGACCACAATGCAGGTTTTTCCCCCTGGAGGGACAAGCCCCCCAGGCTCAGGCTCTGTCTTCTGTTTCCTTGATAGAATGTTGTCTTTTTCTCCAATTTCTCCTTTATAGGTACAATCACCTGGGAAATAAAATTTTAATACAAAATTAGACCAAAAGGTAAATTATTTTTAACAGTGCTGGCATGCTTAGTGGAAATGAATACTCACACACTCACAAAGACAGATGCACACAAAAACATGGCACAAAGCCTCAGACAGTGGCTGGAAAAACAGAAACAGAGAAAGCAGCTGGAAGAGAGGGCTGTGACTGCGGACGATCCCAGTGCTGGGAGAGAAGGCCTGCTTTGTGTGGCCCGTAGTGCCCGGCAATCTTCTCCTGCTGAGAAGCCCTCAGAAGCTGGCTGCCATCTGAAGCACCTCTTGGTATTTGTCAAGCTGTTTCTTGTCCCTCTCCCTAACCTTATCAGCAAGAGGAGAAGGGTCCGAAGTGGAAGAGCTCAGCACACAAAGAACCACAGCTGCTGGGTGTTCTGTTCCCAGCTGCTCACACTCTGTCCAGAGCTCACAGCCCCACAGCCCGCTCCAGAGCTCACAACCCCACAGCCCTCAGCCCGCCTGACCTCACGCAGTGACAGCCAAAACGTCCATTACCTGGAGAGATTTCTCTGTTGTTCGCCAAACTACTCTCTAACATCTGAGGGGTTTTGTTTTTTGTGTGGCTAGTTAATGAATCAATATTTTCATCTGACGAATTTTCCTTCTCAGGAACAGAAGCCAAAGATACCATGGGGCACGTCTGGTCTTTATCCAGCATTTGAAATCTGAATTGTTTAGATTTATCCCAGCCAGCCAGTTTACAGCTGACTAAGTTTTGAGGAATGTCTCCTTTATTCCTAGAAAAAGAAAATTAACCATGAACACAGCCAGGATTTTTAAAACCAAAATATTCAGTTATCATAAAACACAGAACTCAGTCTAGGAAATGGTGACTGCAAATACCCTTACGAATGTAAGAAAAAGTATATTTTAGGATAGAAAATTTTGAAAAGATTTTCATAAAGGGAAAAATAAACAGCCAAAGTAAAGTTGTTTTTACAGAAATTATTAAATCACAGTTTAAAAGCCATTAATGTAGCTTTATATAAAATGTTTCAGCAGCAAACTTACTCTATCCAGATCACCATGGTTTTACTTCTTCCTTCCTTTAGGGTTCCAAAATGTGTCATCTGTGTAACTTCAATATCACCTTTGTTCTTTAATAAAACGGTTCCATAGAACTGAGCAGCCTCATCAATGGGGGTGAAGTCTCTGAAAAAAGAGCCCCAGAGAGATGTCCCTCTGCAGCAGCACTGCCCTGTCTTCACCTGCCACTGCTCCTGAGGACAGACTGCTGGTGGGGGCAAGCAGGGCTTCCACAGGACTCTGGGTTTCTAAGAAGGATGGCAAATCGTAGGGAAGAAAACTGTACACTTCATAAAATCTAGAGAAACGGGAGCAGCCCAGGGAACAGCCACAGGTGATGAGCCTGAGATCAGTATCCTGAACGTGCTCCCCAGTGCTCCCCCACCTCCTACTCAGAGTTAGAGCGGCATTTTCACTCCTCTTCTCTCCAGCCACCTCCCAGCCTACGGTGGGGGGAGGGAGGCCGTGCCTATTAGGAATCCACTGAACTTGCTTTGGAAGTTTTGTTGCTTTGACGTGTTTGAAGACAATGAAATGAAAAGTTTTCCTCTTTTTTTTTTGAGATGGAGTCTTGCTCAGTCGCCAGGCTGGAGTGCAGTGGCGCAATCTCGGCTCATTGCAACCTCCGCCTCCTGGGTTCAAGCAATTCTTCTGCCTCAGCCTCCCGAGTAGCTGGGACCACAGGCTTATGGCACCAAGCCCGGCTAATTTTTGTATTTTTAGTAGAGATGGGGTTTCACCATGTTTGCCAGGATGGTCTCAATCTCTTGACCTCATGATCCACCCGCCTCGGCCTCCCAAGGGGAGGGATTACAGGCGTGAGCCACCGTGCCTGGCCAGTTTTTCTCTTTAGAAATGAGAAGGTGAGATTTTAACTTTCCCTGAAAATGAACCCATTTATTTCCCTTTCTTCTACTGACACTGCAGGCTTGATTCTCCTCCCTGCCTGTCCACAAGCTCTTTCCAGAAGGTAAATCTGCCTTATGCCACTTCCCAATCTGTGCAGCCATTAAGAAAATGGGGTCTCTAGAATGGCTCCCCACAATTCTGGTCCCTGCTACAAACTCAGTGAGGTTCCCAGCTACAGAGCAGCCCCTCCTGGCAGGAGCCTGTCCGGCTCCCTTCTCCGTGTGTCCAGGCATGACAAGGGAGGTACAGGGGCAGAGTGTCCACAGCATTGCTGATGGACAGGGTGGGGATTTTGCAGGAAGGAGTCGTCAGATGCGACTGCCAGGCCCGTGGCTCAGCCGCCACAGGAGAAGCTCTGGAGCTCTTGGCATGGGAAGGCCGTGGGACTGAGGAGAGCAGGAGCTTGCCTGGCACACTGTCTGCTTCTAGAGTGCAGAGGAGCCACCCCACATATGGCCACGAGCTGAGGAACAGGCACCCCGGCTTTCCTGGCTCGCCCATCCCAGCAGCTTCTACTCTATGGTCAGGAGGCCTCACTGGGGAAATGCTGTTGGGGTATTTTTCAAGCATTTCTAGCCTAAGGAAAAGAGTGAGGAAAGCACAGGTTTAATTCTGTGGTGTTTCCTTAGCGGAACTGGTGAGTCCCAGAGCCAGGCCCAGGCCACACTGCAGGCCCATGCTTCCCAGTCCTCAGGCAAGAATGAGATGCCACAGCTTCTACCTGGGGATGAGGTCAGAGAACGGACAGGAAGCCTGAGGAGTCTGACTGGGACACAGGCAGGAGGTGCAGATCAAGGAACCCTGCCCTGTCTTATTTCCTGGCACTACCAGGCTCCCCCGACTGGGCTGAAAGCAGAGTTTCTGTGCATCCTGGGCCTCTGTGCTGAGAGGGAGTGAGGGCAGTGCATGAAACATCCATGCTCCACGAGATGGGCCTTAGGCACCCTCCCAAAGGAAAGCAGGGTCCAGCAGGGTCCAGCAGGGTCCAGCAGGGAGGAGAAACTGGGCTCTGAGTGGCCAAACCACCATCTGCCAGTGGGCTGTGGGGTGACGTGCCTAGGAGGCAGAGCCCACCAGATTCTGTCCCCCCCACCCCCCACAGCCCTGAGTCCACCCTCCAGTGGCTCCCTTAGCGGGGCATATTGCTCCACACACCCTTGGGGCTCCGTTCACACAGGGCTGTCTGCTTGTACCCAGAAGCCCAGCCAGGTGCTAGATAAGGAGCGGGAAAGCAGATGCTTTCCCCAGACAGAACCTACATTCTACCAGGATAAAAAATAAGCGGAAAGATGGAGGGGATGTCTCAGAAGTTCACTGGTGGTGAGTGAGGAGTGTGAAAATAAAATAAAGACTTGGGACTCCACTCACCACATCAATAGGAAAAAGCTCAGCTGGAAGCTGAGTCATGCAAGAAGCTGCCTTTCCTTCATCCCTAAGCTGTCCCTAAGCCAAGAGCTACAGAGACCAGGTTCAACATCTCCACAGGTAGCTACTCCACTTACCTCATCTTACGTCAAAGCGCTGATTTACATAACCCACTCTCCCTCCCTGCTTCTTTTCCTTCTTGCAAATGTGAACTCAGTCTTGTGACCACACCCTCTTTCCCTCCAGCCCACTTTTCCCTTTTAAATACTGAAGCCCTCAAACTCATCTTTGGAAGAAGGCATGAACCACAGATTCTTCCTATGGATTTGTGGTCTTTCATTCCAGGCATGTCCTTAACCTTGGCAAAACGAACTTCTAACTTGATTGAGACCTGTCTCAGATACCTTTCGGTTTACAGGAGGAAAGGCAGGCAAAGAGAGAGCAGGTCAGAGCAGGGTCTGCATGCAAACAGGGAGCTCAGGGAAGCCTCATGATATCTGGCACACAGAACACAGATGCAGGAAAATAGATAATTTTAAGAACCAACTACGTCCAATACATTTTTAAATGCCAAAATGTGAAAGAACAAAAGAGAAAATCCACCAAAAATGGCAATCATCAATGTAAAACGAAGGACAAACAAGGACCCCTAACTCCACCTTCAGTCAACCATGGAGACTGCTGGAAGCCTCCAAAAGACAGTCTTTTTTTTGGAGACAGAGTCTTACTCTGTTGCCCTGGCTAGAGTGCAGGGGCACAATCTCGGCTCAGTGCAACCTCTACCTCCTGGGTTCAAGCGATTCTCCTGCCTCAGCATCCCAAGCAGCTGGGATTACAAGGCATGCACCACCATACCCAGCTTATTTTTGTATTTTTAGTAGAGATGGGGTTTCACCATGTTGGCCAGGCTGGTCTTGAACTACTGACCTCAGGTGATCCATCTGCTTCCGTCTCCCAAAGTGCTGGGATTACAGGCATGAGCTACCGCGCCCAGCCAGAAAAATGTTTTCTTACCGCCTCTTCACTGGAGTCAAACAAAGCGCCCTCCAGACGTAGCACGACTGGCTGCTCTCCACCACCACTGCATTGACTACGTCGCCTCTCCGGGGTATGTACCCGTCTGGCAGTTTCAAAGAGTCCAAGGTGAAGAAGATGCTATCCTCTATCACCCCGTTCCTTCCACAGAGGCTAGAGATGCAGACCTGGGAGCAGAGAGCTGAGCGTCACTAGAAGCAGGTGCCACACGACATGCCAGGGCGCAGCTCCAACGAATGCCGAAGTCAGCCCAAAGCCCAGCAGCTGCACCAGGAAGCTCAAGTTCTACATCCCATACCACTCATCCCACGATTCCCCAACACACCTTTCTTCTTAGAACATTTCAGTGCTGTCGGTAAGCTGTATGCCGTAGGATTTAAGTACGTAAGCACACACTGTTTCCTTAAGGGAAGACAGCATCATCAACAGGAAGACACATTCCTCTTTGGCCATGACTAAGCTTTATTTTTCCGGGCTCCCAACACATGCAGGAGAACTCTGGGCTGTGCCAATTACCCTCAATGGCAGGAATGGTAGAAGCAGAGAGAGGAGCCACTCGTCGGCACACTACCTTGTCCACGCGCTTGTACCTCAGCGGCTTCACTGAGGTGGCTTCGCTGCTCCACGTGCCGGGCCGGATCCAGTACTTAGCCTCCACCCAGTCCCCCTTGCAGGGCTCGAAACCTAAAACCGCCCGGGGAAAAAGCCGTGGTAGTATTAAAGTGCACAAGTTATTCTGAGGTTGTGAGGCACTGAAATAATTTCTATCATTATCTGAGGATACATTTGAATGTTAAAAAGGCACCTTCTACTACTGCTAGAAACAAATTTTGCAATAAAAAACCCTGAAGTATTATTATTAACCACTGCAATAAAATGGGCTGAGCTGGTGCCTTTAACTCACACCTCCAGGCTCTAGAAGGTGCAGTGTGCAAGCTCGTGGCAGTCCCGCCCCATGTGGCATTTATCTGAGGGCAGGTGGCATGCCCCGTCCCCCATCCTGCAGTGTTTGTGGCACCTCCCTGTTGGGGACACACCCAGGGTGCTCGGGGACAGACAGGCACCTGCACTCCAGTGTGAGGGAAGCACTCAATGCTCCAGCTAGCCTCTCAGCGAGCCAGAGAGCTGTAGGGAGACCCAAGCCATGGCCTGCCAAACACAAGACATAACTGGGCCTCCTGTGGCTGGTGGACAACTGCAGGGTCAGTGACATCAAGCGGCTGAGCGGTGCTGTTAGAACAGAGAGCTGGTCTGCACAGGTCTGCCATTGTATAGGCAGTGAAAATATTCTTGTTATTTTGCAATATGCACTCTGGCAGTTCTATGAGAAAGTGTATAATTGAACACTGACTTTGTTTCTCCAGAAAGCTGGTAATGAACATGTAACAGCCCAAGTATCAGCTGACATCTATATTCAACATGTGAGCCACGGTGAAACCACTGTCCATGTGAAAACAGAAGACACTAAAATATGCTAGGGCATGGACTTCAAGGTCAGGGGGTATTTTAAGAAGACCATGTCCTAAAAACCACAATTTAATACATGCAACTATGGAGATACATTTATACAGTATTTTGTAAACCATGCCTTCATTTATTCCATAATTGTTTAACATAAATTTGCCAATTTTTATTCTAAATTTCCCTGGATATGAATGAAAAGTGAAGCAATAGCTATTAATGTACTAGTACTATACATTGAAAGGTCACTTTAAAGAAAAAAAAAGCTAAACAAATTCAAGTAATTTTTTTTTCCCCAATAGAATCATGGCTTCATAGCAAAGATTTCTAGCATGTTGGGAGGCTGAGGTAAGAAGATCACTTGAGCCCAGGAGTTTGAGACCAGCCTGGGCAACACAGTGAGATCCCAACTGTAAAAAAAAAAAAAAAAAAAAAAAAAAAAAAGTTGGGTACAGTGGCAAGGATCTGCAGTCCCAGATACTCAGGAGGCTGAGGCACGATCACTTGAAGCCAGGAATTCCAGGCTGCAGTGAGCTATAATTGTGCCACTGCACTTCAGTCTGGGCGACAGAGCAACACCGTCTCTAAAAGACAAAAAATAAGCAAACAAAAGTAAAGATTTCAGAAGACCATTCTATTGAAGGAGAAATATCTGACATTATGGTGAATGCTACTGTAAATTAAGTTTAGAAATTCAACACTGGAGATAAAAATACGTACTTCTACAGTGATAAGAGGATGTTAACGGAATAAAGTACCACAGCACAAATGAGACCCTGCACATTAGGGAGCCAGGGCAGCAGAAATACACTTGGATGACTGTGGTGCACGTATGATCCTCTAGACACGCCTGGGGATGCAGCCAGCTGGAAGACAAGCACATCCATGTACCTGAACTTCTGTGACATGCATATGTGCACAACTCCTGTGATGAAGCTCATGACAATGAGACACATGCAGATCATCGGGGGCTGGCAGCCCTCATTTTCTCTTTGCTGCTCCCACCACCTGGATTTTACCAGTGCTTGAACCTGAGGAACCATTCTGTAAATCAACCAAAGGTCCTGTGATGATGCTCCTTTTACTTTCTTTTTAAGTGAGGTATCTAAATTTGGGCTATACTTTGTTCAAATCAGCTGAAAATCTTTAATTATTCAGTAAATGTAGAACCCAAAATCTTCAGCTTTTGATGCCTTTTACAAGTTGTAGTTATTGAAAATAAAGCTGATGAACAGGAAGATGCAAAAGCAATGGAGAAAATGAACCAGATTTCAGGAGCTCAAATGGAATCCACAGATTAATGCTGAAATTCTAAGACTGGACTTGAGAAAATTTCAAATCTTCAGAAGAATCTTTCAATGAAGCCCTTTTTAAAATTGGACAAGCTGATATTCTGTAATGGCATGAATGGCCTTGAGACACTGAGAAGGCCTACACATGAAAAGAATGACAGAGACAAACTTATTTAATAATGTCGGTTTATAAAAATGTTTGAATACTTACTGGCTCCGAATTGATGCAAAAAGATAGTATCTGTGAAAACATCTGGGCTAGAATAGTAATATATTTCAACAGAAAAAAAAATACAGAATTGTCAGTGTCTTACATTTCACAGATTTTGCTTTGAGCTTACTAGTATTTCCTCAATTAAAAACACTATAGTTTGAGAACAGCCTGGGCCAACTCAGTGAAACCCTGTCTGTATAAGAAGCACAAAAATTAGCTGGGCATGGAGGTGCACGTTATGTAGTCCCAGCTACTAGGGAGGCTGAGGTGGGAGGACTGCTTGAGCCCACGAGTTTGAGGCTGCAGTGAACTATGACTGAGCCATTGCACTCCAGTTCGGGTGACAGAGGAAAACCCTGTTTAAAAAAAAAAAAAGCCTAGAGGAAAAAGTCAATCAAAGGTGTTTACAATTTCAATTTCAAATTCATCAACCATAAAATGCAACTTTGAAGAAGACACCAGGCAATTATATGAAATAATAAGAGAAAGATCATATTGAATAATATGTCTCAGATTCTAAAATATTTAAGTATGTTAATATGTACCAATAATATAATGTCTATCTAGATAATCAATATGACATTGTTTTAATATGCCCAGCTGTTTTTCTTACAGTTTCTGAATACTACCTTAAAAGTCCACTAACATAATAAAATCACTCTGTTAACCAATACATATTTCAAAAATCAATGATCTAATTTTAATTCTAACATCCCCTTTCCTTCTCAAACGTGTACCAGTTTAGAGGCAAAACCACATGGTCATTCTGGCTGTAGCTCCGGCTGTGAGGGGCCGTGGCCTCATGGGAAGGACAGAGGCCTCCAATGTGCACCAGGCAGGGAGTGCGCCTCCCAAACTCATTCCCTTGCCCCCTGCCAATTTCTGCTGGTGCTTTCCACAAGTACCAAGAACAAGGCCTGCCACACAGGGCAGGCGTGGGGAGAATAGACAGAAGGCACCGGTCCGTGGCCTGTTAGAAACCAGGCTGCACAACAGGAAGTTAGTGAGGGGTAACAAGCAAAGTTTCATTTGTATTTGCAGCTGCTCCTCACTGCTTACAAGACAGTGTGAGTGCTGCCCCCTGTGAGATCAGCAGGAGCTTTAGCTTCTCACAGGAGCTGGAACCCTACTGTGAACTGCCCATGAGAGGGATCTAGGTGGCTCCTTATGACGATCTGATGTCTGATGATCTGTCACTGTCTCCCATCACCCGCAGATGGGACTGTCTAGTTCCAGGAAAACAGGCTCAGGGCTCCCACTGATACCGTGTTATGGTGAGTTGTATATTATTCATTATACGTTGCAATGTAATAATAATGGAAATAAAGTGCATAGCAAATGTAACGTGCTTGAATCAACCCGAAGCTGTCCTCCCTCCCTGGTCCATGGAAAAATTGTCTTTCACAAAACTGGTCCCTGGTACCAAAAAGTTTGGGGACTGCCACTGTAAGTAGATGCACAAACTAGTATAATTTGAAAATAACAAAATCCCCTGACATGTAACGGCGTTGGGTGCTGCAGCCACACAGACTACAATAAGAACCTGAGAAATCTCGATCTCATCACAGGACTACCCAGTGCTCAGCTGGGAATGAAGAGGGCCGAGACGGAGCCAACACACACTCATAGCTCAGACCCCACCGTTAGGCCAGTGGATCCTATCCAGGAGCCATTCTGTCCTCAGGGGCCATTTGGTGGCATCTGGACATACTCTAGGTTGTCATAACATGGCCAGGGCAAGACGCTGCTAAACAGCCTCCAGTGCCCAGGACAAGCCCCATCACAGACAGTGTTTCAGCCCAGATGTCAGAGTGCTGAGGGTAAGAAACTGAGCTTTAGCTGAATGCCCAATTCCATTTTAGCTGCCTCACCCAAATGGCAGAGGGTTTACCAGGCATTCGTGCACAAAACGACCTGAGCCCCACCACTGATGTTAAGAATTCCCATCTCACATGTGTTGTCTATAAACCTCCGCAGGCCAGGGCTGGATGGATGATGCTGTTCAAACACACACAGGCACGGTCTCTTCCACCAGCCACGTGTCCCAGCATGCTATCCACATTTGTTTCTGCTGCCCTTGTGTATCAGACCTCACCTAGGTAACCTCAGAGGGTTGTGTTTAGGACAGAACCTGACCCAGGCCAGCTGGCATTACCTGGACCCTCCCACCACACCTTGCCCACTCAGCTTGCCCCAGCCTCAAGGCTACACTCAGGAAGGAACTCCAAACCACCCACCCCAGTCCTCCCACATGACCCTGGATGGCTGCTCTAGAGCAGAAGATGTTTTTTCTTTGTTTACTTGCTTATTGTCTGTTCTCTCTCCCATTGAAGTGCTAATTCTTTGAGCAGTGTCTGGCAGAGTAAGCACTCTAATATTTGTTGAATTAATGTCAAGAAGGAAACAGCATTTTCTGACTCTCCCAAAGTAAATGAAAAATTTGGCATCATTCTTCCTTTTGTCACCTTTAGGTCAGAATTTATAAACAAAGTTTTACGGGGACACAGCCACACCTCTTGCTCAAGTACAGCTATGTCTGCTTTCAGCTATGTGGTGCCACCATCCAGAGGGAGGGGCTTTGAAGAACTGCATGGCCCACAGCTGCACCACCTGGCCCTCGACAGAAGTTTGCTGACCTCTCTATTAGATTCTCTGTATCATCCTTTTTGCACATTGTATCTTCTCTTTCAAAAAAGTTATTTTGCTGTGGTCCTTAGGTTTTGTGATTGTGTTCACAGCAATTCTGACATGACTCTGAATGTGACTCTCTCAGGCTCAGGAGGACCTGACTTTGCCTCACTTGAGGTTTCCTGTACTGGGAAATCCCTTAGCCTAGGCTCCAGATTTTTGCCCATCTTTATTCCTCAGGGGAAACCTTCTCTTCTCTGCCCCATCAACATCAGGAACATCAAACATTTCTGGTCTTCTTCCTCTTGAGCCATTTCCTGGTGAGGCCCCTGAGAGGGGCTTCCTGTTGGCAGGATTGAGTGGCCTTAACAATTACAGGTGCCTTTCGCCAGAACTGAGCATTTCGCTGGCTGTACAGAGATTCTAAAATCCCAGTAGACACCTATCAATTTCATCCTGGGGGATCCCAGGATTAACTACCAAGGTCAAGGTCAGGTGTGGTGGCTCACACTTATAATCCCAGCACTTTGGGAGGCTGAGGTGGGTGGATCACCTGAGGTCAAGAGTTCCAAACCAGCCTAGCCAACATGGTGATACCCTGTCTCTATTAAACATACAAAAATTAGCTGGGCATGGTGGCGCACACCTGTAATTCCAGTTACTCGGGAAGCTGTAGAGGAGAACTGCTTGAACCTGGGAGATGGAGAACCTGGGAGGCCCGAGATCAGGCTACCACACTCCAGTCTGGGTGACAAGAGCAAAACTCTATCTCAAAACAGAAAAACGAAAAACCAAGGTCAAAGAGTGATTCAGCAGCTTCCTGGTGGGCAGAACCACCTCCTAGACCTCCTGCCCTCAAGCTTAAAGCAGAAAGCTTCTATTCATCTCCTGACAGGCAGGCACCTCACCAAGCAGCTTTTCCAATTCCTGCCCTATCACAATGTATGCTCAGGTCTCTCTCTCCTTGGGAGGAAGAAACACATCTGAATATGGAGTCTGGCTCTGTATTCACCACCGTAGGCAGCAAGAACACAGTAACCAAATTCAGCTTAGTCAATGGCATCCACACATTCTTTCTTTAGGTATAAAAACAAAACCTCAGATCAGTCAAAAACAAATGCAATAAAAAATGGATATATACTTTTGGAAAGGTACAAAATTATCCCTGAGCCCTATTTTAAAACATCTAAAGCACTTTAAATAGTACCTCAGTATGCCTGTAACACTAACTTATATCATATCATTACAATTATATGAAAGCAACAACTACTCAGAAATTATTGACTGCACTTAACAAATGAACACAAAACACATGAGAGCACAAATTTAAACAGTGACCTGGCTTGGTGCAGTGGCTAATGTCTGTAATCCCAGTACTTTGGGAGGCCGAGGTGGGTGGGTCACCTGAGGTCAAGAGTTCAAGACCAGCCTGGTCAACATGGTGAAACTTGTCTTTACTAAAAACACAAAAAAATTAGCTAGGTGATGCACGCCTTTCTACTCAGGAGGCAGAAGGACCCCAACTACTCAGGAGGCAGAAGGACCCAGGAGGCAGAGGTTGCAGTGACCTGAGATCATGCCACTGCACTCCAGACTGGGTGACAGAGTGAGACTCCATCTCAAAAAACAAAAACGAAAAACAAAACAAAAAACCAGTGACCTGGTCCCGTCTTCCAAAGTTTACTCAATATCCAGATGCCTCTGTGTGAAACCTGCACCTGGGGAAGCTACTCTAATCCCCAAAGCCTCTCAACAAACAAAGCATGCCCAAAGCTGATCCCTTCAATGATGTGTGTAGCCATTGCAAATCTAGAGCCAGGGCTGTGTCCTGTTATCCCGGCTGGAGTGTAGCAGCCGGTTCATAGCTCACTGCAGCCTCCAACTCCGGGCTCAAGCGATCCTGCCGTCTTGGCCTGACAAAGTGCTGGGATTACAGGCATGAGCCACCATGCCTGGCCCAGTAACAACTCTTTAAAAGACAAAACCTAATTTTAAATGTAAACATAGACCCCTCTCGCATACCTTCACACACATTCTCCAGAGAGAAGTACGTGGTCTGACTGATACAGCCTGCGCCCTCCATCATGGAAGTCACACAGCCAATCAACACTCGGGGGCCGGAGTCTGAGGGACTGTCATGGTTTCTGCTGTCATCTTCCCACTTATCAGAGACAGCTTCTACCTGTAAAACAAACAAACAGCTCTTTAAACCATAATACAAGGACTATAAGAAATGCAAACTACAGGCTGATATGCCTGTCTGGGTCCATTAGGGCTAGAAGTCCAAGATCAATGCCCTGGCAGATTCCGGGTCTGGTGAGGGCCCTCTTCCTGGTTCATAGAGGGTGTCTTCCTGCTGCATTCTCACGTGGCAGAAAGGGCAAAGGGGTTCTCTGGGGTATGTTTCATAAGGGCTCTGCCCTCGTGACCTAATCACCCACCACAGCCTCCTAATAACATCACACTGGGGTAAGGATTTCAACACGCAAATTTTGGGGATACCAATGTTGAGTCTATAGCAATCCCTTATGAACACCAATGCAATAATCCTCAACAAAATGTTATCAAAGCAAATGCAGCAGCATGTTAAAAGGATTACACACCATTACTATGTGGCATTTATCCCAGAATGCAAAAGTGTTTCAATATATGAAAATCAGTCAACATATCACATTGATAGGATGAAGGAAAAAAAAAAACACGATTATCTCAACTGATGTACAAAAAGCATTTGATAAAATCAACACCTTTTTATGACACAAACATTCAATAAACTAGGAAGCGTAGGGGGGGAAACCTGCAAATGCCGGGGCAAGGGTCTGAAGCCTCACCCTGTTCCCATATAAATATTGACTTACGAAATAATTAGAAATGTAGGCACACAGTTATTCCTTTATATAATCATATATAATCTTATAGTTACTTATAATCATAAAGATATATACTCAAAATAACCTTTAATTTTACTAATGACTATTGGGTTATGAAGCACGGAACTGAAGTGACATTGTGAACAAAGTGATCCTAAGGCAAGATGCTCCAAGCCCTGTCACGCCCACATAGGGCTGCTGGAGGGCGCCTCGGCTGTGCGGCAGCGCCAGCGCTGTGGAAGTGCCCGCTGTTTAGCCAGTTTAGGAGGAGATGTCCAAAATGACCGAGACACCTCCTTCCTGGGGAAGTTAGGAGAAAATGGCTTCTCCAAGTTCTTGTGGCAAGGCCTGGCAGCTGTCAGGGAGGCCCGCAGACATCTGGGGGCTTAACTGTCTCTATGTGTTGCTGGCTTCAGTGGTCACGTTCCATGTCTACTCTCATGCCCCGCTTCTGCACCTGGTTTCTCTTTTTCTTAAAAGATAGTAATTACAATAGTAACATAATCTTAGTGTCCTTGACATCTCTGACAAATATGCAAAGAGCGCTGATGTATTAGGTTTTCTCCTCGCCTTGGCTACGTGAAAGTCCTAGGCCCCCTATCTTCAAGACACATGATTTACCTGACCTATCACCGACCACCATTACCTCACCCTACCTTCCCTGCCCACTGCTTTGTACTCAAAAGTCAGAGTGTCCAGGCACTCGGTGCCACTGCAGGTCTCTGTGCTTTGGTTGGCGGTGGATCCGCGAGCCCAAACTCTTTTCTCTATCTCTGTGTCTATGTCTTTTATTTCTACAGTTTTTTGTCTCTGCACCAACAGGAAGGGGCTCACAGAACCCTAGAGGGCTGGACCCTATAAGGAAGAGCAGGAAATCTCTTCAACACAAGAAAAGCCATAAATAAAGAACCCACAACAAACACCACACTCAATGGTGAAAGGCCGAAAGCTTTCTTTCCCCTAAAGTGGGGAAGCAGGTAAGGATACCCATGCTTACTTCAAGGCTTTCAAATTGTCAGATTAGTAATATAATTATTTTTACTCACAGATGGAAGGATCTTATCTGTGGAAAACTCTAAATTAGATTCCACACACACAGATTTTAAAAAATGGCCAGAGCTAATAAATGAATCCAGCACAGGACACAAAGTCAAAACACAAAAATCAGTTTTTTTCCATACATTTGTAATGAAAAATCCGAAAAAGAAATCAAGAAAAACGATTCCAAAAAAAAGAGAAAACAATTTATGACAGCACTGTTAGGTCAACAGGTTAATTCCTAAGAATGGAACACTTAGCAACCTAACTAACGAGATGGAAGACTCACACAGTGACACTAATGAATGAATTAAATACCTCAATAAACAGCAAGACAACTATGTTCGTGAATTGGAAAACTTAATATTATTAAGATGACAATCTTATGACTTAATTATTAAGATGACAATACTACCCAAAGTGATCTATTATACAAATTTAGGATGGGTGTTGTGGCTCATGCCTGTAATTCCAGCACTTTGGGAGGCTGAGAGGTCAGGAGTTCAAGACCAGCCTGGCTTACATGTTGAAATCCCATCTCTACTAAAAACACAAAAAAAAATTAGCTGGGTGTGGTAGCAAGCACCTGTGGTCCCAGCTATTTGGGAGGCCAAGGCATGAGAACTGCTTGAACCTGGGAGGCGGAGATTGCAGTGAGCCTCCATCCTGGGTGACAGAGTAAGACTCTTATCTCAAACAACGAACAAACAAAAAACCCAACAAATTCAACACAATCCCTAGAAATCCTATGGGTCTATTTTTACATAAATAGAGAAACCCATTCTAAAGTTTTGTTTTTTTTTTTGAGACGGAGTTTCACTCTTGAAACCCAGGCTGGAGTGCAATGGCGTGATCTCGGCTCACTGCAACCTCCGCCTCCTGGGTTCAGGCAATTCTCCTGCCTCAGCCTCCTGAGTAGCTGGGATTACAGGCACGTGCCACCATGCCCAGCTAATTTTTTGTATTTTTAGTAGAGACGGGGTTTCACCATGTTGACCAGGATGGTCTCGATCTATCGACCTCGTGATCCACCCGCCTCGGCCTCCCAAAGTGCTGGGATTACAGGCTTGAGCCACCGCGCCCGGCCAAGTTTTAATGGAATCTCAACGGACCATGAATAGCCAAAACGGTCTTGAAAAGGAGTAACAAACTGAAGGTCTCATACCTCCTGATTTCAAAACTTCCTACAAAGCTACAGTTATCAAACAAGTGTGGCACCACTCTAAGTACAGAAATATAAACCAATGGAATAATAAGGAGAGCCCAGAAATAAACCCTTGCATATGTAGTCAATTGATTTTTGACAAGGACCATTCAATAAACTGCAATTATGAGGTCTTAAAAAAAAAAACAAAAACACACCAGTGCTGGGAAAATTACCATGGGCAAAATAATGAAGTTAGACCCTCATCTTATAACATACACAGATATTAACTCAAAATGGAATAAAGAAGCCAGGCATGGTGGCTCACACCTACAATCCCAGCACTTTGGAAGGCTGAGGTAGGCAGATCACTTGAGTCCAGGAGTTCGAGACCAGCCTGGGCAACATAGGGAGACCCCATCTCTATAAAAACTACAAAAATTGGGTGTGGTGGCACACACCTGTAGTCCCAGCTGCTCAGGTGGCTGAGGTAGAAGGATCACTTCAGCCTGAGAGGCTGGGGCTGCAGTGAGCTGTGATTGTGGTGCTGTACCCCAGCCTAGCTGACAAAGTGAGATCCTGTCTCAAAAAATATTTTTTTTAATGAATCAAAGACTTAAATTTAAAAGCAAAAACTATAAAACTCTTAGCAGAAAAAACTTTTCATGATCTTGGATTAGTCAATCTCAAGTGTGACATCAGGAGTATAGGCAATACAATAGACAAATTAGATTTCCATCAAAATTTAAAACATCTGTGCATCAAAGAAAGTGAAAAGACAATTGATAGAATGAGAGAAAATATTTGCAAATCATGTGTCTGATGAGAGATTAATATCCAGAATATATACAGAATTCCTACAACTCAACAAGAAAACAACCCAATTTTAAAACGGGCAAATGATTTGAATAGACATTTCTCCAAAGAAGACACATGGATGACCAATAAGCACATGAAAAAATGCCCTCCATTATGGAAATGCAAATCAAAACCACAGTGAGATACTACCTCACATCTGTGAGGAACAGCTATGGTCAAAAGAAAAATAAAGAAAGCAGCAAGTGTTGGCAAGGATACAAAGAAAGTGGAAGCCTCATGCACTGTTGGTGGGAACATAAAATGGTGCAGCTGCTGTGGAAAACACTGGGTTCCTCACAAAGTCAAACCTACACTTAGCACATGGGCCAGCAACTCTCTTCCTAGGCGTAGCCCCAAAAGAACCAAACAGGGACTCAAACAGACACTTGTTCATGGCAGCACAATTCACATAACCAAAAGGTAGAAACAATCCAAGTGTCCATCAACAGATGAATGGAGGCCGGGGGCGGTGGCTCAAGCCTGTAATCCCAGCACTTTGGGAGGCCGAGGCGGGTGGATCACAAGGTCGAGAGATCGAGACCAACCTGGTCAACATGGTGAAACCCCGACTCTACTAAAAATACAAAAAATTAGATCACGCCATTGCACTCCAGCCTGGGTAATAAGAGCGAAACTCCGTCTCAAAAAAAAAAAAAATACAAAAAATTAGCTGGGCATGGTGGCGCGTGCCTGTAATCCCAGCTACTCAGGAGGCTGAGGCAGGAGAATTGCCTGAACCCAGGAGGCAGAGGTTCCGGTGAGCCGAAATCGCGCCATTGCACTCCAGCCTGGGTGACAAGAGCAAAACTCCGTCTCAAAAAAAAAAAAAAAAAAAAAAAAAACAGATGAATGGAGAAATAAAATGTCATTTATTCACACAATGGAATATTACTCAGCCATAAAAAAGAATTAACTTTTGATATATACTATATGGGCAAATCTTGAAAACAAGTCAAATAGCCACATGGATGATTCCACTTATATGAGGTAGAACAGGCAACTCCATAGAGACAAAGTAGAACACTGACGCACTGTTTAATGGGCACAAAGTGTCTACTGGGATGCTGAAAAAGTTCTGAAGACAGACTGTGGTGGTGGCTGCACGACAATGTCAACATGTTAAATGCTACTGAACCTCCACTTAAGTAGGGTTAAAATGGTTTATTACGCATATTTTACCACAAGAAAATAAAAAGATAAAAAATAAATCCAAATAAATAAAATACATAAATAAAAATAATAAATAAAATATAAATAAATCCAAAAGGACATTCAAGTTTATACCAAAGGGGATCATTCTCATCAAGTGAGAATGGTTCACAATACAGAAACTGTTCATATTTTCCACCATATTAAAAGTTCAAAGGGATAAAAACTGTGGGATCATCATGAAGATACTGAAAAGTACATGAAAAATCTATTACTAATTTATAAAAGCAAGAATTGTGAGTAGAGAGTACACTCTTTACCACACCAAAAAAGGTCCCTGCTAAGATGGAGCAAGTAAAGGGCAGCTGACCACCAACAGGACTGGGACTTGCTGGATACCCAGGGGCCAGTCTGTCCACATTTTCACATTTCTCAGATCAGAATGAGTCTCACAACCTATGTTTCCATTTTTGATTTTCATTATCAAATTAATGGTGTGTCTTAAAATCAATGGGAATCTGGTACGAGAACTTGCTTTGGAAGGCTGTGTGCGCTACATGACCACAGCTCAGAGAACCAGGTAAGCATCATCCTCACAGGTTCTGGGTTCAAGATCCCCTTTGTAAGATTCTGAATCCAGAGTAAATACACATAAAAACACAAGGGTTATGGTATAATTTCAAGTTCAAAAGGAATTCTCTGAAGGAAAAAATACAATTAAAAAATAGAGAGAGGAAAAGACAGGGTAGTGTGAATGAGCCAGTTCTACAGCTCTCACAATGAAGTCCATAAATACTAACACTGGTGAATTAATAAAAGATACAGGCATATTGTTCAAGTGACTCAAGTACCTCCCAGATAAGGTAAAAACAATCCCAGAAGAGCATCAGGTCTGCAGCATCAAAGTGCACGTGAGAACATGGAGGGAGGCTCTTCCACTTTTCATTTCACAGTCTCTAAGCCAGAGCTGAGAGAAATGTTCTCTATGTGTGCTGCCCGATTTGGCAGTCACTAGCTTTACTTAGCACTTGAAATGTGGCCAATGACACCTAGGAAATAATTTTAATTTTTTTTTTTTTTTAAGAGACAGTGTCTCTGTGTCCAGGCTGGTCTCGAACTTCTGCCTCAGCCTCCTGAGTAGCTGGGACTACAGGTTTATGCCACCAGGCCTGGCTGTAAGTTGCCTTTAGCTTTAATAAATTTAAACAGCTGCATATGGGTGGTGGCTACCACAATGAATGATGGAATTCTAGACTCTGAATTATTTTGTTGGGTATGCATTATTTTTTAATTTGAGAAAGATGGTATTAAGCATTATAGTACTAACCATAATAGCATAATAAAGTACATCTCAAGCATTTTATTTTATTTTAGATGGAGTCTTGCTCTCTCTTGCCCAGGCTGGAGAGTAGTGGTGCGATCTCGGCCCACTGCAGCCTCCACCTCCCAGGTTCATGTGATTCTCCTGTCTCAGCCTCCCGAGTAGCTGGGACTACAGGTGTGTGCCACCACGCTCAGCTAATTTTATACTTGTAGTAGAGATGGGTTTCACCGTGTTGGTCAGGCTGGTCTTGAACTCCTGACCTCAGATGATCCATCTGCCTTGGCCTCCCAAAGTGCTGGGATTATAGGTATGAGCTACCACGCCCGGCCATCTCAAATTTTTTTTTTTGAGACGGAGTTTCATTCTTGTTACCCAGGCTGGAGTGCAATGGCGCGATCTCGGTTCACCGCAACCTCCGCCTCCTGGGTTCAAGCAACTCTCCTGCCTCAGCCTCCTGAGTAGCTGGGACTATAGTGTGCGCCACCATGCACAGCTAATTTTTGTATTTTTAGTAGAGACAGGGTTTCAACATGTTGACCAGGATGGTCTCAATCTCTCGATCTTGTGATCCACCCGCTTCAGCCTCCCAAAGTGCTGGGATTATAGGCGTGAGCCACCGCACCCGGCCCATCTCAAGCATTTTTAAAAAGTAGTTAAGAGCTCAATAAGTTTGCCAAGTTCCAAATTACATTTAAAAATCAAAAGTTTTCTCACATAGGAAGAAAAGATTAATTTGAAAACACAATAGAAAACGATGTTGAGGCCGGGCACGGTGGCTAAAGCCTATAATCCCAGCACTTTGGGAGGCCGAGGTGGGTGGATCACGAGGTCAAGAGATCGAGACCATCCTGGTCACCATAGTGAAACCCCGTCTCTACTAAAAATACAAAAAATTAGCTGGGCATGTTGGCGCGTGCCTGTAATCCCAGCTACTCAGGAGGCTGAGGCAGGAGAATTGCCTGAACCCAGGAGGCGGAGGTTGCGGTGAGCCGAGATCGCGCCATTGCACTCCAGCCTGGGTAACAAGAGTGAAACTCCATCTCAAAAAAAAAAAAAAAAAAAAAAAAAAAAAGAAAACGATGTTGATAATAGAACATATAAAAACCACTGAAAATAAACTTAAGAAATTTACAGAACCTAAATAAAGCCATTAAACTATAAAAAGAATATAAAGAAAGACTTAAATTAATGGACAGACATAATCTGTGGTTGGAGAAGACTCCACATGACCCAAATATCAATTATTCTAAATGAAATCCATAAACTCAGTGCCATCCAAAGCAAATCTGGGCAGAAGAGGAGAAACAAAAAGATTCCCAAATTCATCCAGAACATGTGAAGAGCCAGAAAAACACCATCTGCTAAGAAGAGCAAGGAAGTGAAACCTGCTCACCACCTATTGCAGCAACCCTGCCATGGTGCTCCTGTACAAGCATCGGGACCGCATCACATGCAGGTGGGATTCTGATGCACGTGTAAGGGATTTTCCAAATCAGCACAAATCAGCAGGGAAAGAGTGAGCAACTCAGATGACTGGCTAGCCATTTGGAAAGCAATGTCTGGTTCCCTCTCTCAGTCTGTGCACCAAAATAAGTTCCAGGCAGGTCAAATAGTTAAATATCAATAAACAGGCCAGGCATGGTGGTTTATGCCTGTAATCCCAACACTTTGGGAGGCCAAGGTGGAAGGATCACTTGAGGCCAGGAGTTTCAGATCAGCATACGCAACACAGTGAGACACCACTTCTACAGAAAATTTAAAAAATTAATCAGGTGTGATGGTGTGTACCTGTGGTCCTAGTTACTCGGGAGGCTGAGGTGAAAGGATAGCCTGAGCCCAGGAGTTCGAGGCTGCAGTGAGCTATAATCACACCACTATACTCCAGCCTAGGTGACAGTGCAAGGCTCTGTCTCAAAATTCTTTTAAAAAAATTTCTAATTGTCAATAAACAATTTTCAGAGTAAAATGTGAATATTGGGAATAAGAAGCGTTCCCTAAGGCTTCTTAGAGCACCCAAAAGTTACATGGAAAAGAGACATATTTGACTACAAAAAATGAAACTATGAAATACAGTCAAAGATAATCCTGGGGAAAACATTAACACTTTCATATAATAATTTTCCTTAAAAAGCTCTAATTTAACAAGAGGAAAAGCTGAACTCAACAAAAATGTGGACAAAAGACACAAAAATAATTCATAGAAAAAATATGAAAAGTTAATGTACTTAAGGCTTAAGTGCAAATTAAGCACAGTCTCTCATTCTGCTCCTAAGAGCATAACTTACTATATTATTGATGTTACTTTGGTGATAACCATTAAATTGCCAAGAAAGTAAGATCTTCTGGACTCAAGTGATCCTCTTGCCTCAGCCTCCCACATAGCTGGGACTGACTATAGTGGCACGTGCCACTACACCAGGGTAATTTTTCTGGGTTTTTTTGTAGAGACGAGGTTTCACCATGGTGCCCAGGCTGGTCTCCAACTCCTGAACTCAAGTGATATGCCTGCCTCAGCCTTCCAAAGTGCTGGAATTACAGGTGTGAGCCACTGTACCCAGTCTATTTTAAAAACAGAAATCATAAAGAACAAAAGCACCCCCCTTGAAGATATATTCCACTCTTTCTCCCTTGGCCAGGTCATGTCTGATCAACTGAACCCAAGGAAAGCAACACAAAGCGCCGTGGTGAAGAACGACTGTTCCCACATGAACTCAGACCTTACCCTAATTGCTTTCAGTCCACTGGACACTTTATTTTCTTCCACAACTGCAATCACTTCCTGTCCAACATTCAGAAGCACTTTGCTAGTCACAGCAACACTGGAGAAGTAGATCAAATCATCAATCATGCCATAATCGCTGCAGTACCTTGTCACGACACCCCGTACAGTTTTCAGCTTAGTGTCACCTGAGATGGGTAAACAAAGAGGTTATCTTGGCTATAAAAGCAAGCGCATGCTACAGAGAAGCCCCACCAGAGCAAGAGGGCACAAGCCTCCATGATGGACTGGAGCCTAATGGGCTGCACATGAGACACAGAGAATCCCATCAGAGTGCTGTGTTTGGAGGCAGGCAGCCCAGTTTCCTCTGAAGGGCACAGGCAATGGCTGTGGAGGTGACAGCTCAGACTCCACAGCTAGACTGAGTGGGTTTGACTCCTAGCTCTTCTATTGCCGTTGGTGAACCCTAGACTAGGTCCCTAACTACTCTGGGCCTGTTGCCATCTGTAAGATGCAGACTTATTGTCACTACCCAAGGGAGCTGCCAGAACACACGTGCATGTATGGACCTCTGTGTGGCTGACATGGGTTAAGTGCTATGTAAATTGTACTTATATCAGCATCTGGGTTACTAGTAGTATCGATTATCTTCTTTCATCGCCATCAGCAGCAGCCTCAGAAGACTGAAGAATCTCAATAAACATGGTGCTGGAAGAGGTTCAGGGCTGGGCAGGCAAGTCTCGCCCAGGAGCAGCATATGCCCTCAGCCATCTGGCCACTGCAGCAGCCACAGTCCTGAGTCCTGAACGCACCTTTCCTGCAGCTTCCCAGCCACGGTTGGCATGGGATCTTAGCGCTGCCATGAGCTGGAGCTCCAGCTATCGCTGAGTGTTCTACATATGAGACCCAGATCTGCAAAGCAAGTGCTCCAGGTAACACAGCGTCAGCCCCTACGGATCCAGAGGCCCTTAACATGCTGCCTGCAGCAGGAAGCTCCCCTCCTGAAGCCTGCTCCTGGCTGCTCTCACAGAAGGCAACTAGGGACCCACTACTGTGGATTCCATTCCCACAAAAGGAAACATCGGGAGAAGCCATCAGAACCTCGAGAAAGGCCATGCTTGGTGGCTCACGCCTGTAATCCCTGCACTTTGGGAGGCCAAGGCGGGTGATCACCTGAGACGGAGTTCGACACAAGCCTGACCAACATGGTGAAACCCCGTCTCTACTAAAAATACAAAAATTAACCAGGCATGGTGTTTGGCACCTGTAGTCCCAGATACTTGGGAGGCTGAGGCAGGAGACTCGCTTGAACCCGGGAGGTGGAGGTTGCAATGAGCCAAGCTCGTGCCAGGGCACTCCAGCCTGGGCAGCAGAGTGAGGCTCCATGTTGGGTGGGGGGAGCCTCAGCAGGAATCAACCAGGCAGGAATCCCATCGAATCCCGGGCTTTAGGAAGACGGGCTTGAAAACAAGGCAAAGAAAAGGCGTACGTGTGCGCCGCGCGTTTTGAACGGACAGGCCGAAGTCGGCCGGGCAATGTTTTTCGGGGCTTTCCAGGCACACAACTGCCGGTGACGCTGCGGGCAGGGAAGACAGACACGGAAACACGCCTCGGCAGCTGGTCGGCATCAAAACACAAAGAGGGCCTGGTGACATCCGTGAGACCTCACGGAGAACGAGAGCCCAGAGCGGTGTGGTGCTGGTGGAGCTGGACGCCTCCAAAGGCCAGAGGGGAACGAGCGGAGTCCGGGGAAGGCCGCGCCCAGCGTCTCCCGCCTCCCCCGCTGCACTCAAACACCTCTGGTGGCAGCTCCCTCGTGGCCCATACACGAGGGCCCGGGACCCGCCTCCCACCCGGCCGCCCCGCCCTTCCCGCGAGGCACCTTCCGCGAGCTCGGGCTCCTTTTGCCCAGCTTCCTCTCTGGGGGCGTCGGCCGTCCTCCAGAAGAAGGCCACCAGCTTGGCCGCGAGGCTCAGCATGACCCGCGCCCGGCTTCGGCTGCCTCAGCCGCCGCCCGCACGCGTCCTCACCGCTCCCGCCGCCGGCGACCAATGGAGGAGGGGGGGGTCGTTGCGCCTGCGCATGCGCCTTGGGGGTCGGCGCAGGAGCTAGCCGCGACCCGTAGCGGTTAGAGGTCAGCGGTTGACGCCTAGCAGCGCTTGATGAGGCGAGATGCCTGGTGGGAATGATGTCATCCTGGGTGGGCGGGGCTTCCAGTGTAGGGGGGAGAGGCTCACGTGGTGGGCGGGGCTTCAGGCGGGTCCCCCTCCACGCCACCCACACCTCAGGGAAAAGTGTATATTTCACTGCCCAGAGTGATGTTAGGAGTCGTTTTTTGTTGGTGTTCTTTTTTTTCTTTTGTGAGCCAAAGATTTGTTTCTTCATTTTTTAATTTTCTATTTTTATATTTTTTTCTTTTTTTAAGACGTGGTTTTACCATGTTGGTCAGGCTGGTCTTGAACTCCCAACCTCAGATGATCCACCTGCCTTGGCCTCCTAAGTGCTCGGATTACAGGCATGAGCCACCACATCCAGCCTATTTCTTCATTTCTTGCATATGAAGTACAATACACTTCCCTGACATCCTTGGTCTGAGACTCCTTCCCATAGTCCTTAACTACTATGCAACTGCAACCAACCACTTCGGGGGTTTCCCCCCTCTGTCAGTTTCACAGACGCCTGCCCAGTCCCCTAGTTTCTTGCGGTCATCAACCTTAATTAGGTTGATTTGGTGTTCAGCACAAAGGGCCTCCACCAACTTGACATCCATCCGTAGGCTCGTCACAGTTGGGCTCGGCGCTTGTCTAAGGCTTTGGCCGCTCCGGGAACTCCACGTGCTAGGCCATCGTGGGTGGTCTTTAGCTCTTCTTGTAAAGCAGCATTAACGTCCACTACACCTCCAGCAGCACTGCCTTCTTCCGCCACTTTGGTGGTTCACGGGTGAAGCCCAGTTTTGAATGCACCCAAGTCTCCGCCTCTGCAGGACTGGGTGGCAGGGAAAGAGTTGTTGGTGTTCTTTATCAACTTGAGGAAGTTCCCTCTTGTCCTATTTTCTCAAGAGTTCTCATGAGAGGGTGCGAAATTTTCTGCAACGATTTTCTGCATCTATTCAAATGATCCTGTAGTTTTTAATTTCAGCCTGTAGAGGGAATTACATTGCTTTGCTCTCCTGGGAAAACCCTGTCACGATTCGTTCTCCTTTTGTGTACTGCCCGACTCAGCATCTAAGGTTTTGTGCAGGGTTGGGGATGGTGCTGGAGAAGCAGATTGCTCTGTGGCCCACCTCCCATTTTCTGTCTCTGGCTGGTTTGGGGTTGGTTTAAGCTGGGCCTGCAGTGACCTGGGAGTAGGATGGTGTAACTTATTCACTGAAATTGTGGTAGTATTCACCAGGGAACCTATCTGGGCTTCAAGTTTTCTTTGTGGGAAGGTTTTTAATGAGAAATTCACTTCTGCATCAGCTAGAGGCTAGTCAAGTGATCAAGGTAATGTTGAGTAACTTTGGTAATTTCTGTCTTTTAAGGAATGTGATCAATTATTGGATGTGAGATTATTGACATAAAGTTGTTCAGAATATATCCTTTTTATTTTTTTAATGTCTATATGGTCCATAATGATGAGCCATCCTTCATTCTTGACATAGGCAATTTATCTCATCACTCTCATTTTCGTTGAGCAGTCTATACTTATCAATTTTATTTCTTTTTTAAAAAAAATCACCTCTTGATTTCATTGATTTTTCTCTATTTTAAAAATATCTTTACAGTTTGTGAGGCCAAGGTGGGTGGATCACATGAGGTCAGGAGTTGGAGACCAGCTTGGCCAACATGGCAAAATCCCATCTCTACTAAAAATACAAAAATTAGCTGAGTGTGGTGGCATGCTCCTGTAATTCCAGCTACTCAGGAGCCTGAGGCAGGAGAATCACTTGAACTGGAGAGGCCGAGGTTACAGTGAGCCGAGATTGCGCCACTGCACTCCAGCCTGGGGGAAATATATATATAATCAGAGTCAAAGCAGATTCGTCTCCACACCCACAGATGCTGGCACCCTGATGTCCCACCTGCACCCGCCTTGTGTGGTCCTCTCCTGCCCTCCTCCACCTGTGGTCTTTGCTCCAGCTCTGTCAGCCTCCCCTCCCTGCCTCCTTCTCACTGAGGCCTGCCCTGGCCCCTGCAAACAGTCCCTCATTTCTCTCCCCTGACTTCTCTTCCCTCATTGAGGAAGTCACATGTCACTGTATGTATTAGTCTGTTCTCATGCTGCTATAAGGACATACCCAAGACTGGGTAATTTCAGAGTCAAGTGTTTACAAAGGAAAGAGGTTTAATTGACTCACAGTTCCACAGGGCTGAGGAGGCCTCAGGAAACTTACAATCATGGTGGAAGGGGAAGCAAACATGTCCTTCTTCACAAGATGGCAGGAAGGAGAAGTCCCAAGCAAAAGGGGGAAAAGCCCCTTATAAGACCATCAGATCTCGTGAGAACTCACTATCAGGAAAACAGCAGCATGGGGGTAACCACCCCCATGATTCAATTACCTTTCACCAGGTCCCTCCCACGACACGTGGAGATTATGGGAATTACAATTCAAGATGAGATTTGGGTGGGGACACAGGCAAACCATGTCGCTGTATAACACACTGATTTGTTTATCCTGAATGTAAACAGCCTGTAGGAAGGACGTCCACTTCTCTGTCCACCACGGAAATGTCTGTTGAATGTTTACGGATGATGGGACATCAGCAGGCAGAGGGAGGAAGGGCATTTTAGGAGCAAGAATTTGTTGGAAGAGTGTATGAAATAACAGACCCTCTTCTAGAAACTAGTGTTGCCAGCAGAAATGTGGGAGCATATTTCTCAAGTGATGACTTATGATCTGGGAAGCCGAGGGGTTTGCTCTGCAACCTCTGGTTCGGGGCAGCTTGTTTGTATTTCTTAATGGAGAACAACTTTTGAAAGAAAAAATGTTGAAATCCGATTAACATTTTTTTTCAAACAAAAAGAAACACAGGAGGGTTCAATCCAATTGGACCAATTCCCGCTAATCCCATTTATCACTTTAAAAGATAGTAAAGAAGTTTGGGAGGTTTCTCAATCCATTCAAAATAGTTCTTGACTTCATAGATTATAGTTTGTGAAAATTATTTCTCATCCTTCTTGCTTGATTGAAACTAAGACAACAGAACATCCCGTGGTCTGAAACCTGAGGACTTTGCTCAAGTTTTAATGTGGGTTCATGCTTTAAGGAACTGGTTTTTCAGACACTTTGGTTTGAGCCTTTTTACAATGTGCACAAAGAATCTGTCGCTGTAACTGTCAGGCTGCCAGTGTCTCTGGGCGACGCACATTGCTGTGTTTTTTCTCTGCTTGGTGAGCAGAGATAAAGGGGGCAGCGGGACCAGGCCTACCAGCCATCTGAGCTGCCCACAAAAACCACAGGGCCAAATCCGGAGCGGCCCAAGGGCCACACAGCCCTGCTGAGTGTGCGGATGCTTCTGTGACCTTGTGAAGGTGATAGAAAAAGGCTGCTTGAAAAGCTATCTAAGACCTTTGAGTAAGTAGTTACTTTTGAGAAACAGGGCCCGCTTGGAATGTGTACTCGGTGGGATTCTATTCTTCAGAACACTCTTTCTTCTGAGATCCCCGAGGGCTGTAGCAGGTGGCACAGGCAGGCCCTTCCTTTTCTAGGTAGGTTCTGACAGCTCCGAGGCAGTAGTTTACACAACCAAGGCGAAATGCATCTAGGATCCACCCGATTCCTCCCCTCATTGATATTCAGGAGGCAGCTCTCCTTCTCCTGCCTTCAGTGCAAGTTTGCTGAGCTTTTGTTTCCTCTGTGAATAGTTCTTGCTGGTAGTCCCTCGCCCAGAGACCAGTGCTCCCAGCAGCCGTGGCAGGGGAGGTAAGTGCTCAGACATTAAACTGTTAAGTAGAGGCATATTTTGCAATCTCTTGTTTAGCTACCAATTGGAGAAGTTTAATGTGCTGAGTCCTTGGAGTCAGGGGTTCATGGACAAAGCTGCCAATGGAAGTTGTCAGGTATTACACCTGGAGCGCCCAGATGGATCAATGAAGCTTTTAAAGCCTAGAATCTTGCCCTGAACCCAGACCATTCAGGTTTGATATTTTTCACTTTTAGAGTCAAGTGCTCATTTTCTTTTTAAAAAAGATTTATATATATATTATGTGTGTGTGTGTGTGTGTGTATATATATATATATATATATATATATATATATATATATATATATATATTTAAGATGGGGTTTCACCATATTGGTCAGGCTGGTCTCGAACTCCTGACCTCAGGTGATCCGCCTGCCTCAGCCTCCCAAACTGCTGGGATTACAGGCGTGAGCCACTGCGCCCGGCTTCAAGTGCTCATTTTATTCTTCAAGTTTATAGCACTTCAGTATGAACAATATTTCTTTTGTTAAAAAATATTTTTTGGAAACAACTTATCGAAGCTTTTTCAGAGTGGCCAAAACCAGTGATAATTTTATTCCAGATAAAGAACTGGTGACAGGTGGCTGTACACTCAGCACAGCGGTGGTGTTCCTGAGTGCCATGACCCAGGAGCCATTCAGAGAGGAGCTGGCCTATGACCGGATGCCCACGCTGGAGCGGGGCCGGCAGGATCCCACCACATACGCCCCGGATGCGAAGGCAAACGACCTGCAGCTGTCGAAGAGACTGCCCCCCTGCTTCAACCACAAGATGTGGGTCTTCTCCGTGTTGATGGGGGTGAGTAGCTCCATGCCAAGTCCTTGGAGGGCCACGAGCCCCTGGTCCCTCCGGTGATGGACCGCAGCACCCTGGAGGCCCAGATGGACAGAAAGAGCAGCTCTCAGGCTCACCCTGCTGCTGCAGAACTCTTGGATGCTGATGAGCTTGTTTTGCTTGTGTTTTCAGAGTGATTTTTATTAATTTATGGGTGTCTGTTGTGCCAGCCCTGAGCTGCTCCTGGCTGCAGCTGAGTCCCACTAGGCCATGGACAGTCCCAGGGCCACACATGGGCCCAGGGAGCTTCCATGACCCTCAGCTCTGGGGGCCAAGGGTCCTCTGAGGGGTCACCTGCAAAGGTGGGAGGAGGCACCTCAGGCTCTCAGGTCAGGCCTAACCGAGACAGCCTGGAGGGCCTGCCTCCCCCTGGGCGGCCGGGAGGGAGGTGGTGGATGAGGGCGCAGGCCTGGGGCAGACAGGCAGTGCCAACTGTCTGAGGGAGTTCCCTGGGGTCCTGGTCATTATCTGCACAGCTGTGGGCACAGAGATGATTGGAGGAGCCACTTTGGCCTGAGTGTGCGCAGAGCCAGGCCGCAGGACAGGCTTCTCTGCAGTGACCCCAGGCTCTGTGCAGCCTGGGCTGAGAATGAGATCCAGGCCTCAGTCTCTCTCCTCCCTGCACCCCAGCCTGCGCCGCTTGCCCCTGTAGCACCCACAGTGGTCCTGCCCACCTCTCATGCCCTGAGCATGTCCACCAAGACAGGCGTACCCCTTGGAGCTGGGGACAGAGGCAGCTCCTGAGTGCTGGCTGCCATCTCCAGCTCTGCCTGCTTCAGCCCAGTGCCCTAGACTTGGTGGCAGCCCTTCCCCTGCCCCAGCCAGATCCCCTCTGCCCCAGACAGCGCTTCCTCTGCCAGGACTCCAGGTCCCAGTGCCCTTTGACACTGACTCCCCCTCAGTCTCATCCTACGGTGCTGTGCATGTCAAAGAGAGCCCCTACCCCTGCCTCCTGCAGGGCCCTCCTTGCTTGGGACCCCCTGGGCCTGGAGCCCCTGACTGGAGGGATCATTTTTCCAGATCTAGAAATTAGATTCTGCAAAGGGAAGGGGATGGGCAGTTGTTTTCCAGTCTCACGTCTGGACCTGGGTGGGATCCGGAAGACTCTGCACACACAACATGTTGGGGAGGGGGCATTTTGGGGGAAGAGGTGCTGTCCCTTCCTCTAAATATTGGCATATCCTCCTCCTTCTCTCCTCCAAATAACAGTGTGAGGGTCCATGCTCCAACATGGCTGGGGGAGGCTGGTCCATTGCCTGGGCTGCGGTGTGACTGCACCTGCCCTACAGGGAGGAGCCCAGGTTGGACAGGCCCCGGGTGCAGGTGCGGTTGGTGATGTGGGGTGTGGGTGAGTCACCAATGCACACAGACGGTGAAACGGAAGGTGAAGGGTCAGTGCCCAGCCTGGGATGTGCGGTTGTAACCTGAGCTCCTGTTGCTGTCTTGCAGAGCTGCCTCCTCGTGACCTCGGGGTTTTCGCTGTACCTGGGGAACGTGTTCCCTGCCGAGATGGATTACTTGCGCTGTGCTGCAGGCTCTGTAAGCAGCTTCCTCTAGGCCTCTGCCGGTGCCTGAGCTCGCCGGCACGTGCTCGTTTCTTTGCTTTGAGAGGTGTGGGTTTCTGTCACCTGTTTCTCATTAAAACCTCTTCATATGCACCTGGCACGGTGGCTCACACCTGTAATGCCAGCACTCTGAGAGGCCGAGGGGGCAGATCACTTGAGGTCAGCAGTTCAAGACTGGCCTGACCAACATGGAGAAACCCAGTCTCTACTAAAAATACAAAAATTGGCCAGGCATGGTGGTGGGTGCCTGTAATCCCAGCTACTCAGGAGGCTGAGGCAGGAAGATGGCTTCAACCTGGGAGGCAGAGGTTGCAGTGAACCGAGATCACGCCACCTCACTCCTGCCTGGGTGACAAGAGTGAAACTCCATCTCGGGGAAAAAAAAAAAAGACAAACAAAAAACTCTTCATATGCCTTTAGTTTCATGTAGGATTCATCACCTTTGAGAATTACTGATGGAGCAGGTCTGAACCTTGATCTGCAGATGCCTGTGCAGGGAATTACATGTTGATTCAGCGGCTACAGCTGTGTCCTACCAGAGCAGGCAGCGTCTGCCCTCAGGGGACTGAGACCTGCGCCCCACACCCTTCGTGCTGTGTTTCTAGAACCTTATCCACTGCCAAGGCTGGTGGGGGGTCCCACTGATCCTCTGAGCAGGGGAGGAGAGACAACTGTTGACCCCTGGTCCTCTGTAAGCCCCGTGGCCATGGCCTCCCCGGTGTCCCAGGGGCTAGAGCACAGTGCTGGCGGACCCCTGGGCTCTGGCCCACAAGCCACTACCCTGTGTCCTCTCCGCTTCAGCCAGCCGGGAGCACTCACCCTCCTCTCACTTCCCAACCCCTGCCGGGTCTCTGACCCCTGCCCTTCCTGTAAGTCCCCTGTTGGTGACTGTCCCCAGCAGCAGCCCCCAAATGTCTTAAAAACAAAGTGGACACCCCAACCCCTACTGTCCTGGGTCTCTGCTCTCTTAGAACAAAGCTCTTTGGGGCAGGTGACCCATCCCACTCTGCTGCCCTCCCTGGAAGATTCTCTGTGGCCTTTGTCCTCACTGGGGGAACTACCCTTGTCCCAATGGGCTGTGCCCCTTCAGCCTCAGCAGCGGCCAGACAAGGACAAGTGCCTGCCCCTGTCCAGCTCCGGCCCTGCCCCTGGCCTTTCTTCTCTACCATGGGCCCTTGTGGCACCTGAGTGGGTGCTGAACTGAGCCTGGCTGTCGTGGCCCCAGCTCTGCCCCTCGCTCAGGCCCCGACGGGGCTTCTTCTGCCTCCTCACCCAGCACTCCTGTGCTCAGCCCCTCAGACACTCCTGCCTGCGTCCCCGCCTCAGGGCCCAGGGTCCTATGGCTTCGGGAGCAAGGCCCACAGGCCTGGGGTGGCCTGACATCTCCACCTCCCTGCCCCGACTTCCCCACCTCCCTCCCTGGCCCTGGACTCCTAGCCTTGGTGTGGCTCTGTGGGGACAAGAAGGCTGAGGGGCTCTGGGACTCCTTTCTGCTTCCTTCACACGTAGATTCCTTCTTCCTTCGCCCCTTTTTTTCTCTCTCTCTTTCCCTTTCTTTCTTTCTCTTTTTTCTTTCTTTCTTTCTTTCTTTCTTTCTTTCTTTCTTTCTTTCTTTTCTTTCTTTCCTTCCTTCCTCCTTCCTTCTCTCTCTCTCTCTCTCTCTCTCTCTCTCTCTCTCTCTCTCTCTCTCCCTTTCTCTTTCTTTCTTTCTTTCTTTCAACCTGAGTGCACACAGAGCCAGGCTGCAGGACAGGCCTCTCTGCAGGGACCCGAGGCTCCATGCAGCCTGGGCTGGCAAAAGCCTGGACTTTCTTTCTCTCTTTCTTTTTCTTCCTTCTTTCTTTTTTTCCTTCCTTCTTTCGAGACAGTCTCGCTCTGTCGACCAGGTTGGAGTGCAATGGTTCAGTCTTGGCTCACTGCAACCTCTGCCTCCCAGGTTCAAGTGATTCTCCTGCTTCAGCCTCCTGAGTAGCTAGGATTACAGGCATGTGCCACCACACCCAGCTTCACTATGTTAGCCAGGCTGGTCTTGGACTCCGGACCTCGTGATCCATCCATCTCAGACTAGCCTCCTCTTTCTTTCCTTTCTTTGAGAAAAGTTCTCACTTTATCCCTGAGGCTGGAGTGCAGGGTGTAATCACAGCTCCCTGCAGCCTTGAACTCTTGGGCTCAAGAGATCCTTCCGGCTCGGCCTCCTGAGTAGTTGTGACTAGAGGTGTGAGCCACCACTCGTGGCTGATACTTTTTCCTTTTTGGATAATTTTCAGCAAAGACCAGGTTTTGGGCCTTCGTGAGTTACGTTCTGGACTTCAAATCTTCTCCAGCTAGAAGAGCCTTCGTTAACAAATATCTTTTAGCACATCAGAAAAAGAAACATTTCTTTCAGAATAAATTATTTGGAAGTACCTGGGGGTTGGGCACAGCGGCTGACGCCTGTAATCTTGAGTTTGACTCCTCCTGGGGCTTTGGGAGCCGAGGTGAATGGATCGCTTGAGCCCCAAGTTCCAGAGCAGCGTGGGCAACAGAGTGAGACCCCCATCTCAACCAAAAATTAAATCTCAGAAGTACCTGGGGGCCTTCTAGTCAAGTCAACCCCCTGTGTTGCATGGACTGGCAACATGGTTTTGCGAATATGATTTGAATCCTTCTGGAAGCGCAAGTGTGAGGGTATTTCGCGGGCTCACCGGGTTCTACTTTCTTTCCAGTGTATCCCCTCGGCAATTGTGAGCTTCACTGTCTCCAGGAGGAACGCCAATGTGGTGAGTCCAGCCCGCACCCAGCCTCTGCCAGGAAGAAAGCCGGCGGGGCCAACAGACAGGGTCCCCACGTGTGCCTGTATGTGTGTGCACACGCACGGCCGACGGTGGAGCTCCTGCCCTGCCCAGCCTTTGCCGCACGGAGAGGAGACAAGGCTGAGCACTCTGGGCTCCCCACCACTGTGGCCTAACCATTATGATTTTTAGTTAATGGCCTGAAGTGTGGTTTTCGGTTGGTTTTATTTCTTTATTCAGAGAAGGAAAACCCTTCTGCCTTGTTTTTCAGATTCCCAACTTTCAGATACTGTTTGTTTCCACATTTGCTGTGACCACTACGTGTTTAATTTGGTTTGGATGCAAACTAGTCCTGAACCCATCTGCAATAAACGTGAGTTCACGCGAGCTTCCCGCTGACCTGACACCCACAGCTCCACACCCCAATCCATGTGTCAGTAAATGTCGCTTGTTGAGTTGGAAGTAGGTGGCAAATGTTAGTCATAGCTCTTGAGTCTGACAAATGTTGAGAATTTTATTTATGCTTCTAAAGAAAAGAATCATCTTTACTGAGTCTTGTGATTCTACCGGTAAACAATGTCTTTTGCAATGGTCCTTAAAAATTGACGGTAATATAGTACCATGTTTCATCCAATCTGTGATGCAGATTGTAAGACAGTTGCTTTATGTATCTCTAAATAAAAATGGGAAAATGCGGGAGGAGGAGGTTTGGGGAGCCAAGATGGCGCCAATGCACTCCAGCCTGGAAGACAGAGCAAGACGCTGTCTCAAAAACAAACAAACAAACAAACAAAAAATGAAAAAAGAGAGAAAATGTCATTTAAATTATGATGCCAAAAGAGAAAAATCTCGGCTGGGCGCAGTGGCTCACACCTGTAGTCCCAGCACTTTGGGAGGCCGAGGTGGGCATGTCACTTGAGGTCAGGATTTTGAGACCAGCCTGACCAACATGGAGAAACCTCATCTCTACTAAAAATACAAAATTAGCTGGGTGTGGTGGTACATGCCTGTAATCCCAGCTCCTTCGGAGGCTGAGGCAGGAGAATTGCTTGAACCTGGGAGGCAGAGGTTGCAGTGAGTCAGTATCACAGCATTGCACTCCAGCCTGGGCAACAAGAGCAAAACTCAGTCTCAAAAAAAAAAAAAAGTCAGACAGCTACATTGACTTTTTAAAATGTGTGGTTCTATGACTATTAACACACGTGTAAATTTATTTCACTACCAGTAGAGTCAGGGCCCACAGTAGTTTCATTACCCTACAAAAAAATCTGTTTTCAGTGTTTGACCATCTTGCATGAAGCTGCTATAAACATTCCTGTGCAGGCTTCTGTGGAACAAGGAATGTTTAGATTGGGGTCCGTAGACCAGAGCCCAAGGCCAAATCCAGCCCTGGCCTGTTTATGTACAGCCTTTGAACTCAGAGTGGTTTTAAAAACCAAAAGACCCAAAAAACCCATGTGAGACAGAGGTAGCGTGTGGTCCAGAGCGCCTCCCAGCTGGCCCTGGACAGGAAACTGGAGCCCGTGGCAGCCAAGAGCCCTGCGCAGCCTGCCTGTGAGGTGGCCCTGTGCAGGTGAGGCGAGGTCTTATGAGAAAGGCGGCCCGGTGCTGAAGCGTGTCCCCTCCCCAGATCAACTTCAACCTCATCCTGCTGCTCCTGCTGGAGCTGCTCATGGCAGCCACAGTGATCATCTCGGCACGGTCCAGCGAGGAGTACTGCAAGAAGAAGAAGGTGGGTGCAGCTTCTGACCCTGAGGGGCAGGGGATGCAGGGGCATCGTCCCAGGGGGTGACAGTCATGCCCCCACCTGCGGGGTGATCTCAGCATCACCCTCGGAGGGCTGATCTGAGCTGCTCCGAGGCGGTCCTGTGAGACCCTGCTCTTCTGGGTCTCAGAGACCGGGGCCAGGAAGGGGTCTGGAGAAGGGTGAGGGGTTGGTGGCCATTGGCCGCAGGGAGGTGAGGACGGATGCTGCCCCCTCCCCCTCCCCATTCCCCTAAACCTGACTTGGTCAGGTGCTTGTCCTGAGGGGTGTCACCAGGAGACACCACATCTGCTAAAAATACCTGTCAACAGGGATTGTGCAAATACCTATTTCCATATGCAAGGACAATGTGTGTGAGTGTTTCCTAGAGCCCAAAGATCCACGGGTGACTCCGAGGTGGTCTCCTGTCTACACCGCAGGCTGACCTGGCCCATGGCGCCTGGCGGCCGAATGCCAGCAACAGTGCCAAGTCCCCATGCCTGTGCACCTCGGGTGACAGTTCTGTGTCTTCCTAGGTCTCCATGGCTGACAGCGTCAACATTTTGGAAGAAGTGCCATTTCCTGCTCGGGTCCTGAAATCTTATTCAGTAAGAAAAACTTCCGTTTTCTTTCTCTTCTCTCTTACTTTGTTGGGAGTGGCTGAGGCCAGATTAAACGTTACGGTTCTATTCCAAGATGGCTGAGTTGGCAGCTTAGACCGTGCACAACCACGTGAGCCTCATCTTCGGAGACTCTAGTCTTTCGTTAGTATCGTTAGTAACTACGTACCTTATCCTGAAAGGTGCGGATGTTCTGTAATTTTTAGGGGGGAGTTTGTGATCCCTGTAGGTGTGTCCATACTGTTTTGCCCGAGGAATTATTTTATTTTATTTTTTTTGAGATGAGTCTCACTCCGTCAGCTGGGCTGGGGTGCAGCAGCGTGATCTTGGCTCACTGCCACCTCTGCCTCCTGGGTTCAAGCAATTCCCTGCCTCAGTCTCTCAAGTAGCTGGAATTACAGGTGCCCGGCACCACGCCTGGCTAATTTTTGTATTTTTAGTACAGATGGGGTTTCACCACGATGGCCAGGCTGGTCTTGAACTCCTGACCTCAAGTGATCCACCCACTCAGACCTTCCAAAGTGCTAGGATTACAGGTGTGAACCGCCAGGCCCGGCCTCTTTCTCCTTTTTAGTTTCAACTTTTCTTGCTTTGTACTTTAGTATAGTTCTCATAAACAGCCCGTAACTGTATTTTGTTCTTTATCTTATGTCATTCTCTCTCCTTAGCCTTTCGAATGTAGCCCATTTCCTTTGAGAGTTGTTACTGATAAATGTGTATTTATTTTCACCACCTCTTTAGTTTTCTGTTTTCCCTATGCCTTCCCCCTGCCCCCACTTCCCCATCTTCTTTTGAATTGCTTGAGGCTCTTTCCTTCCTTTTCCCTCGAATTTTGAATGGGAAATTTCTTCAGCAGTTGTCCTTCCTATTGTAACATGCTCCTTGATAGACGCGTCACATGGTGTCTGTCCCACTTGCTGCCACCTTGGCCTTGTTGTCTAGCTTGTGAGATTTAGTGACACTTAGCTTTTTTCCTCCAACAATGGGATGGCCCCCTGTGCGCTCGACTCGCTCCGTGTTCATTTCCCAGCGCCTCTGCTTCCTCTTATTTAGCATTTCATCTTCCCTTGGGGTCCATTTCTATTCTGCTTTTTCTTCTTCTTTTTTTTTTTTGAGATAGAGTCTTGCTCTGTCACCCAGGCTGAAGTGCAGAGGTATGATCTCGGCTCACTGCAACCTCTACCTCCCAGGATTACAGGTGTGAGCCACCACGCCTGGCCCCATTCTGCTTCATTCTTTAGAAGCTGGTTTTCTTTTTTTTTTTTTTTTTTTTTTTTTTTTTTTTTTTTTTTTGAGACGGAGTTTCTCTCTTGTTACCCAGGCTGGAGTGCAATGGCGTGATCTCGGCTCACCGCAACCTCCGCCTCCTGGGTTCAGGCAATTCTCCTGCCTCAGCCTCCTGAGTAGCTGGGATTACAGGCATGTGCCACCATGCCCAGCTAACTTTCTGTATTTTTTTTTAGTAGAGACGGGGTTTCACCTTGCTGACCAGGATGGTCTTGATCTCTTGACCTCGTGATCCACCCGCCTCGGCCTCCCAAAGTGCTGGGATTACAGGCTTGAGCCACCGCGCCCGGCCAGAAGCTGGTTTTCAATAGGCTTCTCCAGTTGGGCTGGGTCTGCATTCCTAAGTGACAGTTCTCCCCGGCACATCTGCAGCACATCTCTCCACCATCTGCAGAGGCCAAGGTGCTGCCCTTTGTAGGGGGTCTGTTTCTGGAGTTTTCTTTTTGGTGGCCATGGTCTCTGTCAGGTGGAAATTCAGCTTCATTTTTTATTTATTTATGTTTTTTGAGGTGGAGTCTAACTCTGTTGCCCAGGCTGGAGTGCAGTGGCATAATCTGGGCTCACTGCAATCTCTGTCTCCCTAGTTCAAGAGATTGTCCTGTCTCAGCCTCCCAAGTAGCTGGGATGACAGGCATGTGTCACCACACTGGGCTAACTTTTGTATGTTTAGTAGAGGCAGAGTTTCACCATGTTGGCCAGGCTGGTCTCAAACTTCTGAGCTCTTGATCCATCCACCTCAGCTTCCCAAAGTGTTGGGATTGCAGGCGTGAGCTGCCACGCCTGGCTAGGAATTCAATTTTATTTGTTCATCTGGAGTTTTGGGCCTTCCGTATGTGAGGCCTATATTTTTAGGGGCTGCCCAGGTCCCCTTTGGCACCCACGCACCTGCTGGCCGGGCCCCCTCGTTCCCATGTCCCCTCTGGACCCCACGCACCTGCTGGCCGGGCCCCCTCGTTCCCATGTCCCCTCTGGACCCCACACACCTGCTGGCTGGGCCCCCTCATTCCCATGTCCCCTCTGGCCCCCATGCACCTGCTGGCCAGGCCTCCTTGTGCCTGGCTTTCCTGCCGGTCACAGCTCTGTGTCTGAGTCTCACAGCTATTTTTCATGGGAGCAGGTTTTTGGGCATTTGTTTCTTTCCCAGCCCTCCCTGGGTCTGGCAGTGCTGGTTGCAGCCCTGATGGTGCAGAGCGGATGAGCCCACAGCCAGGGCTTAGGCCAGGAGGGTTCTTGGCTTGGTCCAGGAAAGAATTCAGGGGTAAGCTGCTGGTGACAGATGGCAGCTTGTATTGCAGTGGCAACAGAGGTGCTGCTCCTGGCAGAGTAGGGTTCTCCCACGGGCAGTGCACCCCCATGGGCAGAGATCCCTGATGGGCAGGGCTCCTCCATGGACAGGCCTCCTCCACAGACAGGCTCCTCCACAGACAGGCTCCTCCACAGACAGGCTCCTCCATGGACAGGCTCCTCCACAGGCAGGGCTCCTCCACAGACAGGCTCCTCCACAGGCAGGGCTCCTCCACAGACAGGGCTCCTCCACGGACAGGCTCCTCCACGGACAGGCTCCTCCACAGACAGGCTCCTCCATGGACAGGCTCCTCCACAGGCAGGGCTCCTCCACAGACGGATCCTCCACGGACAGGCCTCCTCCACGGACAGGCCTCCTCCACAGACAGGCTCCTCCACAGACAGGGCTCCTCCACGGACAGGCTCCTCCACGGACAGGCTCCTCCACGGACAGGCTCCTCCACAGACAGGGCTCCTCCACAGACAGGCTCCTCCACAGACAGGCTCCTCCACAGGCAGGACTCCTCCACGGACAGGCTCCTCCACGGACAGGGCTCCTCCATGGGCAGGGCTCCCCAATGGGGCAGGGCTCCTCCATGGGTAGTGTACCCCGATGGGCTGGGCTCTCCCACTGGCAGTGCACCCTGATGGGCAGGGCTCCCCTATGGGCAGTGCGCCCCAGCACTGCCTCCTATTTATACCCACTTGTAAGTATGTGCTAATTAAGGGACAGATTATGCAGAAATTTCTGGAAGATGAGTGGTAACATTCAAGTGGGTGGACGGTCGCCATGGAAAGAGGTGGTGATTTCCAGTGTGGCACATGGCACTGGTGGTGTGTCCTGTGGGAAGATGCTCATGCCCAGCCCTGTTTTCCTGAGCCTGCACGTGGTTCAGTGTCTCACTGTGGGGACAGGGAGGGGGGTCTGAGGGTCTTGTTTTTCTGCCCTCACCACTGTCAGGTCAATACCCTCAGTTTCTGTAGACAAAAGCAGCTGTGGGGTAAACACCCCTTTGACTGTTTCACTCCAGGAAGGATGGGATGTGAGAAGCTGCAGCTGAGGGCAGAAGTGGGCTGGGCCAGGTGAGGCTAGGGGGTCCATCCAGGTGGGTTCCTCCACCGTTAGATCCGGGGCCAGCCCACCGCACCCTGCTCCTGGGGGTCTGTGTCTGCAGGGTGCATTTGGGGATCTGGGGGTGTCTCCACTTCCTCCGGGCGGCCCCAGTGAGCCGATGCTGTCTGTCCCATCCAGGTGGTTGAGGTGATAGCAGGCATCTCTGCTGTACTTGGAGGGATCATTGCTCTGAATGTGGATGACTCGGTCTCCGGCCCGCACCTCTCGGTGACGTTCTTTTGGATCCTAGTGGCGGTGAGTACCCCCTCTGGCCTGCCTGCCACTGATCTGAGTCATGCCACTCAGATCCGACGTGGCTGGGCCCTGAGCTCAGTCTTGGTGCACTTAGACAGGGAGGCACCGAGGACAGTCCTCGCCGGCCCCAGTTCAGAAGAATTGGGGAGTTAAGGATTAGATGAGTCGAAGTATTAGCTGCTTTTATGTTAGTTTGTATGATGATTTTATATTATTCTTCTTGAAAAAATACCAATTATTTTTATTATTCTAATTTTTTTAACATGTGAATAGGGGCCATAAATGTTTATTGTTTTAATTTTCTTTTCTTTTCTTTGAAATGGAGTCTTGCTCTGTCGCCCAGGCCTGAATGCAGTGTTGTGGTCTCGGCTCACTGCAACCTCCGCCTCCTGGCTTCACGCAATTCTCCTGCCTCAGCCTCCTGAGTAGCTGGGACTATAGGCGCACACCACCACACCTGGCTATTTTTTTTTTTTTTTGTATTTTTAGTAGAGACGGGGTTTCACCATGTTGGCCAGGCTGGTCTTGAACTCTTAACCTTGTGATCCACCCTCCTTGGCTTCCCAAAGAGCTGGGATTACAGGCATGAGCCACCGTTCCCAACCTATTCTACATGATTTTCCAATATATAATGCATTTATATTACAGTATGTGTTTTATGCAATGCAGAATATTTCTATTATTGCTTTATATTAAATGTTTCTGTAGCAGATGTGTCACATGGCACCTGGCACGTGCCTCATGTACAATACACGGGCACTATTTTATTTATTTTATTGTGTGTATTTATTTTGTTTTGAGATGGAATCTCACTGTGTCACCCAGGCTGGAGTGAAGTGGCGTGATCTCACCTCACTATAACCTCTGCCCCCCAGGTTCAAGCAATTCTCCTGCCTCAGACTCCCAAGTAGCTGGGATTACAGGCAGGGACTGCCATGCCCAGCTAATTTTTTTGTATTTTTAGTAGAGACGGGGTTTTGCCTTGTTGGTCAGGCTGGTCTTGAACTCCTGACCTCGAACGATCTGCCTGCTTCAGCCTCCCAAAGTGCTGGGATTATAGGTGTGTTCCCTCAGAACAGTGAATCTAGAGCAACCCCTCCACACCCCATATTCCCTCCAGCCTGTGTCACACCCCAGAGCCACCGCCCACCTGCCTCCAGACACAGACCCTGAGCAGTCCTCGGCAACTTGCTGAGTAGTGGCCTGCACACTGGTGTTGACAGCCAGCCCCTGGTTTGTCCCATGCCAAGTGGCTTTCTACATTTTGCCCCTTTCTCTTATATACATGAGTGGGCATGGTGAGCACCTGGCTTCAGCTATGGGCTCCTCCCAGGCAGTAGGGGGTCTCTTCCTGAAGCTGCCGAGAAGGCCCACACCTGCCTGGGAGCCATATGGCTGGGGTGGACACATCCCATTGGTGGCAGCTGTGGCACAGCTCCCTGTGGGGACGAGTGGTCTCAGAGCAATGTCCCCAGGGCACCAGTGCCCAACCTAGTGAACCACAGAAGACTCAGAGTGGGAAAGAGACCCAGGCAGACCTGAGCTGGGATGGAGCCACATCCCCAGAAGGGGCAGGACCAGGGCTGGCTACCGAGACAGAGAACTCATGTGGGTGCCCACCCAGGCAGGTCTGTTACAGAGAGAATGATGCCTGCAGGTGTGCATACCAAATCCCAGGCTCTGGAATGCAAGAATTACACCCAATCCCGGGCTCTGAACTGCAGGGGTTACATCCTGAAGCTGAGGGAGGACAGAGAGCAAGTGCCTCCGAAAAGTTGAGAATGGAGGCACTCGCCCTATGCCCTTCCCTGTCCCTGCAGTCAACCCTCACCACACGCCCCCCCACCCCCATCCTGCAGACCCATCCTGCTCCAGGGGCCACTCTGCTCTCTCTGTCTTCCCTGAGCGCCACCCCATGCCCATCAGGTGCTGCTTGGAGCCCGTCTCTGTCCTGCTCTGCCTCTCACTGGAGCTCCTGGCTGATGCAGCCCCCACCTTCAGCAGGATGAAGAGCATGGAGAGGATCTGTCCTCCCTCCGCACTTCCCTCTGCCCACATTGTGTGGAACTAAAGCAGGCTCCTCATAATAAGTGGGAAAAGGGCATTTCTTGGTTATAAAAAGGAAGAGGTACCCATTCAACAGAGGAACCAGGAAGAGGCAGTCCACACCTTGGGGCACTGCAGAGTCTCCTCCGTGACTCCCCAGGGCTCATCATGAAGAAATCCTATCCCACACGAGGTCTTACTGCAGCTGACGGGCTGCACTCCCCAGAAGCGTCCAGGTAATGGAGGAGACAGGCTAAGGGACTCCTGGATTAACAGAGACCCACGGGGAGACTCTGAGCACAATGGCTGACTGATTCTGGATCAGGAACAAACAAACAGCTCTAGAAAGAACATGGTCAGGGCTGGGCATTGTGGCTCAAGCCTGTAATCCAGCACTTTGGCAGGCCAAGGTGGGCGGATCACCTGAGGTCAGGAGTTCAACACTAGCCTGGCCAAAAAGGTGAAACCCTGTCTCTACTAAAAATACAAAAATTAGCCGGGAGTGGTGGCAGACACCTGTAATCCCAGCTACTCATGAGGCTTGAACCTACGAGGTAGAGGTTGCAGTGAGCCAAGACTGCGCCACCGCATACCAGCCTCCATCTCAAAAAAAAAAAAAAAAAAAAAAAAAAAAGAACAAAAAGTAAAAGAACATGATGAGGACAATCGGAAGAATCTGGGTGGGCATGGATGGTATCAGACCCATGTGCAGTCTCTCGGGTGTGGCACTGCTTTGGGCGTGTGCCCTCAGTTCAGCCAGCACACTCAGGGGTTCAGGTGTCAGCCAATCTGGGAGAGCTGGAGAGAGCACAGATGTGAGTGTCAAGGGGCCTCAGACACCCACTGCACTGCTCTTGCAGCTTTTCTACGGGCTTAAATTTTAAACCAATGGTTGAGGAACAAAGAGCATACAAAGCCTCTGAGAGGCCACCCCTGCTTCCCTGTGGACCCATCCCTGCCCTAGCTGTACCCTTGGGGACTGACCCCCCGAGCTCTGCACCAGCCAGGCAGCCTGGATGGAGGGGTAACCTGTAGGAGAGCACATGTTTGGAATTTGACTTCTTGGACTATTTCCTCCAAAATCTTTCCTTTTCCTTTTCTTTTAGTGCTTTCCAAGTGCCATTGCCAGTCATGTGACAGCAGAGTGTCCTAGCAAGTGTCTGGTAGGTGAAATCCTAACCCCTGAGTGCCAGAGACCCACTGAGCGGGGCCAGGGCCTGGCCCAGCCCTCCCTCGGGGCCATATAACCAGGCTCCAGCCTGAGACCGAAGTGACCCAGCTGCAGGACCTGTGGGCTGAGGAGGGCAGGGGTTGTGGGGGGCATAGGCTGCCCACCTCCAGCCCAGTGAGGACTGTTCCCAGGGACAGGCCGACGTGAGCAAGGCAGCTTAGATATTGGGAGTGGTCTCTGTGCCCAAGCCACAGAGGGAGATTGGTGCCTGAGCGTCATCTGTGCCTCCTCAGACTGGCCCATTGTTAATGACTGCTGCCAAAATGTGCAGCCTGAGTGCTCTGCAAGGTGACTGCTGCAGTTGGCATGAGTGAAGGCTATTTCTGAGACTTGATGGGTCAAATGGAAAAGTTTGGGATGTGTTAAAAGGACAGACTTTAGAGCAGTGAAGGAGGTGACCCATGCGGAAGGGCTATTTTTTCAAGAGTGGAGAATTGTAGGTAAATGTTTTTTGTTTCTTGTTTTTGTTTGAGACAGAGTCTTGCTCTGATGCCCAGGCTGGAGTGCAGTGATGGGATCTTGACTCATTGCAACCTTCGCCTCCCAGGTTCAAGCGATTCTCTTGCCTCAGCCTCCCAAGTAGCTGGGACTAGAGGCATGCACCACCACGCATAACTAGTTTTTGTATTTTTAGTAGAGATGGAGTTTTACCATGTTGGCTAGGCTGGTCTTGAACTCCTGACCTCAGATGATCCACCTGCCTTGGCCTCCCAAAGTGGTTGGATTACAGGCATAAGCCACTGCACCTGGATGGTAAATATTTAAAAACTCGTGGCATTTTGCTTTGAATGAAAAGGCAGGCCAGATGCAGTGGCTCAGGCCTGTAATCTCAGCTACTTGGGAGGCTGAGGCAGGAGAATCGCTTGAACCAGGGAGGCAGAGGTTGCAGTGAGCCAAGATCGTGCCATTATTCTGCAGCCTGGATAACAAGAGCGAAATTCCGTCTAAAATAAAAAGAAAGAAGAAAAGGCCGAGGTTTCAGAGGGAGCCACGCAGGGAACCAGCTTGGAACTAAGCCCGGAAGTGCCCGGCCACGCCCCACTGAGCCATGGCCACGCCCCGCACCCTGGGCTCCCAGGTTCCCGGCCACGCCCCCTGAGCCATGGTCACACCCCTGCGCTGGGCTCCCAGGTTCCTGGTCACGCCCCCTGAGCACTAGCCACACCCTTGTCCTGGGCTCCCAGGCTCCCGGCCACGCCTCCTGTCCCGGGCTCCCACGCTCCGGCCACGCCCCCAAGCCCTGGGCTCCCAGGCTCCGGCCACGCCCCATTGAGTCCTGGCCACGTACCCTGTGCGCTCCTTTTCCAGGTGGAGGTGCTGATTGCCATAAGCAGCCTTACATCTCCGCTGCTGTTCACAGCCTCTGGATATCTGTCGTTTAGCGTCATGAGAATCGTGGAGATGTTTAAAGATTACCCGCCAGCCATAAAAGTGAGTTGTATTTTATTTCAGAGCCCTCTACACATGTGGTGCCCTGGCCTGGCCCTTGCTGGCTTTACGAAGGACTCTGGGAGCGACCACTTCAGGGGCAGCTCCAGGCGAGGCCTCCTCTGCTGTTCCCGGGCAGTAGTGACGTCGTTCCTGCCGCCAGCCTGGCCCCAGGGCCTTGGGGCCTCGATTCTGCCCTGGATCTGAGGCCACCGCCTGCTTCACAGGGACCTGGGACCCTCTAAGTCCCCTGAGCTCATTTTAGAATCTGTCCTGAGTTTATGAGACACACTTTTTGGATTTTCATCAAAACTACATTGAGTTCATGGGTGAATTTAAGGAGAATTCAAAGTCCCATGACTTTCAGTTGGCCCAGTATGAACTTATCTCCAGCAGCACTTATAAGGCTCAGGCATGTGTAGCTAGATGTATTTCTTAGATACCTGGTATTTTTTCCCCCCAATATAAGTGGTATTGCCACCCAAATCGTTAGAAGACCTGTACTCAAGCGGTTTCTCAGGTCAACATGTGTGTGCTGATGGGGGATGGAATCACTGCCTGATTGATGGATGGATGGACTCACTGCCTGATGGATGGATGGAGTCACTGCCTCAGGGATGGATAGAGTTACTGCCTGATGGGGGAATGGAGTCACTGCCTGTGTGTCCATTTTTGGAAGTCTGAAAGCGTTAGTCTTTGACCGAGGAGCACTCATTTTTTTTTTTTTTTTTGAGACCGAGGCTTGCTCTGTCGTCCAGGTTGGAGTGCAGTGGCGCTATCTCGGCTCACTGCAATCTCCACCTGCAACCTCTGCCTGCCATTTCAAGTGCTTCTCCTGCCTCAGCCTTCTGAGTAGCTGGGAATACAGGTGCACCCCACCACACCCGGCTAATTTTTTGTAATTTTAGTAGAGATGGGGTTTCACCATGTTAGCCAGGATGGTCTCAATCTCCTGACCTCGTGATCCGCCCGCCTCGGCCTCCCAAAGTGCCTTCACTCTTAAGAACTTCAGCATTTCTAAAGAACAGCCTCCTACACATCCACAATGCCACTGTCACACCTAAGTGGGCTGAAATGATTTCAGGATATCTCTTCACATCCAGTATACATTCAGTTTCCGTAAAGTGACGCATACTCAGAAGATGCTTCCGTGCGGAGGTTTAAGGGCAGGGTGCCATGGGTACCGTGCCTTGGCTCCAGTGTCCCTTCCGTCTCTTCCATCTAGGTGGCGCCCACTCTCCCTGTGACACTGACTCTTTGCAGTGCAGGCTGACTGTCGGGCAGGTGGTCCTACCAGTGGTCCTATTCCCTCCCTGTAGCAGCTGTGAGTGCCCCTGGGAGCCCAGGTCCCTCCGCAGGCGTAAGGGGTCCTTGGCCTCAGGCCCCGGCACTGTACCAACACTTGTTTTCACCACCTGTGTGCCCTGTGGGCTAGCATGGATGACACGGCCTTGCCTGAATTGTTTGTTTCACATGGCGGGTGAAGAGAAGGTTGTGTGGGATCTCCCACTCCTCCTTGGTGTGCAGGCTGGCTCACTGCAGAAAGAGCAGCCTTCCTTTTCTCTGAGCAGCCAGAGGACTCGTGGGGTTCTTGTGATTTTTAGAGTGTTGCAACTGTCACTCTTGATGCTCAGGTTGGCCCAGATATGGCTAGAGGTAGCCCCTTCCAGCGTGGCGTCTTCCTGTTACGGCCCACGTTCTCTGGCTGACTCTGAAGATGGCACAGGCCTGCCACATCCTGTGCCTGCCCCAGAACGGCTCTGGTCCCTTTGGCTGGGAAAGGCATGCGGAATCAAGATCTGGGCCTCCGTGTCCTCTGTCCTTCCACGGTGCCGCTGCTTCAGAGCCCTTTCGTGGACACGGTTGGGAAATACATGTATTTTCAAGGATCATGCATTTATATTGTTATTTCCAATTCAAATTTAACATTTAGGCTTTTTTCTTTCTTTTTCTCTTTTTTTTGAGATGGAGTCTCACTCTGTCTCCCAGGCTGGAGTGCAGTGGCACAATCTCTGCTCGCAGAAACGTCCGCCTCCTGGGTTCAAGCGATTCTCTTGCCTCAGCCTCCTGAGTAGCTGAGATGACAGGCACATGCCACCACACCTGGCTAATTATTTTTTGGTATTTTTAGTAGAGATAGGGTGTTGCCATGTTGGCCAGGCTGGTTTCCAACTCCTGACCTCGTGATCTGCCCACCTCGGCCTCCCACAGTGCTGGAATTACAGGCGTGAGCCACTACGCCCAGCCTAATTTTTGTATTTTTAGCAGAGACAGGGTTTCACCATGTTGGTCAAGCTGGTCTCGGACTCCTGACCTTGTGACGTGCCCGCCTCGGCCTCCCACAGTGCTGGGGTTACAGGCATGGCCCCCCCTGCCTGGCCTGGGTTTTTTTCTTGACTGCTCTTGTTTGCTTCCCCGACCACACACACTCTAAATATTTTGTTTCCTGTGACGTGTAATATATCTGCTACTTCATTTTATCTTACAATATGCATGTAACTGTTCACAATTACAAAAGACAAGATTACCACCCCGGGCCATCTCTTGAGCGGGCCTGAGGCCTCCCTTTCACCTTCAGCGGGTGTTCTGCTAGGAGGGGGCGGCCACATGCTGGCGGAGTAGGCTGTTTTTTGTGTGGGGTTGTGGTGTGGACCTGATGCTCAGTTATGTTTAATGGTCTCTGGTTGTATTCTGCTTTAGGGCCTGGTGCTTTTTTTCTTTTTAAAATTGTATTTTTTTGAATATATAAAATATGTGGTTCAAAAGCCAAACTATATAAACGCTGTGCTCAGAGAAGCTGTGGTCTCTTCGCTGACTGACCTGCTCCTTTTGTAGGCAACCACAAGATTATTTTCTTTCCTTTCTTACAAAATGGCTTGCATGCTGTAATCACTATTCGTGCCTTGCTTTTTTTTTTTTTAAAGACAGTCTCACTCTGTCACCCAGGCTGGAGTGCAATGGCATAATCTTGGCTCACTGCAGCCTCTGCCTCCTGGGTTCAAGTAATTCTCCTGCCTCAGCCTCCAGAGCAGCTTGGATTACAGGCGTGCGCCATCATGCCTGGCTAATTTTTGTATTTTTAGTAGCGACAGGGCCTCACTATGTTGGCCAGGCCAGTCTCGAACTCCTGACCTGAAGTGATCCGCCTTCCTCGGCCTCCCAAAGTGCTGGGATTACAGGTGTGAGTCACTGTGCCCAACCATGTACCTTGCTTTGTAATTATTTATTTACGTATTGTATTTTTTCAGAGACAGGGTCTCCCTCTGTTGCCCAGGCTGGTGTTAAATTCCTGGGCTCAAGCAATCTGCCCACCTTGGTCTCCCAAAATGCAGGGATGAGAGGCTCCTGTCACTGTGGCCAGCCCCTTGCTTGTTTTTTTCAAACATAATAATTTATCCTGGCATTTCCTTGATACCCAAGGAGATCAGAGCTCTTCTGAATTCCTTCATCGCTCTTGCACGTAGGTAGCTTGGTCACCTAGCCAGTCCCTAGCGATGGAAACTGAGTTATTTCCCACTGTCTGCTACTTAAATGACTCCTCTGTGAACAACCTGCAGGCAGCTTCCTTTTGAATCTGTGCAGCGAATCTTTAGGATATCCAGCTAGGAGAGAGACTGCCGGGCAGAGGGTAGGTGCAGCTATAACGTTGTTAAATCCCAATGAACTCCTCAATGGAGGCCATCCACCTTCCCTCCTGCCAATGGCTCACTTTTCCACAGCCCCCACCAAGGGTGTGATGCCGAGGTTTGGTAACAGAGGTGGGAGCACGTCTGTCTCCATGTGGGTGATGACCAGGGCCTCTTAGAAAGCACGAGGGCATTTGCATGGCTTTCTCAGTGGACTCTGCTCATGTCTGCTGCCCATTTTCCGCTAACCCTGGTGCCTGGGAGACCAGCTCCATTTGTGATCGAGGACACAGACGGCGGTCTCAGCCTGGCAGCTGTTTCTCATTCTGCTTGTTGTGATTTTTGTTATGTGAAAGTTTTTTAAAAATATAGTTAAGTTGGTATTTTCCTTAATGGCTCTGGACTTTTTTTTGAGACTGAGGAAAGCATGGTCTTTGCAATAGATGGTGTCTCAAGAACTGAAGAGCAAAGGCCACATGGGGCCCATGCCTCTGCCATCCTCCAGGGTAAACTCCAAATGGAAACACAACTACCAGACTTTCTAATAATGACTTAAAATCCAGGCCAGGAGCAGTGGGTCATGCCTGTAATCCCAGCACTTTGAGAGGCTGAAGCAGGTGGCTAACCTGAGGTCAGGAGTTCGAGACCAGCCTGGCCAGCATGGTGAAACTCCGTCTCCACTAAAAATGCAAAAATTAGCTAGGTGTGGTGGTGCATACCTGTAATTCCAGCTACTGGGGAGGCTGAGGCAGGAGAATCACTTGAACCCGGGAGGTGGAGGTTGCAGTGAGCAGAGATCATGCTGTTGTACTCCAGCCTGGGCAACAAGAGCAAAAATCCATCTCAAAAAAAAAGTTTTATATTAACTTGAGAAGAGCTGTTCATTCTGTTTGTCTTATTTTTCCTAGCAGTGATTCCGGATAGATGTTGGGCTCTTTTGTGTGTTAGCATTTGTTCTTCCTGGGCCAATGCAGGAAAGCTGTTCACTGGTCACAGAGGGTTTTGGATGCTCTGTGGTCGCCCCCTCCGTCCTCTTCCCTGCTGAGCTCACCTGGCTGCCTCCTGCCCCTTCCTTCCCAGCAGCTGGGGCTCGGGGTGAAGCTGTGTCTCCATCCCCCCGGGACTGCTGCCCCCTCTCTCCTCTGCTCAGTGTCCTGCTGACCTGGAACGGGAAGCCACAGCGCTTCTACCTCCTGAAGATAGTCTTGCTGGCTCTGGGACTGAGCCTTGCAGTGTTGGAGCAGGAGGGGTGGAGAGACTTGACCACCAGCAGCCAGCACTGTCCACAGGTCACTTGCATTCCTTTCTGTCGAACACAAACCAGTGGAATGTAAAGCAGAATCGACCTCATTAACTGGGCTAGAATGATTATTATCAGGTTGTTGAAATAGTGACAGTTTGAGTTACTGGGCTCCGATTCTGGCTTGGCTCTTTGTGAAGGCCGCTTTGGTCTCCTGGGCTGGAGGGTGGTTGGGCCTCCTGCTCATGCCTCCTCCTGCCTGCAGCCTTCCTACGACGTGCTCCTACTGCTGCTGCTGCTGGTGCTCCTGCTGCAGGCTGGCCTCAACACGGGCACCGCCATCCAGTGTGTGCTCTTCAAGGTCAGCACAAGGCTGCAGGGTGCATCCTGGGACACCCCGACCTGCCCACAGGAACGCCTGGCTGGGGAGGTGAGTGGCCTGTGGTGGGGGCACACGGCAGGGGGTGGGGTTGAGTGACCCACAGGAGTGCCCAGCCAGAGAAGTGAGTGGCCTGCAGGGTTAGGGGGCTCTGGGGAGGTGAGTGGCCCACAGGAGCACCTGCTGGGGAGGTGAGTGGCCAGTGGCAGGGGTACCTATCCTGGTGAGGGCCACGCAGCATGACCCTCAAAGATTCATCATGCCACTTTGTATTTTTAAAAACATTCCAGAAAAACCCTGAAGAAATGTCTCTTTTTTTTTCTTTGAGACGGAATCTCGCTCTATGCAGTGGCACGATTTTGGCTCACTGCAACCTCTGCCTCTGGGTTCAAGTGATTCTCCTGCCTCAGCCTCCCAAGTAGCTGGGATTACAGGCATGTGCCGCCATGCCCGGCTAATTTTTGTGTTTTCAGTAGAAAGAGGGTTTTGCCATGTTGGTCAGGCTGGTCTCGAACTCCTGACCTCAGGTGGTCTTGCCAGCCTCGGCCTCCCACAGCGCTGGGACTACGGGTGTGAGCCACCTTGCTGGGCCGTAAAATGCCTTTTAAAAAGACAAACAAACACCAAGCCTAGGTAAACCCAGACCCATCCCTGGGAAATGTCCTGGGACTAATGCTTTCAGATTTGCTCTTCGAGACACAGAGAGGACTTTGTGGGGACTCCCACAGGTCACTAAAGCTTCCTTCCCTGGCCTCTCCTGGGGATGCCGGTTCTACAGGGAAGGCAGTGCCCACCCAGCCTGGCATGTGGGGCTCCGTAAAGCTGGGGTGTCAACAACTTCTGGCTGTCACCTCCTGAATGCTGTTCCCCTGGGCCCTGCCTACTGTCCCGCTACCCCCGAGTCCTGATGCCCCCATACCTGAAAGGCAGAGGCTCAGCGTCTTCTCCCTGAGCTGCGGGGCCTGGCGGTGCTCTCCCAGGCAAACCTGCCCACAGACCCTCAGGTACAGTGACCTCGAGGACTGTCAGCTTGCTGCCCAAGCACCTGGGCAGCCACTCAGTGGGTTCTGGGTCCTCGCCCACTTCCAGGCCACCCTGGGTGGACTGGCCACTGCTCTTGCCCCACACACCCTGCCCTCCTGTGCTCGACACACCACCGGCCTCAGATCCTCAGTGCGGAGCCTCCAATGCCCTCTAAGTCCTGGAGGACGCCCTCGGACGCCCTCTTGCCTTTGGCTCATTTCTCAGCCGACCCTTCACCCCCATCCTCCACCCTCCACACTGCTGTTCCCTTCACCTACCTCCTTGGTGCAGCTGCTTTGCTGCCATTTTTCCTGGCTGTGGTCAGTCTCCCTGCTGGCATGGCAGTCTCTGGGCCTGAAATGAGAATCGTCTGGGTTTCTTTCCTAACCAGCAAGGCCCAGAGTCGGACGTGGGAGGTGCTCCCCCCAGATCCCAAAACTGCTGGTCCCAGGGGCTCAGGGTGGGCGGCCGGGATTCAGGGTGGGTATCTGGGGCTCAGAGTGGGTATCTGGGGCTCAGGGTGGGCAGCCGTGGCTCAGGGTGGGTATCTGGGCCTCAGGGTGGGTATCTGGGGCTCAGGGTGGGTGGCCAGGGCTCAGGGTGGGTATCTGGGGTTCAGGGTGGGCAGCAGAGGCTCAGGTTGGGTATCTGGAGCTCAGGGTGGGCAGCAGGGGCTCAGGGTGAGCGGCTGGGGCTCAGGGTAGGTATCTGGGGCTCAGGGTGGGCGGCCAGGGCTCAGGGTGGGCATCTGGGGCTTAGAGTGGGCAGCAGGGGCTCAGGGTGGGCGGCTGGGGCTCAGGGTGAGTGAGTGTCCGGGGCTCAGGGTGGGTGGCTGAGGCTGGCACTGTTCTCCTTGGGCCTGGAGGCATCTGGTCACCTCTGCCTCTAGTGTCTTCTTCCTCAGCCATCAGGCACATGCCCACCCTTGGGCAGTCTCCCAGACCCCCAGAGCCAGGGCAAAGGTCCAAGTGAAGGGCTGTGCTACCCCAGGCTCCATAGAGACCACATGTGCGGGGACGCAGGCGTTTCCTGGGTAGTGATGGAGTAAAGGCCTTTATCTCTTTACCTAGAGACCCTGGGGTTATTTCTGCCCTTCCTTCATATTCAAAGAAAACTTTTTTTTTTTTTTTTTTGAGACGGAGTTTCGCTCCTGTTACCCAGGCTGGAGTGCAATGGCGCAATCTCGGCTCACCGCAACCTCCGCCTCCTGGGTTCGAGCAATTCTCCTGCCTCAGCCTCCTGAGTAACTGGGATTACAGGCACTTGCCACCATGCCCAGCTGATTTTTTGTATCTTTAGTAGAGACGGGGTTTCACCATGTTAACCAGGATGGTCTCGATCTCTTGACCTCGTGATCCACCTGCCTCAGCCTCCCAAAGTGCTGGGATTACAGGCTTGAGCCACCGCACCCGGCCAAAGAAAATTTCTGAAATTAAGAGAATGCTCGCTGCTGCTCCCTGCTGTGGCCAAGGGGTGTGTCCGCCTTCCCGATGCACAGGTGGCCCTTGTGAAGTAACGCCTCTCCTGTCTCTGTCTTGTAGCAGGTGTCCAGGAGCCCCCTGAAGGAGTTTGACAAGGAGAAGGCCTGGAGAGCCGTCGTGGTGCAAATGGCCCAGTGACCCTCAGACGGGGAACTGGGCAGCTGTGCCCAGCCTGGCCCCGAGCGCAGAAATGCAGAGCCCCTAATTGTCCTGAATTGCTGCTTCTAACACCTCCCTTTCCCTTGTGTGAGGGCAGACCAGGCTGCAGGTGGGGTTTTCAATTCCTAGGGTAGTTTAATTTTAAAATAGGCCAACGTTGGCTATTTTGTGCCTCAGATCAGTCGGTTCCAAACGGCTCCCATGTCCTAATAGCAGGAGCGTGGCCGCAGCTTCCCAGGCCAAGGAAGGGCCCTGGCTCAGTCTCTGAGAGCCCCCCTAAGCAGGCCCCAGCCTGCCTCTCTTGTAGCTTGGGCTGGAGTGGACTCTCCGACTGTGGTCTCCGAGTCTCCTGCCCACTCTGACCCAGCTTCCTCCCTCCACTCTTGGTCTATCCCAGGCGCTCAGTCAGCCTGGTGGGACCTTACCCACTTCCCTGCGAGGTGCACCTGCCCCAGGCTCAGCCTGCCGAGCAGCGCTTCCTGGACAGTGAGAGCAAGGCTGGGCGCTGCTGTCCTGGCTGGAAAGCCTCGGGGGCCGCTCCTCCAGAGCCCAGGGGCAAGGGACACAGGCTGCCTCCGCTCTCCCAGGTGAAACCCACACTGGCTTGCCCGCCCTGTCTTCCCACTTAGACCCCGTCATGCCGGGATCCACCTCCACACTGGCTGGCCCTGTCCCAGGTGCATTCATGCCCAGCTTGGAGTGCCACGCGGCCGCTGCTGTGAGAGGCAGTGTTCTTGGGGGTGCGGACGAGTCTAAGGCTTTGTAAACGGGTTGGAGAGTGTCTCCCTGGCCCCAGTGACAGGGGAAGCTGAGCCCCTCCCTCCTGTGTTTGCTCCCATTACTCAAAATGCAGAACAAACCAGGCCGGAGCCCGGGAACCCTCCCAGGTTCGCCCGGCCCTCTACCTTCTAGCAGGTGCTTGGTCTTCATCCTCACTGATAAGGCCCAGGGCAGTGGTCTTCTCCGTCTCTGCTGTTCTGGGGTCTTAGGGTACAGCCCAGCTGGTCACTGCTAACCTGCCAGGCTTCGGGGACCGTTGGGTGTGAGAATAACACTGACTTCGAGTAATGCCATGGCCAGGAGTGGGTTTCCCTGCTGTCTCCTCATCCCCCTGAGGGCACCTGCTTCCTCCCAGCTGACCCGGCAGTAGATCTGCAGTGAGTTGGGGCAGCTGTGAAACTGGGAGTGCTGCTATTTGGTTAATTACTTTCCAGCAGGTGTTTTCCTTCACAAGGTCGCACATCACAGCGGTTTGTTTCTTCCTTTCTGGTCTGAGAGGATAGCAGCATCAAGAAGAGGGGAACATTTCCTCTTTACTGCCGAGGGTTATACTGACAGGTCCCCCATGGGCTGCTGGGAAGGGCTGGAGATGCATTCTGCGGCCCGGGAGACACAGCTGGATGGGGCATCCTGTAGACCCTCCCGGGGTTCTCACTGCTGAACAGGTGACTCTGGCTGCCAAGGCACCTTCATGGTGTTCATGACAAGTAGGATCATTATTTTCAACCAATCAAGGGGAATGCAGGCCAGATACCTCCCCAGCTGCTCGGAGAGGAGGCAGGCCAGGCCCTCTTTGCTGTCTTGGGCCCGGAAGGACAGAGTCAGGGACCGGCAAACACCTTGGCCACATCCCAAACAAGCACCACGGTGGGAGAGGAGAGGCTGCTGTCACAGGCACCCGGTGCAGACCCCACCCCGTCTGCAGGACACCCCTGCCTCTGTCAGCTCCAAGGCCAGGGGCCAGTTGGGGTCTGCTCCTGGGAATGGGGTGGGAGCCGCAGGGACCGCACGGGGCAGGCCGATGTCTTCTTGGGGGCAGACCAGAGAGTTTCAGAGCCAGAATGAGGCACCTGGGGAGTTTTACTGGCTCACACTTTCTTAGAGAGCTTAACAAATCTGGACAGATGGGTTTAAAAGAACTGTCTCTTTCTATCTACATTTTTGTTTAACACGCTTGAGCAATAAACGCTGACTTGTAGACGTGGCTGTGGCTATTCAATGTAGGGTCTTGGCAGGGTCGGCTCACCCAAGGTCTGAAGGTATCTGAAGTGACAAGTAGGAAGGGCGGGTGGAGACAGGCTGATTTGTGTAACCCCTAGAGGCCAGTACTGGAGGGCTAGTGGCAAGCCCAGAGGCTTTCCTGGGGGAAGAGGGAGGCAGCTGGAAAGAAACCACCCCAGCCAGGGGAAGCGCTACTCACCCCACTTCAGTCCCCCACCAGCCCCTTCAGAGTCTGGCCAGAACCTCCCTTTTGGGGTATCTTGGGAAGGTAAATGCAAAATAAAGTTGATTTAAAACCAAATAAATCAGCTCCCTGAGCTTCCTCTAGGCAAAAAATAAACAACAAAGATGACATCTAGGTTTTGGAAAGGTCCCATGAGTCAGGGTCCTGATGGGGGTGTGTGTCTTCCCAACTCCCACTCCAAGGTGCCAGATCAGACCGAAGCTGATGAGGTGGTGATCTGATCCGGGGGAGGGGGGGGCCAAGGACACAGGCTGTGTGGACCTAGGTGGGCTCAGAACGCCCCGGGGTAGGCAGCTGTGTGGGACCCCACGAGTGGCTCTACAGATAACAAAGCCTCCCAGGTTCCGCCACGGGAGGGGGGCGCTGCTGCGATCACCCCATTGCCCCCAACCGCCAGGACCCCCGGCATGCAGCCCCGGAGAAGCCCAGCGCCCGCTGCATCCTCACCCGCCCCTCCAGCCTCGCGTGGGGGCTCAGCCCAGGGAGAGAGGGCGGCGTGAGAGCCTCGGGGAAGGGCAAGAAGGCCCGGCAAGGCTGGGGGGCTGAGAGGGAGGGGCAGGGTGTGACCCGCGGGTCTTTGTGACCTGGTGGGGAATTGAGTGTGACCCCCACAGCGGGGCGCGGGGGCCGCAGCATGTGACCTGGGGCTACAGCCAGGCCCTCCCCCGTAGGCACCATGGCGCGCACCGTCCCGCGCCCCGGACCCCGCAGCCGCGCCTGCTCCGAGAGCTGCCTGGGACCTGGACCCGGACCCCAACCCGGACCCCAACCCGAGCCCGGCCCCAACGCCGCCGACTGCTGCCCGTCAAAGCCCGAGGCCCCCGAGTGCCACCGCCCCCCGCGCCCCTGGGCCCCCCGCGTCCCCCGCCGTCCGCGCAGCCCCACACCCCGAGCCAGCCGCCGGCGCCCGGGGGGTGCACAATGCGCGGGGCCGCCCCAGCACGTTGCTCTGGGCAACCGCAGAACGCTGGGCGGCGCCAGTGAGGACGGGGGCGCGATGGGAGCCACTGACCCAGTCCCCGGTGAGCACGACACCTCCACCTCGGAACCGCAGACCCGACTCCCACCCCCGAACTCCAGGCCTAACCCCGCCCTGGGCCTCTGAATTCTAGACCCCAGAATTCCTAGGAATCCCAGGAACCCAAAGACACTGTGCAGCTGTACCCACCCCGACCTCCCTTGAAAGCCCAGAACTGTTCTCCCCACCTTCCCCCATCTTCTGGGAGCTCCACAGCTGTCCACTCCCCTCTGCTTTCAGAACCCACCTCTCATTAACCCAAACCTGCCCCACAACCCAAACTTTCCCCTCAACCTAGACCTGATCCCCAGTTGAGACCTGATGCCCCCAGCCCAGACATGACCCCCCAACCCAGACCAGACACCAAACCAGTCGTGACCCCAAACCCAGTCCTGACCCCCAATCCCAGACCTGACCCCCAACCTAGACCTGATCCCCCACCTAGACCTGACCCCCACAACCCAGACCTGCCCCCACAACCCAGACCTGCCACTCAACCCCAGACCTGCTCCCCAACCCAGACCTGATCCCCAACCCCAGACCTGATCCCAGTCCAGACCTGACCCCAACCCCAGACCTGATCCCAACCCATACCTGACCCCAACCCAGACCTGAGCCCAACCCAAACCTGACCCCCAACCCAGACCTGACCCCAACCCCAGAGCTGACCTCAACCCAGACCTGACCCCCAAACCAGACTGACCCCAATCCAGACCTGACCCCCAACCCAGACCTGATCCCAACCCAGACCTGACCCCAACCCAGACCTGACCCCCAACCCAGACCTGACCCCCAACCCGACCTGACCCCAACCCAGACCCAACCCCCAACCCCAGACCTGACCCCCAACCCAGACCTGACCCCAACCCCAGACCTGACCCCAACCCAGAACTGACCCCCAGCCCAGACCTGACCCCAACCCCAGACCTGACCCCAACCCCAGACCTGATCCCAACCCCAGACCTGACCCCAACCCCAGACCTGATCCCAACCGCAGACCTGATCCCAACTCTAAACCTGACCCCAACCCAGACCTGACCCCAACCCCAGACCTGACCCCAACCCCAGACTTAACCCCAATCCCAGACCTGACCCCCAACCCAGACTGACCCCAACCCAGACATGACCCCAATCCCAGACATGACCCCCCAACTCCAGACATGACCCCAAGCCCAGAGCTGACCCCAACCCAGACCTGACCCCCAACCCCAGACATGACCCCAATCCCAGAGCTGACCCCAACTCAGACCTGACCCCAACCCCAGACCTGACCCCCCAACCCCAGACATGACCCCTAACTCAGAACTGACCCCCAAACCAGAGCTGACCCCAATCCAGATCTGACCTGATCCCCTAATCCAGACCTGACCCTAGCCCAGACCTGACCCCATCCCAGACCAGACCCTCCAACTCATACCTGACCCCAAACCAGACCTGACCCTCAACCCAGACCCGACCTTCCAACTCAGACCCCCAACTAGACCTGACCCCCAACCCCAGACCTGACCCCAATCCCAGACCTGACCTCCAGTCTCAGGCTTATCCACCAACCCAGACCTGACCCCCAACTCAGACCTGACCCCAACCCAGACCTGATCTCCAACCCAGACTTGCTCCCCAACTCAGACCTGATCTGCCAACTAACACCTGACCCCCAACCCTGACCTGACCCTCCACTGGGGCATAGAACCCTCTCGCTCCTGGGGCCCTCCACAGCCTCCCCGTTTCTCATAACCAGCACACCCTCTCCTCTAGGGGCTGGAGGAGGGAAGGGTGAGCTGTCTGAGGCCAGCATGGAGCCAGAGAGGAAGGGGTTCTGGTCGGCTTCTTCGGATGGAGATGGGAGCGAAGGAAATAGTGGGTATCCTGTATGCCTGCGTGCCAGCCACTCACCCAGAGCCATGCGGCAGCTCCGAGGCTCAGAGGCAGTTCTGGCTGCAGCCTGCTGCCGGGAAATCAGGGAATCCGGGGGCGGCCACATCACTGAGCTGCAGAACCAGGCACCTTCTTTTGGATGGTCCAGGCAGAGGACCCCAGGGGCGTTGGGGCCGCTGGGTCTTGCCTCCTGCTCCCCAATCCCACTGGCCAGCTTCCTGGGAAGCTGGGAAATTAAATGTGTGGGTGTGAAGGGCTCTCCTGGTGGGTCATGGGGGGCTGCGCCCTTCTCTTCCTTCCTGCCCTTGCCCTCTTCTACCACACAGACACAGCGTAAGCATTCAATGGTTATTTCTTGATGATATGCTAGGTGAGGGGTGGAATATTCATGCCTCCCCTCTTTGGACCACCTAGGGTAACTTCCTGACGTGGCCATGGCGCTCGTAACTGTCATGGCGCTGGTGGGAGTATAGCGGTAAGCATGATCAGAGGTCTTGCTCGTGACTGTCTTGGTTTTGGTGGGTTTTAGCTGGCTCCTTTATGGCACCCTGTTTTATCAGCAAGGTTTTTTTTTTTTTTTTTAGACGGAGTTTCGCTCTTGTTACCCAGGCTGGAGTGCAATGGCGCGATCTCGGCTCACCGCAACCTCCGCCTCCTGGGTTCAGGCAATTCTCCTGCCTCAGCCTCCTGAGTAGCTGGGATTATAGGCACGCGCCACCATGCCCAGCTAATTTTTTTTTTGTATTTTTAGTAGAGACGGGGTTTCACCATGTTGACCAGGTTGGTCTTGATCTCTCGACCTTGTGATCCACCCGCCTCGGCCTCCCAAAGTGCTGGGATTACAGGCTTGAGCCACTACGCCCGGCCTCAGCAAGGTTTTTATGACCTGTATCTTGTGCTGACCTCCCATCTCATCCTGTGACTTAGAACGTCTTCACCACCTGGGAATGCAGCATCCCGGCAGGTCTCAGCCACCTTTTACACAGCTCCTGTTCAAGATGGAGTTGTTCTGCTTCATGTGCCTCAGACGCTTCTGCTGCTGTTGGTTCCTTGGGCCATTCTCCGACCACACCCGCCTCCCATGGCTGTGTTCTCAGTGACGGTGGATGAATTTTGCTGACTCATGGATGGCATGCCTCAGAATATGCCATTTCATGTCTGGCCTCATTAGATGTGTGTCTTTTTTTTTTTTTTTTTTTTTTTTTGTGATGGAGTCTCACTCTGTGCCCAGGCTGGCGTGCAATGGTAGGATCTTGGCTCACTGCAACCTCCGCTGCCTGGGTTCAAGTGATTCTCCTGCCTCAGCCTCCTAAGTAGCTGGGATCACAGGCACACATCACCATGCCCAGCTAATTTTTATATTTTTAGTGGAGATGGGGTTTCACCATGTTGGTCAGGCTGGTCTTGAACTTCTGACCTTGTGATCTGCCCGCCTCGGCCTCCCACAGTGCTGGGATTACAGGTGTGAGCCACCGCGCCTGGTGGGCAGATGTCTTTGAATTTGTTCTCCAGTCTGTGCTTTACCCCTTCATTTTCTTAACAAAGCAGAACGTTTGAATGTTGATGAAGTCCAGGACTTCATCAATTTTAACGTGTGTGGTTAGTGCTTTCTGGGACGGTTTGAGAAATGTTCTCCTGACCCACAGTCGTGAAGGTACTCTCTGTGTTTTCTCCTAGAGGCTCTGTGTGTTCAGCTTTCACACAGCGAAGATTAGTTTTGGGGCATGTTGTCAGGCAGCAGTTACAGTTTGCCCTCTCCACACGGACGTACAGTTGTTCTCGCACCGTCCCCACTGAGGTGCTTCGGAGCTTTAGTCTAAATCAGTTGGCTGGACGGACATGGGTTTTTGGAGCCCAGGGGGTGGAGAAAGTGGCAGGAGGAGCTGGCGGGAGGGATTCTCCTGCCTCAGCCTCCGGAGTAGCTGGGATTACAGGCATGCGCCACCACACACGGCTAACTTTTGTATTTTTAGTAGAGATGGGATTTCGCCATGTTGGCCAGGCTGGTCTTGAACTCCTGGCCTCATGTGATCCACCTGCCTCAGCCTCCCGCAGTGCTGGGATTACAGGCGTGAGCCACCGAACCAGTCTTGGATGCTGTTTCCTTTGACTTGATGTCCTCTTTCTCTTTTGCAGAATTAATACAAGGAATTTCTCAAGACTTGGCTTCCTCCCCTAAATTAGACAGATACAAAATAGCAAGGCAGTTAACAGAAAAAGCCATCAAGGTAAATGCTCCTTGGGACTCTGTGGGGAGGGGAACACTTTTTTAAAAGAACATTTGTTTTGGAACTTGGAGTCTGTTTGTCTGGCATCTGACGTACTGTGCCTAAGAGCCGCAGCCTCCTCCCTGTGGGACTTGGCTGGAGTTACATTTATTTATTTATTTTTTTGTCTGTTTATTTATTTATTTTTGAGACAGAGTCTGGCTCTGTTGCCCAGGCTGGAGTGCAGTGGCAGAATCTCAGCTCACCGTAACCTCTGCCTCCTGGGTTCAAGCAATTCTCACGCCTCAGCCTCTTGAGTAGCTGGGACTACAGGTGAGTAGCTGGGACTATAGGTGCATGCCACCACATCTAGCGAATTTTTTTATTTTTTAGTAGAATTGGAGGTTTCACTATGTTGGCCAGGCTGGTCTTGAACTCCTGACCTCAGGTAATCCCAGCCCTTTGGGAGGCCAAGGCAGGCAGATCACGAGGTCAGAAGTTCGAGACCAGTCTGGCCAATATAGTGAAAACTCATCTCTACTAAAAATACAAAAAATTAGCTGGGTGTGGTGGTGTGCACCTGTAATCCCAGCTGCTCGGGAGGCTGAGGCAGGAGAATTGCATGAACCAGGGAGGCAGAGGTTGCAATTAGCCAAGATCGTGCCATTGCATTCCAGCCCTGGCGACAGTGTGAGACTCTGTCTAAAAAAAAAAAAAAAATTAGCCAGGCGTGGTGGCAGGCACCTGTAATCCCAGCTACTCGGATACTTGGGAGGCTGAGGCAGGGAGAATCGCTTGAACCTGGAAGGTGGAGGTTGCAGTGAGCTGAGATCGCACCACTGTACTCTAGCCTGGGCGACAGAGCTAGATTCCGTCTCGAAAAAAAAAAAATTATCTATTGGGTGACAGGTGCCCCGAAACCTTAAAAATCACCACTAAAGAGCTTATCCATGTAACCAAAATCCACCTGTTCTCCAAAGATGATTGAAATAAAAATATCCTCTTGCGATCTTAGGAGAAGAAGATTTTCTCTATCTATGGACACTACCCAGTGGTGCGTGCCGCTCTGCGGAGGAAGGGCTGGGTGGAGAAGAAGTTCCACTTCTTGCCCAGGGTCATTCCCAACGTCGAGGATGGAGGCACCCGGGTCCCTGGTAGGGTATTGGAGGCGCAAGTCTCAGTGCAGGGCGTGCCTGTCTGCCACGGGCATGGGGGGGGAGTGTCCATGCCAACCTGAGCGTGCTGCCTACCCTCGGGTCCCAGTGTGCATGATGGAATCTCTCCGACTCCAGGTCGCCATCATCCTCCTGGCCTCCCTGCCCCAGGTGGTCATGCAGGGCAAACACTTTCAAGCCCCTGGCACTGCTCCCTTCTCAGTGTCCCTGTGGCCCCAACCCAGGCCGGGCCTCCTCCTGCCGGGGTGGTTTCCATAGTCCTACTCTGCCCCACCCAGCCATCCCTCCTCTGGCCCCAGCGCCCTGAAGTCTACTCCTCAGGCCCCCACGGTACCCACTGCTCCTCACTGACCCTCTGCACAACTGTGTCTATGTCCTCTTGGTCCCAGTGAGACCCAGATCAAATGTCCCCCTCCCGCCCACCCCTGCCCGGGACCCCATGGCCTCCATCACACCCACCCCCACCTTGAGCTGTCTCCACCGTTCCGTACCCCAGGACATCTGGGCCTCCAGGAATCCTGGGACCCCATGCCCTGTCACAGCCCTGGTGGGATTGCTGTCCTGTGGACACTCACCGGATGTGTGGGGGCAGCCAGGATGTCCCGAGCCTGACCCAACACCCGCAGAGGCACCCGCTCCACCAGGGGAAGTTGCCGTCCTGCCCTTGACGGTGATAATGGAGTGCTTCGGAAGTCTGGCAGAGGCTCTATGTTCAGGCCTCCCACTGTGTCTCATTGGCAGATGATAAACCTGCTGAAGTGAAAGAAAATAAAGAAACAGCTGTGGAGAGAATAGAGGACATCCACGATGTGATGGTACGTCCCCTGCGTGCGTCCTAATCAGCCTCGGCCTCTCCACGGTTTCTCACACCATCACCCTGCTCTGTGCCCACTTGCCCATGTCCTGGGGGATGGCAGTCTGGTGGGGGCAAAACCCCAGTCACAGCAGGGCCCCTTGACCTGGGGTGTGGTGAGCCCTTCAGTGCTGGATGAGCCACTGTGCAGGGGGCAGACCTGGTGCGCCCAGCTCCCTCTACCCACACTGGGCTGGCCTGCCGCGTGCTCGTGGAAGCTGAGGGCCTTCCTGGCGTGTGTGTTGCAGGCCAGGCCTGATCAGAGAGTGAGCTGGGGTCTCCAGCAACACAGCAGTGTGCCCTCCCACCTCCCCAGCCCCATCTGGTTCCTCAGGGACACCCCATGCTCCCCCATAAAGAGGGTGAAAGAGAAACCAGAGTGGGAGGCGGCATTTGCAGTACTTACAATTTAAAAGATCAAATATCCAGGATATGTAAAGATCTCACAAATCAGTCATGAAAAGGCAAGTAGAAAAATGGGCACAGACTTGATCGAGAGCCTCCCCCGAGGCCAGCGAGCTCACTCTTCCAAGTTCCTGGGGTCAGTGCCGTTCCCACAGACCCCGTGAGTGCTCCAGCGACTCTGCAGGTCCCGGGAAAGAACACTCCTCACTGTTCTGGAGGCTGGAGGCTGGGTCAGGGGCAGCATGGCTGGGCTGGTGAGGGTGCCCTGCTTCACAGACAGCTGACTTCTTTCTGCGTCCTCACACGGGCAAGGGTTTTTCTGGGGCCACTTTATAAGGGCCTCATGCTTACGACCTAATCCTAGAGCCCTGCCTCCTATGCCATCGCCTGGGGGTGAGGACTGCAACACATACATTTCGGGGAAAACATTCGGCTCACTAGGTGTGGAGGAGAGAGATGCAGGTGCAGTTACCTGACGGGGGTGACTGAGGGACTTTGGTTCTGTTGATAATGCTGTTTCTCACCCCAGGATGCAGTGGTTAGTGGTTAGCGGTTAGTATGCTATTATTTACACTTTTACATTTTTCTTTTTTTTTGAGACAGAGTTTCGCACTTGCTACCCAGGCAGGAGCGCAGAGGCTCGATCTCGGCTCACTGCAAGCTCTGCCTCCCAGGTTCAAGTGATTTTCCTGCCTCAGCCTCCCAAGTAGCTGGGATTACAGGCGCACACCACCACACCTGGCTAATTTTTGCATTGTTAGCAGAGGCAGGGTTTCACCTGTTGGCCAGGCTGGTCTCGAACTCCTGACCTCAGGTGATCTGCCAGCCTTGACCTCCCAAAGTTCTGGGATTACAGGTGTGAGCCACCAGGCCCAGCCTTACACTTTTATATTTCTAAGATAATTCAAAACATGTGTTAAAAAATGAGACTTCTATCTGAAAATGACAAGGAAAGCGACAGATGCCACTCCAAGGGTAGGAACAGGAGGTTGGACCATGAAGTACAGAGGGCCTGAGGCCCAGCTCCCTCCCTGGGGTCTGCACAGAGCAGGGTGGAGGGAGGCCTGGCCTGCACTTACAGGGCGCCGCGTGGAACCTTCCGCCTTGTGGAATGTCGCGTGTGGGATTCTGCCCGTGAAGGTAAATGTGGGTGTCTGTGTGTCCACACGCACTTGTCTGCAGAGACCGACTCAGATGAGTGCTCTCCAAGGTGTCAGGTCAGAGATTATCTCATGGGAGAGGATTTTGAAGAATGTTTTCCTTTCTTGAATCTCTTTGTGGGGTTGGAATTATTTTCAATTATTTTCTTTCTCTTCTTCTTTTTTTTTTTCTGGAAACAGAGTGTCTCTTTATTGCCCAGGCTGGAGTGCAGTAGTACAATCTCAGCTCACTGCAACCTCCGCCTCCTGGGCTCAAGTGATTCTCCTGTCTCAGCCTCCCGAGTATCTGGGACTACAGGTGCGCACCACCACGCCCGGCTAATTTTTGCACTTTCAGTAGAGACAGGGTTTCGCCATGTTGGCCAGGATGGTCTCAATCTCTTGACCTCGTGATCCACCCGCCTCAGGCTCCCAAAGTGCTGGGATTACAGGCCTGCTCCACCATGCCCGGCCTGGTTGGAATTTTGACTCAACATGGGCCATTGGTGCAGACAGAAAAGCGCCAACAGGACGCCCTGGCTTCAGGCCCCAGCTCCCCGCCCGGCCCCTCTATCAGCAGGGCAGGATCAGTGGCCAGCGCCTGGGGCCCAGGTGGGGCTCTGCAGGTGGTGCAGGCCTAGGGGCCTCCATCCCAGGGACTGTGAGCTCCTGGTCGTGAAGTGTTGTGTATTCTACCTTGGCCAGTGGCTCGTCCCCACCCCATGGAGACCCCATGTGGAGGGCTCAGTCTCACCTGCAGCTCCCACATCAGGGTTGGCTCTCCAGAGCACCAGGCCCCTGAGTGGAACCCCGTGTGGTCCTGGCTGCGCCCCAGGCCCCGTGTGCAGCAGGCGCTCAAGGAGCACGGCTGGGAGCCTCACACTGCGCCCAATTTATCCTCTGATGTTCGCCTCGCTCCGTCACGTCCCGGCTGGCGTGAACCTTGACTGCTGGCTATCAACAAAGACTTTCTTCTTGCCAGTCTAGGTTGGTAAAAAACGAGATGCCCTACCTTCTCTGGACCATCAAGAGGGACGTCATTGACTATCACAACCTGACCTGTGACCAGATGCTGAACCACTACGCCAAGACTGCCTCCTTCACCACCAAGGTGAGCCGCTGCTGAGGGTGACAGGAGAGGGTGGGGCTTGCAGGAGCCGGCAAGGGTGGGGGGAGGAGCCTCTGCAGCCACTAGGGACCCCTGGCGGCTGGTCAGTGGCCATGGGTGGCCATAGGCGGCCACCACTCACCTCCTGGGTGCCTCCTGGGACTACTGGTCTAACGCCATGGCCAGAATCACTCAGTGCCCACCCCACCCCTAGCACCCCTGGGCCCTTTGCTCTGTGTCTCTGGGGCCTCAGGGCACAGAGGCCAAGTCAAAGATGGGGCTGAGTGGGAGCTGCCACCGGGCTTTGCCCGTGAAGGGGCTGTGGGTTCCCAGGGGCAGGGGTGTAGCCCTCCGCTGCAGCAGTCCCTGACTGGGAATGTACGTCACTGGGCACTTTCCCGCCTCCCCCATCCCTGGCACTGCACAAGGCAGCTGCCACACTTTTCCACCAAGGTCCAGGGTTGGGGCCTGGCCAGGATGCAGGGTGTGGGGACCCTGCTGAGGGAGGGGTAGGGCAGAGGGGCTTCCCTAGCACAGGGGCCCCCTCAGCCGGCGGGGTGTAGCTGCCTCAGCACAGTGTATGGGGCGGGGATGGGGGATAAGGTGGCCTTCCACACCTGCCACCCCAAGGCCTCCTCCGGGTCAGGCCAGGGCCGGCCCTGCTGGTGGAAACACGGCTCCTGCAAAGACCCTGTGTGCAGAGCCTGGCCTGAGGCCCTGAGAGGCCGAGAGACTGGGGACAGGGAGGGGGAGGGGTCTGCCCCAGGGGTGCCCTGTGGTGCCCGGTGGTCAGGCGAGTCTGAGGTGGATGGGGGGTCCTGCCTTTCGAGCGAAGTGGAGCGGAGCTGCCCCTCAGGCCTAACACGCCACTGTCTCTGGAGATCGGGCTGTGCGTGAACATGCGGAGCCTGCCGTGGTATGTCCCGGCGAACCCCGACTCCTTCTTCCCACGCTGCTACAGCCTCTGCACTGACAGCGAGCAGCAGGAGTTCCTGGGTGAGTGACGCGGCCCCGGGGCGCAGCCAGCACCCCAGCTCAGCACCTCTGGTCCCCTGGCAAGGGCTGGTCTGGAAACTTCCGTGGGCAACCTCGGAAGGGGGAGGGGCACTGCGGCTGTGGAGCGGGTGTTGGTCAGGGCAGGCCGGGGAGGCCCTGCTGGCTTGTGCCAGCTCAGAGTGGTGCTGCTCATCTTGGCCGGGCTAGATGTGGTCACCTTGCTGCTCAGCACCCGGCCTGCAGGTCCCATGCGATGCATGCTCTGCCTTCTGAGACACAGCAATGCGTGGGACGGGGCAGAGGGCCCAGTGCTGTCAGCAGAGAGGCTTCTAGAAGGAGCCCCCTGGCACTGGGACAGATTGATGAGGCCAGGTCTGAGGACAGAGGACAGAGGACAGAGGCCATGGTCACGGCAGTGCAGGGGCCAGGGGTGCAGGGGAGGGACGGCGGGCAGTCACGGAGTGCGTGGCCCTGCATCTGGGCCTGGGGACAGTGCGCGAGCCACTGGGGTGAGGCCGGCTCCATGGTTGGAGGCCAAGGGGTGCAGCTGGACAGCTGCAGTCACAGAGGTGCTGGGGGGAGAAGGCCAGGCAGAGCGAGCTGTGGGTGCAGGCCTGGCCTCCACCAGCTGTGAGCCAGGAAGTGGGGCAGGTGCGGGAGCTTCCGAGGCCCTGGCCCCAACTCCAGTCCCCAGTTCAGGCTCAGGTGGAGGGTGAGGCTGTGCTGTCCTTCACTTCCGGCTTGAGCACAGGATGAGGCTGTGCTGTCCTTCCAGATGACTTCCGGCGTACCATGGCATCCAGCATCCTCAAGTGGGTGGTCAGTCACCAGAGCTGCGGCAGGAGCAAGCCCAGGGCTCAGGCGGAGGAGGCCGAGAGCAGCGAGCTGAGCAGCAGGACAGGTGTGTGGGGCATGGGGCCGGGGCCGGGCAGTGCCGGGCCGCCAGAGCTGGGGGCCTCCACGGGGGCCCTCCTGCCTCCTGGGCATAGTCAGTCTCGAGGGTCTGAGCAGCCGGGACCAGATGCAGCCATGCCTCAGACTCTCTCGATTCTCACAGCAAACGTGTTTCCTGATCTAACCGTGGGGCTAAATGCTGAAGTCGCCCGGTTTGCGAAGCACCTGGCAGTTAACACAGCCCTGGGACATCCGAGTCCCATGCTCACCACCACAGTTCCGTGCCATGGACGTGGTTCCAGCCTGTGGTCGTGCCCCATGGCCACCCTGATGCCGCAGCCCGAGTCTCCCCAGAAAGGCCTTGTGGGAGAGAATGCAGGAAGCCCCAGAGAGAGGTGCCCTAAGTGGTGCAGGGATGTGAGCCAGCCATCGTGGTTTCGGACAAAATCCAAATCTTTCTTGTGACTTTAATAAAATGTGATTTCTAGAGCGGTTTTAGGTTCACAGCACCGCCGAACAGAGGCCCAGGATTTGCCATGCGCCTCCCCCGCGGTCGACACCCCCTCCAGAGCGGTGCGTTCACTGCAACTGCTGACACACGAACATGAGTGCATTAGACTTTTAGTGTGTATTTGTGCCAATCAGACGGCTGCAGGGCTCCACCGAGGGAAAAGCTCTTCTAGGTAAATGTGGAAGCGGACGAAACAAATCCCAATTGCTGAACGCTGGGGCAGTGGCCTTATCTGTGCTGAGTGGGAACTTTTCCCAGCGGGCTGCCTGTGACTGGCTGTGCTCAGGTTTCACTTTCAATTCTGAGTTAGGTTTTGGCTTGCTTATGTTGGACACGAGGCCACTTGGGCCACCTCAGTCCGATGGCCTCCTAATTAATGATTCTATTTTTCTTTTGAGATGAAGTCTCACTCTGTCACCCAGGTGGAGTGCAAAATGGTGTGATCTTGGCTCATTGCAACATCCACCTTCCTGGTTCAAGTGATTCTCCTGCCTCAGCCTCCTGCGTATCTGGGATTACAGGCACACGACACCACACCTGGCTAATTTTTTGTATTTTTAGTAGAGATGGGGTCTCGCCATGTTGGTCAGGCTGATCTTGAACTCCTGACCTCAAGTGATCCACCCACCTTGGCCTCCCAAGTGCTGGGATTACAGGCTTGAGCCACTGTACCCGGCCTAATTAATAATTTTAACCCAGTTGATGAACTTACATTGACACATCATGGTAACCCAAATGGTTTTATACATTCTGCAGGTTTGGACAAATGTATGATGATGTGTATCCACCGTTCCAGTATCAGACAGAGAAGATCCCCCCACCCCAAAACTCTCTGTGCTGTCTCCTCATCCCCCCACCCCCACCCCAAGCTCCTGACTACCACTGATCTTTTTCTGTCTCCATGGCTTTGCCTTTTTTAGAATGCCATTTGGATAGAACCAGGTAGCATGGAGCCTTTTCAGATGGGCTTCTTTGACTTAGTGATATGCATTTAAGATTCTTCCAAGTCTTTTCACGGCTTGATAGCTCACTCTTTTTAGCGCTGAGTAATATTCCACTCTCTGGATCCACCACTGTTTATCTGTTCATCTACTGCAAGACATCTTGGTCACTTCCAGATTTTGACAATCATGAATAATGTTTCCGTAAACATCTGTGTGCAGGTCTTTGTGTGGCCATAAATTTTGCCCTCCTTTGGGCAGATCCCAAGGAGTGTACTTACTGAGTGATGTGGCAAGAGTAGGTTTAGTTTTCTAAGAAACTACCAGACTGTCTTCCAAAGTAGCTGCACCATTTTGCATTTCCACCAGCAATGAGGGAGAGTTCCTGTCCTCCACATCCTGACCAGCATCTGATGTTGTCAGTGTTCTGTTTGTACCATTCTCCGGGGTCTGTCGTAGTGCCTCATTATTGTTGTGATTTGCGATTTCACAGTGGCATTTGATGTTGAGCATGTGTTCATATGCTTGTTTTCCATCTGTATAGATTTTTTGGTGAGGTGACTGTTCAGAGTCACATTAGTAAATTATGTTTTCTGGCTGGATGTGGCGGTTCACACCTGTAATCCCAGCACTTTGGGAGGCTGAGGCAGGTGGATCACTTGAGGTCAGGAGTTGGAGACCAGCTAGGCTAACGTGGTGAAACTCCATCTCTACTAAAAATACAAAATTAACTAGGTGTGATGGTGGGCACTCGTAATCCCAGCTACTTGAGAGGCTGAGGCACAAGAATTGCTTGAACCTGGAAGGTGGAGGTTGCAGTGAGCCAAGATCTTGCCATTGCACTCCAGCCTGGGAGACAAGCACAAAACTCTGGCTCAAAAAAATACAAATAAAAAATAAAACTACGTTTTCTTATTGTTGACTTTCGAGAGTTCTCTGCATACTCTAGATAATGTTCCTTTATTAGATGTGTGCAAATATTTCCTCCCAATCTATGGCTTGTCTTCTCACTGTCCTTTACAGAGCAGAAGCTTTTCATTTTAATGAAGTTGAACTTATTAGTAATCGCTACTATGGGGCACTGAGAGTCAGGCGGCAGGGTCCATATGTTTGCTTGGGGAGGTGGTACTCACCGAGCCAGTGGAGGATCGGGCCGTTCAGGGGAGGAAGTCACCTGCACAGATGCAGGCGTGGCATCCAGGGTGGCTGCCCAGAGAAGCTTTGTGGGGTCTTGGGGTGCCTGTCTGGGTATCGGGGCACAGAGGGAGTGGAGCTGCCTTTGTCCATGGCTTTAGGTATCACTCCACGAGGTGGGCGGGGCTGCCTCCTTGTGGGGGTCCACACTCCATGTGCCTGTGTTTGGGTTTCAGATGCTGAAAATGCTGAGGCAAAGCTCAGGGGCCTTCCTGGGCAGCTTGTGGACGTCGCGTGCAAGGTGTGCCAGACCTACCTGGGGAAGCTGGAGCATGAGGACATCGACATGGCAGAGGGCACCACGGAGGACCTCACCGAGGCGGAGTGGGAGGACCTGACCCAGCAGTACTATGCCCTCATTCAGTAAGACTTGCACAGGCCTCGGCTCGCAGAGCCCGAAGTATAGCCTCCCTCAGCACGCGCCAGAGCTGGCGAGTGGGGATTGCAGGAGCTGCAGGGGCCGTGCGGCCTCTGGGAACTGGGTCACCTGTCTGGGCATTAACTTACCTGTGGGGTATTCTTGTTGGGTATTGGGGTGTCTGGATGTTGGGGCTTCTGTCTGGGTGTCGAGATGTTTGTTGGGTATTGAGGCACTTGTCTGGAGTCTGGAATGCTTGTTGGGTATTGAGGTGTCTGTCTGGATGTTGAGGTGCCTTATGAGTGTCAGGGTGCCTAGGCCCTCTGTTGCCTGTTCCACTGGGGATGTTGAGAGGATACCCGCCTTGGGGCGCCTTTGGGGAGTAACATTGTCTTGTGCATCTTCAAAATCGAGAAGGGAGTGATGTCATTTGAGTCCCCCACAGTCTGAGACAGGCAGGTGGGATTTGTCCGTTTCACAGCTGGGCCACCTGCCTCACTCTTGGCCATTGGCAAGTGACTGGCAGAGGCACGCTTGGGCCCAGAGCTCCTGGCTCGCCAACCTCATCACCATTCGCTGCTCCAGGGGTGCGAAGGCTGACCCCGGCCTTTCTGCCCCCTGCTGAGGGCCAAGCTCTTTCCGGAGCCAGGAGTCCAGCA